>NC_142491.1:5502972-5839576 GCF_965113065.1 Corylus avellana
ATGATCAGTTTGAGGTTGCCTGTCCTCACCATCCATGGACTGCAGCAAGTGAATCCCGACTCCATAGTTGAACAGCCACGCACCATCAAAGTCAAATGCTTGTGGCCGCTCAATCAAAACGAATCCCAGAACTTTGGTGTAGAAATCTATGGACTCTTTCACGTTTCTGCAGAGTCTTGATACGTGATTCAAGGCCATTAGAGGAAGTGGGTGGCTCTCCTCCTTCCCTTTACCTTCTTCTTTCTCTCTGGTAATTGTTTTCTCATTGCTTCTCACTACTTCTCCATTAGCCTCATCTTTCTTTTCCATTTTTTGTTGCAATATTCTTACTGTTCTTTTCTTTTGAGGTTAAAAGAGAGTACTCTGCTTTGTTAAAATACTAGTAATGGTGACAAGGTGAGGCAGGGGGGGCACGTGGTGGGAAGACTGCATGGATGTTTGTACGTGTGAGAATCCAGTTGAGACATCTGTACTTTGCCTGGTGACTAGGTTGTTTTGTGGTGAAGGTTGTCAGTGTAGGGGTGAGAATACAAAACAGAAAAGATGGGAGAATTACAAGGCACATGACCAAAAGAATTGTGAGAGGAAAGGAAGGAACATCCAGTTTGCTTGAATTATATACTACTTGGTTAATTACTAGTAACCAGATCACATTCAATATTGCTTGATGAGTTATTTATTTATTTATTTATTTTTTATTTTATTTTTATAATAATAAAAAGTGATTAATCTGATAAAAAAAGAAAGAAAAAGATATTAATTTTTGTGAGAAAAAAAATAAAAAATAAAAAAGTTTTGAAAAAATGTTAATTTTTTTAGAAGGAGAGGGGGGTTTGTCAAGCGGTGCTGCAATCATTTTGATACTTTAAGTATTAATTAAAACATATGAAAGCATTTTTTTTTAAAAAAAAATGGAGTATTTAACATGTAATAAATGCAACTGTAGGAATATAATATTAAAACATTTTTAAGACTTACCCTCTTTAAAATTGCATTAAGAAATTGAAAAGTGTTTTTAATACTTATAAAGATGTACCAAGTAAAAATGGATTCATTTCATAAAAAACACAACCAAGAGGATCTTGTTGCATCATGAAGACACTACAAGAGCTTATCATTACTAATTGCTTTGTAAAAGATTTGTTTTGGTTATGTTTTTGCTAAAGAGACATAATAAAATTTGACTGCTGGCCTTGGTCTACAATTTTGTCCCATCTTTTTACGTAACCGACTCCATATGAAGAGAATCAATTTCTCTAAACGAAAAAGATCATTTCTATTTCAAAGTCCAAAGGCTATTTCCTTTGAAATTGAGAGTATTCAATTAGTGTATTTTAGACGGGTAAAATTGTCTAAAAATTAAAATAATAATTTTATCCCTATAAAATACACTAATTAAATAGTCGAGGAATGTTAGGCTTATAAACACATTTTACAAAAAAAAATGTTTACAAAATGATGTGGCAGAACATGATTGGATATAAGATAAACTCAAATTTTGAGAAACCCAATCATATTGTGCCACATCAGTTTGTAAATATTTTTTTGTAAAATATGTTTGTAAGCCTAATATTTTCCTAAATACTCTTTATTCGAAATGAAATGGATTCCTCCCTAAACATGCTTTGGACAAAAAAATCAATATTAGCACTAATCATTCAATAATAGAGAAATTGAATTCTAACAAACAGTTATTCCACGTGGACAAAAGCTCCATCCAACAGTAGTTACAAAAGCTACCCACTTCTCCAAAGCAAGACCAGAATCTTCCAAAGCTAAACCCCACACTGCACACCCACCGCAGAGCAGTCCAACCCAAACCAACCGCACAGTAGAAAGACACGCACCAAAACCCACACAGCACTAGCTTTCCAAAGCCAAAGCAAAAGCCAAAAAGCAACGACTATGTACAGAGACACGTCGAGCTGCAACACGTACAACTATGGCGACGCTCAGTACTGGAACGCCCGGTACATCCAGGAGGGAGGCTCTTTCGACTGGTACCAGCGCTACACTGCTCTGCGCCCTTTCGTTCGCAAGTACATCCCCACATCCTCTCGGGTCCTCATGGTCGGCTGTGGCAATGCCGGTAACTTTCCCTTCTTGTATTTAGCTGTTTGGGTGCTGGGAATTTGTGAGAAAGGATAAATAAATGAAAAGAAGCAAATTTTGGGTTTTTGGGTTGTTCATTATTTGGGTCACCGAATTTTCTGCTCTATTTGCTTGTTGGGGAATGTGTGAAGAGAGGGAATTGGGGGTTTTCTTTCGGTTTTGTAGTATTTAGGTAGCAATTTTTCTCTGCTTGGTTGCTGGGAAATTGTGAGAGACGATAAGAAATGAAAATAAAAAATTTTGGGTTGTTAGAGTCTCTCATTTTTCAGCTCTGTTACTTGCTGGGCATAATGTGAGAAGAGAAATGAAATTGGGGTTTGGAATTGTTGGGTAACGAACTTTTCTCTGTTTGTTCCCTGGAAATTGTCAGAAAAGAAACGAATTTTGGGTTACTGGGATTTGGGTTGTTTCATTATTTGAGTTACTCTTTCTTTTTCTTTTTCTTTTTGTCCTGCTCTGTTTGCTTGCTGGGAATGTGAGAGGAGGAAGGAATGGGGCTTTTGAGCTTTTACGGTTCACTTTCTCTTTTCTATGTTTGGTTGATGGGAAAGCAAGTGGAGGAAGGAAAGAATTTTTTTTTTTTTTTTTGTAAGTCAGTGTATGTTTCTTAAGGTGTAGGAACAGATTGCTTTGTAAATGGACTTGAGAAAAAAAGAAAAAAGAAAATTTATACGCAGTTTGGCCAGATTTAAGCCTGTCCCTTTTTGGGGCATATATTCAAATTCTAATATATATATATATAAAATCTTCTGTTTGATTGGCGTGAAAAGTTCGGGAAGGTAAAGTAAGTGGATTTTAGCAAAGTCATTGCTTGTTCTGTAAATAGGACTTGGGAAAATAATGTTAATGCTGAACTTGGCATTATTTAACTATTTGGCTTGTTGACGTGTGAGTTTTCAGCTTTTGGGAAATCAAAACAACTTGGGGTTCAAAGTTTCTTTACTGGCAATCAAGAGGTGTGGGTCTCTGTTGGTTGGATTTTTTTTTTTTTGATAAATGTTTGTTAGATTATGCAGTGGGTATAGCAATCTATATTCAAATTGTTAAGTGGTAGAGTTAGTTGGATACTTTGATCTGAAGTTCCCAGGCACTTTGGGGTTGTGGGGCCAGAGCAGTGTGTTCTGAATGTTCTTATTTATTTGTAGGCTTACCTCTCTGGAGTTTTTAGTCTTTTGTAGGTGGGCTTTAAAGTGGAAAGAGTAATTAAATGATAACATAAATTCATTTCACTGATCTGTAATTATATTGAAATGAGCATAACAAGGATCAGAAAAGATCAATGAGTTTTGATGGCTTGAGGCAAAGACAGTTATTGACCAGCTACCCTTATAGCTTATGATGATCTTATAAAAAGGAAGGCTATAGTTCAAGACACGTAGTGAATCAGTAATATGACATATTGGTGGCTAGGGTTGCTGGATTGTTTGTGTGAATAAGTGAATGCAAGGGAGAAATTGAATTTCAGCAAAATAAAGTTTAATACCTGGGCATATTGGTAAATGAAATTAAAGTAAAGATTAGTTTAGTAAAATAAACGTACAGAATTAGGGTAGGTTCTGGAACTTCAGACCTTCATCCTTATGCGGTCTCAACCCCAACTAGCTTTGGTCACTTTTCCCATACTCATTGTCATTGACAAACCTGCCTTAACATGGTAAGGAGGGTCCTTCAAAATGTGGTTATTTTGATTTACTGCTATCCCTATTTGTCACTTTCAAGATTCTGTCTAGTTTTATGTAATTTCTTCGAGGAAAGTGTTGGTATGATGATAAAGGCTTCTAATATTAGTCATTTTCTTGCTAAGCAGCTCCTAAATTGTCTTCTTTTTTTTTGGCATATGTTCATTTTTTTCTAAAGTGCTGACAGTTAAATAATTTTTACTTTGTAGTTATGTCAGAGGACATGGTCAAGGATGGGTATGAAGACATAATGAACATTGACATTTCATCAGTGGCCATTGACATGATGAGAAGAAAATACGAATACATCCCTCAGCTGAAATGTATCCTATCGAATGATCAACTTCTTTAATTTCTAAGCAAAATCTTACATTACTTTTTCTGAACTAGCATACTAGTATGTGGGCAAGTTTCCTTTATGAATCTCAATAGACATGCAAATGGATGTTAGGGATATGAGTCTTTTCCCGGATGAATCATTTGACAGTGTCATTGATAAAGGTTTAGATCTGTCCCTTCATTAATTGCTTTCTCAATATTTGCAATATGCCGAACTAACTTTATGTTTTATGTCTTGACAATATTTTGTTGTCATCACTGTATTTGTACTCCGCTGGTCCTCGATCTAGGAACTCTTGACTCTTTGATGGTATGATGGGTATTGAAAAGTTTTCATTTTTTATCAAATTCACTGTAGTAGGCTCTAATTCTTTCATTTGTGATTGTGATTTTCAGTGTGGCACTGATGCTCCGATTAGTGCTGCTCGAATGCTAGGGGAAGTGAGTAGGTTGTAGGCTTCGTCATTTTTAAAGCCTATAATTTATTACTTACTATAATTTGTAGCTCTAGTTACTTACTTAAATTTGTTATAAAATTAAAATATAAATCTACAACATGTTTTTTTCACTTATTTATTTGTAAATCTCCTCACTAATCATGATTCATTTTTGCTTGTAGGCTTCTTAAACCTGGAGGGATCTATATTTTGGTAACTATACCCATAGATGAGGCTTTATTTACTTATTTCTTTTCATTCATAGTGCATGATCTTTTCCTAATTTGCCATTTATAGATAACCTATGGTGATCCTACGGCAAGGATGCCTCATTTGAGACGACCAATATACAATTGGAAAACCATGTTGTACATTATACGTAAGTTTTCTTTCTTCCCTTGAATTTGTTTGATGTCTTTGTTTCTCTTTGATCCTTTAGTTGTCTGGAGGCCAGTCATGCTTACATATCGTTGTTTCATTTTTATTTTTTCATTAAATAATTGTATTGAATTTTGGGATACACTATATGTCCTGACTCAGGGAAAGCGTTCCTCTACTCCAAAAGGATTAGTAAAAGTTATAATTGAAGTTCTCTGAAATCATGCCTAGTCTCATATAGTAAGGAATCAATATGGGACTTGACACCAATGTAACACCATCACAATCCATTTACCCAAAATGAGACTACCTTAATTTTCAAGAAGTCGCAATGTCCCTTACTAAATCCCTGACATCCTCGTTAGGACTCATGTCACACTGCATTGCCCAAGCATCATATGATGTTATTTGGTTGCTTTGATAGAATTTGTCATGGCCTAGGGAAACACTAGTCACATTTGCGTTGTTACTTCAAAAAAGTAGTACTCAAATGTTACAAATAGAACTCTTTAAAATCATTTATAAATCCCAATTTCACTTAGTAAGGAACTGATGTAGGACTTAGCATCTTTACAATCCATCCACCCAATGTGGGATTTAACTTTTTGGTGTGTTTCTTTTATAATTCCTGTCACATTATGTTTCTTGTTTCTGTCTGGTTCTAGATGTTAATATTTTGCTTTACTAGGATGTTGGATACTCCAAGAAGTTAAGTGGCTATTAGTTGTTCATACTTATGGTATTTCAACCTTTAAATACTTTGTCTTCTCAAATATTCAAGATTACATCATTGTAATAAACCAAATGCCCTATTTTGGATAAACACACATTAACTTTAGGATCCAAATTGTTAATTGTATGGTTCTCTTCGTGTCTCTTTTGCTTCCTATGATTTGGGCGTAGTATTCAATATGAGTGGAGTGCATTGTGTACTTTATCTTGACATTTTTTGTGTGGGGGGTTTATGTGTAGCAGTGGGGGATTGCACAAATTTTATCTGGTAAGTTAATTGAGGAACATGTAGAGATGCTATACTATGCTCACTGGTCTGAACTTCCAAGCTTTATACCAAAGGACAATAGAAAGTAGGAGCTCTCTAGGTACAAATTGACATGTAGCTTGTTGATATCTGTAACTAAAGCCATGTCATTCCTTGGAGTGACCCCATGTGGGCCACATGCTTGGGTCAGCTCTGCCCCAGTTGACTACCCTAACTTATAATTTTTAGCGCACTACAACAACTTTTCTTTCTAGGGTTTGGGCATGCTTTTATACCCTTTTCAAGATCATTCCTTTGACACAGCAACGTGATCGTGTTAACAACTTTTTTATGTAATATCATAATGGACTATGGCACAACGAGAAAAGGAAAAAGGAAATTACTGGAAATATTGTGAGACTATCCTCAGGCGGCTAGCAATACAAATGTTTTCAAGTGGTGAATGCTGGACGGTCTTATGTAGATATTAGGTGTTTTTGTGCATTAAATATCTATATCCTTTACTTTTTTCTTTGATAGGTATGATTTGCCCTATGACTTACCTCAACCCCACTCGCTGGTGTTATGCCTAGAAGAGTTGTTGACTTTTTTGCTTGTTGGAGAGGGTTGTGAGGTAGTCCTTAGTGTGTAGCTGTGTGGAAGTTGGTTCCGGCCTGCCTTTTGTGGTGTTTTTGGACGGAAATAAATTATAGATGTTTTGAAGATCGCGAGAGGACAATGACGGATCTGAAGTCTTCTTCAAAACTCCTTTTTTGGACAGCTGCATTAGATTTTTATATGGCTAGTTTTCATGATTTTCTTAACTTATTTCTCTTTCTAACCAGGTGTTTCTCTTGTATACTTTCTGTTTACGTGAGTTGCACCTTTGGCTTTTAATGATATTTCGTTTACTTGTAAAAATAATAATAATAATAAGAGGCAGCTACCAGTGTTTGATAAAGCTTTCTTAGATGAATTCAGAGGTTCACTTGGCAGCTATAATGTGTGGTGAGGCCTTTCTGGGTAAGTGGCTCTGGGCATTTGCTTTGGAGAGGATCTCTTTTTGTAGAACGGTAGTGGCTGTGCAGTTTGTTGTTGGCAAGGTGAGTGGTGTATTATTGTGGTATGAAGGTGTTATGGGGGTCAGTGTGTGTAAAAGATTGTGATTATGTGGGATCTTTGCTGGAGATATCTTTTTTATTTTCTGGGATGGTAGAGGGGTCCACTTTAGGGCTTTTGGCAGGATGTTCGATGGGGTAGGAGCATTTGCAGGGTGTCTTTAGAGATTTGATTGCTATTGTAGAGAACAGGATGCCACTGTCAAGTTATATCAGTTGGTATGGAGTGGTTCTCCATTGATGACCCAAGTTCCTAAATGCAGTTCATGGGTTTCCCGTCTGATTTTTTAGAAAGGATGAATTTTGGAGGGTTAGGTGAACTCCATAGGACGGTGCCATTTTATGGTAAGAAGTTTGTTATGAAATCTCTACAATAGGGCTTACATCTTCATGTTCACAGTATCAGTTGATACTTTATTTCAATTATAATATGTAATCTTCCTAAATGAGAGAAAATGACTCTTCTTTCTCTATGAAGACTCTTTCTGGAAATTGGTTGTCAGTTTCTGAGTAATCAATTATTTATAAGGTCAAGGATATGAAAGGCATTATGGCCGTAAGATTTCCAAGGTTTAGCTAAGGCTTAGCTTAGGAATCCACTGCTCATTCTATTTGGTTTGGTGTTGCTACAGCACATGACTTAGAAAGTCATGACAATAGAAGTGAGGAACGTCTTTAACAGAATATTTTTGCTTCTCATTCTGGGCAATGCACTGATAGCATCCCAGCAATGCATATTTATTTCTTTATTCTTTAGGTAATACATGCTGCTGCATCCCAGCATCATATAGTTGCCACCACATATCATATATACAACATTGAGCATAAGGAGTTTTTGGACTTAAATAATAGGTGCATATATAGCTATTGGAGTTTTAGCTCACTCTGTGTGTGTATCTGTGTTCATTGAATCCTTTTCAATTTGGAATCTCCTTTGGATCATCAAAATGGATTATGCGATATTCTTAACGAAGCCCATGCGGTCGTTAATTTTTTTACTAATTATTATTGGAAATTGCCATTACTAAAGAAAGGAACCTCAATTTGTGTTTTCTTGTCTTCTTCTCCATCCTTTCACAGCCAGACCAGGGTTCGAGAAGCCTGAAAATTGCAGTTCATCAACAAAGTCATGCTTGGAACCCGTTCCGACCACTGAGAGTGGCTTACTTCCACCAGGTTTTGTTTTGGAAGATCCAGATTCTCACTTTATATACGTGTGTAGAAAGATGGATGAGACAGAGTTAAGTAATATGTCGATCTACCCCTTCACAAATGATGTTTAATAGGATGTAATTTGTGTGCTCGTCTCCAAGCTTTGACATGCATCACAGCCGTTTATATGATTATTGTCGCCAACTGCACAACCAGGACTAGTCATTAGCATCCTTGGAATTGCTTGTAAAAGATACAAGATCCTTCTTTCCCCCCACCCCAAAAAAAAAAAAAACTTGAAATTGTAGGCTAGCTTTAGATATGAGGAAATAGCAATGAATAGGAAAAATGAAACCCATTGGGGAAACCATAGTGAGATCAGCATAACTTGCATGTCCTTTTACTGTACTTTCAGACACGAAGCTTGTTTTCTTGTATTCTTTCTGTACATTGGTTTCTTTCATGTTTTTGTGACAGAAATTATTTAGTGTTGGTGTGACATAAATTGTTATCTATGTTACAAGTTTTCCTTCAAATTGGGCTTCCTTTATTATAAGTGGAAAGAAATTCTTTCAACTTAGTCTATTAAACTAGAAGTGTTTAGAGCATGTGATTTTTACTTGCGTTTTAAAAATGGTCGTAAGAATCAAATGCTTTAAGGATAACTGTTAATTTAATAGATTGGGTTGAGGGATTTTTTATAATCTAGTTTTGAAGAAAATTTTGTTTGCGAATCTTATGAGCCACCTGCTATGTTCTTGTTTAGGTAATAGAATCAGATTTGGCTTGGGTACTATAAAAATAATAAATAGGAGATCTCTTGTAGTTTTTCAATGGTTTAGATTTAACTTCAAGTTTTTTTTATAAGAAAGAGTAAAATTAAATATGGACCATTAAGAAAATTACAGAAGATCATTTAGTTTTTCTTTTTATAGCTCCTTTGCCAAATCCAAAAGAATCAAACAAAAGCTGGAGAACTTTATTTATAACTGAGTTGGTAAACATATAACCCTTTTACAAGGAAAAGAAAAAGAAAGAAGAAAAAAGAAGAAGTGATTTACAAAGAAGACAAGCAAGGCAAATTTCTTCCCAAATGGTTAAAACTCACTCTCCGGCAATGAGGTCTTATCCCCCTCCCCAGTGTTTCCTTAAAGTAAACTTTGACATTGTTATGAGGCACCATCCCATCATCTCTCTAGCCATCAACAAAAGCTAGACTTTTTGATTATCTACTAGCAGCTCTGCCTTCTCCAAAGTCGGGCTGCCTCAAAAGTTTCTCGGAGTGCTAATCATCGAACACATCAAGTTGCAAACTGGGCTTCCCCTTTTATCTTCAATCGGAACCAAATGTGAGAAAGATGCCCTTGTAATCCCCCTTTCCCTTTGTTGCTTTTTAAAAAAATAAATAAATGAAAAGAGAAAGGTAAGTCGGTTGATGATCATCATGATCTAGGCACCATGATCATTAGAGAAAAGTAAAATATATCTACTAACACGTGTAATGAAATTCTTATGTTCCCTTTTAGTTTTGGATAATTTTTTTTTTTTATTTTTTTATTTTTTATTTTTTAAAAAAATTGAGTTGGAGAAAATTCATCTAATCTAGTCCTTTTTAGTAAAGAACATATAATTCTCATGTTCTTAGAGTATGTGATTTTCACATGCAAAAACAACTCCTTCCAACCCCCTCCACCAAAAAAAAAAAAAAAAAAAAAGGTTAAAGAAAAAAAAGAAATTAAACCTTTAAATTTTTTTAAAACAAATTAAGTCCTTTTTTTAAAAAAGAAAAAAATTGGCTAGTAAAAAAAGGTTAATGCAGTCCGACCCTAAATTTTTAATTTTGTCTCTGTTCACATGCATTTTTGACAACTCATATGAGAGGGCATTTGGATTTCATTATACACGAACACGTGTTTACTTATTCAGACTGCTTGAACACATGTCCAAACAATACGAGAAATTCGAGTGCCATTTCACATAATTGCACCGGATCCCCGATCCTAGAATATCACACTTTAGACAATCAAACAAGGCCACCTAGTTTATCCTTATGTATGTGTCAGTAAAAGTTGTAAAATGTGGCAAAGTTGGATACTGCTCTTATCCAATTAGGTCAGATATATAGGAAGGCTAGTTGTGATCTACATAGCAATGTGAGCCTAGGAAATGTCAATTCACACGCACACACACTTATCATGTGTGGTTTACAATGAATTAGATAAATCCGGCCAAAACCATTATAGATGACAAGGCAATGAAGTGGGGAAATTTAATAGCTAATTAATCTCCCTTGAATAAGTTTTCAAAAAGTAGCATGTATGTTTTGTCTTCAAAAAGTGTTTTCTGATTTAGAAAATTATTATTATTATTTTTTTATTTTTTATTTTTTTTCTGTTGAAATTTTTTTTGGTATGTTTTTGTTTTTGAAAAACTGAAAATGCCTTCAGATATATTGATGGAAAACTATTTTAAGGAAAATCGTCTCAACAAATTTTACAAAAAAAAAAAAAAAAACAATAATAATTGAGGAGTGGCTACGTCTCAAGGCTAAAGGGAGAGGTCAACTACTCTCAAGTTTATTTAGAAAGTCGTTGGACTACGTGATAGGTTATAAGTGGCGATCTACTATCCTTAAATATGTTTTTGATGATTAAAACTATTTTTACGAAAGTGTTTTTTGAAAACACTTGCAATGTTTAACCATTAAAAATGATTTTTAAAAAGCGTTGCCAAACGGGATGGATGCACTTCTTTAGTGAAACGTAAACAAAGGTAAGCACGGGCATGTATTACTCTTGGGTGGTTCCTCAAAAATAGTAGTCTAGTAATTAATTACTATGAAAAAAGTATGGTTTTAAAACCTAGAAAGTCCAGAGAATTAATGTACAGAGTAATGCTATATACTTAATTTTCATTGTATTTTTATACAACTAAACTGATATGATAATAACTGGATTAATATGACAATGCCTATAAGTCTTTTGAACAGCCTTTATCAAAAAAAATAAAAATTTAAAGGCCGAATAGCACTGCCACATCAGCCTAGTTGTCTAAGAGTGGGATGAGATTTTAGTATTTATTACATGAATTTTGTGGAATATTTGTAGGATGTTTGTGTGATTGATATCAATATCATTACTCTTAAAAAAAAGAAAGAAAAAAAAAAAAGAATTGATCTAGGGTTTGGTTAACCATTGACCTAATTAACACAATTGATAAGAGGCTGGTATAGCAATAAATGAGTTTTTCTAAAAGTAGTATAGCACTAAAAGGGAATTTATATGCAGAGCAGAACAAAAGAGTCCACGCTAAAAAAAGAGGTTTACAAGAATAATGCTCTTGAGAAAATACAAATTGGCCATTAACTACCCATCTAAATTTGGCCACCCGACTGTAATATTCTGCAAGAGCTCTACCTAATCTGCCTAAAATCATTAAAACCCAAATAAAAACACCATAAGATTCATTACTTCTTCCAATCCTAAATGGGATAATTCTACATTAATAAAGGTTTATGCATAGTTTTCTTCTAATTCTACACTTTATATTCAACAATTTCTTTCAAAACAATTTATTAAACTGGCATTTGTTATTTAAGCGTGTGATTCTTATGTGCAATTTTAATTTTTATGCAGATAAGAATGTTCATGTTATTTTAATCCTATTAAAAATGCTTGAAATAAACAGTTTGAAAGAAAACTATCATTTCATAATACCTTGTGTTTCAAACTATTTATTTCATAATACCTTGTGTAATGCACTATCTGTATAAATTTACTGTTGGTAACTTTAATAGGAAAACTTCACTTACACCCCCTATGTTAGAAGTATAAGCAATTTTGCAATCGTAACCCTAAACTTTAAGAATTTACAATGCCGGTATCTCATATTTAAGCATCCTTTAATTTTACCACTTTTTTTCAATGAAAAATAAAAACACAGTGAAAATTTTGGTGACCCGCGGCCAAGTCTTGGGTAAGTCCAAGGCATTTTTGAATTTTTACTATTTTTTTTAAAAGGTCATTTTGGACATTTTAACAAAAAATTGGCGAAATTAAAAGGGCCTGAAGTATAAAATAACGACATTGCAAATTTTAAACTTTTAGATCATAAGTGCAAAACTGCTTATATTTCGGGAGTATAAGGGAAGTTTCCCCAACTTTTCTTCTCTAATTTACTTTAACAAAAAAATTATTCTCTAATTTTGGTGGAGTGATGCTATATGTAGCCAAAACACTAGATATGGAAAAACAAATCTGAAAGCCAAATGCCCACTTGCCCTCTAAATTTGGCAGGGGCTTTACTAAATGTAGCAAAAATAGAAAAAAGAAATACCAATAAATGAGGCAAATGGAGAACCAAAAGTTCAAACCATAGTGGGGCCCCAAAGACCAACATTACACCAAAACACTCTAAAAGTGGCAAGAGAAGCATGGACTCCTCCTAAAACAGCAAAGTACACAGAAAACCCACTACCCCAAGTCTCTAAAAATGGCAGTGGATTTGCTATATGTGGTAGCAGTATTAAACTACCATAAATGTATCAAATCAAAAAATTAAGAAATATTTTTTTAAAAAAAGAAAAAAAGAAAAATTGAAAACAAAAAAGAAATAGTGGGACCCAAAGAGATATTGTATTCTATAAAAACAAATAAAATATCGAGTGGGGCCCAAAAGAGACCCAATGACTCCAGAAGACTACTCCAAATGTGGCAAACAGAGTCATGCAAAAAACTCTAAATAGAATACAGAGCCATGCAAGGTTGCCGTTTCCAGTCTCTCGCCATTTGGGATAAAAACGCTCTCTTTCTCTCTCTTTCTCTCTCTTTCTTTCTCTCACGCCTCTCTATCTTCTCCTCCCTCTAAATTTAGCAACCCTCTCCACCTTTCCCAAGTTTAGCAGGGAACCCCAAAAAGCCAAAAGCCAAAGGAAGCTCCTTTTTCAGAGAAATGAGCAGAGGCTCTATAATTGACAGCAATTAGTTTGGGTTTTCTGGGTTTTTAGAGGTTTTGATCAATTGGGTTTGTGGGGCTTGAAGCAAGAAATGGGTCGAGGGAAGATTGAGATTAAGAGAATCGAGAATGCCAATAGCAGGCAAGTCACATTCTCAAAGAGACGTGCTGGCCTTCTCAAGAAGGCTCAGGAGCTCGCTATTCTCTGTGATGCCGAGGTTGCTGTTATTATCTTCTCCAATACTGGCAAACTCTTTGAGTTTTCTAGTTCTGGGTAAGTATCAGTTTTTGTTCTTAATTTTTTTGATCTACTTTAAAAATTTTATTTTTAGATGTTTGCATGTGTTTATCGTTTGTTATGTTTGTTTGGATGTGCTCTGTTTTTTTTCAGAATATTTTTTTATGGTTGGATTGGTATATTCTGTTTGATTATTTTTGTTTTTCTTTTTTCCTAAATTTTGAACAAAATTTTTTATAGCTTAAATGGTCTTCAAGGTCACGTTTTTATGAGCTTTAATATAAAATTGTAGGTCTCTTGAATTTGTCCCCCCACTCTGTTGCATTTCATTTTCTATTTTTTTTTATTTGGTCTTTCAGTAGATTTTGCTGAAGTTTATTAGATTTATGTAGAAATTTTGAATTTTGCACTTGCTTGCATGTGTTTGTTGATTATATCTGCTGTCTCTTTTCTATGATGTTTGAAGTGATCTACATCTCATCTCCCCCCCACCAATGACCAGTCAGATTCTAGTGAACTCTACTTGACTTATGAAGGGAATGTTTTATCTATATTTTTATATTCTCCTATTTGTTGATCTGTACCTTTTTTATTCTATTGTTGTGAAAACCAAATATTGGAAATTTACTTGGTTTTATTGGGATATTCTGACTGCTTTTTATCGATGTTGAGATATTGAATTGTTCTATTACTTGTCTCAAAAAAAAAAAAAAAAAAAAATTGCATTGGGATTTTGGATTATTTTACTTTTCAAATAATGCTAACTTTTAGCCCTCAAGAATTTTTTTTTTAGAATTTACTAGAAAATAAGTTGTTCTTTGGACTCTATTATTTTTTAGTAATGTCAGTTGCTTGAACTGTTCTTCTCTACCCGACTTTAAGGAACCCAGATATAATTGCATGCCTCCATGTGTAATGTATTTATTGATTAAGGCACAAACGCTCAAGTTGAAATAGGCTTGTTCCAACATGCTCAACAGAGATATTGAGTTGTAATCAGAATCCCATAACTGGACTCTTACTTTCCTCTGCTCCTTTTCCTCCTCATTGCCTACTTAACTTATCGACTTCGTAGAAACTCTAAATTTAGTTTGAACCATGCCTCTTTATTTGTTGTGTTCCCATATTTTATTTGACTTGGATTTTTACCATAATTTGTTCGATGTGCCTTTTTTCCAATAAGAGATTCTAGTTGGCTTGATGTTGGGTGGTTGTGCCTCTAAACTTCTCAGATAGCTGGATGTTGGCAGTAGTAGATGTTGAAATGTTCTGAGAGCCCTGGCTATGTACCAGAAACTAGCCTGTGCAAGAGACTAGAGAACTTAAATAGGTGTAGCTCATTGTGAATTATGCTATGATCCCCATTGACTTATTGACCTTGCAGAGGCAAGCCTCCAATCTGTATTTGACAGTGATTGCTGCATATGGTTGCTTTAGGCCTGCATTCTAGTATTCCAGTTGCAAGCTTCCTGCCAATCAATTGCCTACAGAAGGCCTAATGGGCCTCCTTCATATGTTGTTGACCCCCTTTCCCAATATTGTGCTCTTGAACCCTCGTTCTGTATGCCCTTGTCCTTCCTTACAAGTTGCACTATTCCCTCTTGAGAGAGAGAGAGAGAGAGAGAGAGAGAGCAAACCAGTCTATTCTTTGGAAGAAATTAAAGTTGCCTTGTTCGCCCTTGGAGGGGAGAACAGGAAAACACTGAATAAGAAGGCAAAACAAAGCATTTTAGCCATTTTTCTTTGCCATGATGACTATGTACATTATACGAATGAATTCGGCACATGGAGTAGGAAGAAGAGATGCCTTGTTTCTTATAATGTAGTCTAATTATTAGTTATGTTCATTTACTCTTATGTTTTGCAGTATGAAGGGAACACTTTCAAGATACAACAAGTGTCTGGAGTCTCCTGAGGCTGCTGTAGTAGAATTCAGAGCAGAGGTACTCTGTCGTACATGTTTAGAGTTTTTTCATCTGTTTTTTATTTTTTATTTTTAAGTCTTGTGGAATTTAGTTGTTGATGGACAAGTTTGTTAATTTGTTGTCTTTTAGCTTTTGTCGTGATAACTCTTGCTTGCCCTTCCCTGTGTTAGTGAGGCTCTTGTTTATTATAGACTTCAACAAAACAGAATAAAATTTAAAACATCTATGTCATTGGTCCAAATTATTTCTTTCATGAGAAACTCTAAAAGTGTGCTTTTGACAGAACCAAGTGGATGTATTCAGTGGAAAAAATTGTTATCATATATAGGTATGTCACATTCTAGGGGATATCTTGTGTTTGATAAATAGGTATGTCTTCTTCTATTGAATGTATACCAGTTTGTTTATTAATCAGGGTTGAAAGGTAAAGTGTGTACATGTAAATTCTAAATTTTAAGTTTCAGTTTCTTGTAAATTTTTTCCAATTATTGCACCAAATAAAAGGATTCAAAACTAATTATAATTAAAAAGGGGAAAAATATCATATGCATTTATCTCAATATTCTTATCAACACTTCAAATTAAAAGAAAAGGACATGGTTTAGATCTTCAATTTTCAGCTCCATTCTTCATGGGTGAATGATGATGATGGCAATGATGGTAGTACCAAACCAATTTATTTATGGGATTATGCATGTTCTCTCTCTTTCAATTAAACTCTATTATATTGAAGATTGGAGAGGAAATCAGAGTGGTTTGCTTCCAAATCATAATCCGTATGATCACTATAACTCAGATGGAAGGATCCTAAGCCGATGGATGAGCCATTTGAAGACTGTTTCATGCCATTACATATTTGCTTCCAGTTTTGTTGGACACCAATACTGACAAGACACTTCTTGAGAACCCTGGCAGATTTGGAGCTTCTACCCAAGCAAGCTAGTTTAGTTGACAATATAATATAGCGTGATAATTTGCTATATTCTTGAAGTGGCATATTATTTTTAACAATGTAATAAAATTTTGAGATAGATAATAGTTACATATAACTTATTGAAAAGTGAGCTGTTGAAATGATTTTATGCTCTTCGCATTGAACCACACATAGTTATGTCTTGTCTCATGCTTTGGTTCTAACTCTTCATATAGGGTCCCGGCACGGATATCTGCTTTTGATTGTACTTTTATCTGGTTTATATATTAAAATATTAATTTTCGTGTACCCTTTTATCATATGCTTCCTTGAGTAGTTTTGTCTGCTCTCTTGGATAGTATCCTCTAAAGTCATGTGTGGATTGATGCATTGGACTATACTTTTGTCTTCAGAAGCAAGATTCAAAGGAGTTGGATGTTCTAAAAGATGAAATTGCAAAGCTACAGAGGAAACAATTGTATGTAATCAGTAATCTTTATACTTTATGTGCACTAGGATTGCGCCCTTTGGCGCTTTTGATATGTAACATTACTTATAAAAAAAAATGTAATCAGCAATCTTTAAATTATTTGGGCTTCTAATTATTTAGATTTATTGAGTAATGCAAGTCCTATTATGTATGATATTTTTTTGTTGTTTTGATTATGTAGACGGTTGACGGGTAAGGACATGACTGGCTTGAGCTTAAAAGAATTGCAGCACCTTGAACAGCAGTTAAGCGAAGGGTTATTGTCTGTGAAGGAGAGAAAGGTTCTGTGAATTTATATTTGTCTTTGGTTTTTCTCAAAGATTTTATTTTATGAGTTTTGTCCAAATATCAGATTATGTGGTTGTAACCAATACTTAATTATTTGAGGGTCTGAAAGGCCTTTAATATTTTTCTTTCATTTCAGGAGCAATTACTGATGGAGCAGCTGGAGGAATCAAGAATGCAGGTATTTTGGATCCCTTATATAATTTGCAAGTCTTCATTTGATCTGAAAGCCATAATCTTTTACGACGGAGTCTGAAAGTCATAATCTCAAGTAACAACCTTTTGTGAATAAAAGAAACAACTATACCTTTGTTGTACAGCAGTCTTGAGCCTATTCTAGATTCTGCTAGCACATGAGAGGAGAGGTGTCATCTTAGGGTTTCTTTATATTTGTTTAAAATGATTAAAGCTTACTTATTCCTGAACTAAGGTTAAGGCTTATAGCATTAGGAAATCTCTTCTCCCCTTTACAATTATGTAAAACATTCAGTTTTTCCTCAAGTCAATACTTCAAAGTGGCTTGGCAAGTTGCATTCGTGGTAAAAGTTGGAAGCATGCCATGCTCTTTCCTGGCGTAGGTCTTAGGTTCATACCTTACTAAGCCAATAATAATAATAATAATAATAATAATAATAATAATAATAATAAAATCTTTTATTTCTGCTCATGAAAAAGGGAAATCTATAACTCTTTTTTGAATAATTACTTTGTTTAATTCTGTTTTCAGGAGCAACGGGCTACGCTGGAGAATGAAACTTTGCGCAGACAGGCAATTCAATATTCTTGTTCATGAACATCTGAGTTTCTGATGTTCACTTGTCTTTCAATGATTATTTTTGTCTGCTATGTATTGTAGGTTGAGGAGCTTCGAGGTTTTTTTCCACCAACTGACCAGCCAGTCCCATCTTATCGCGAATATTACCCTGTAGAAAGGAAGAATACCCTTGCCAATCATAGTGTTTTGAGTCCTGATGTGCCAAGCAACTACCAAATTGAGAGAGAGGATTCAGACACTACCTTGCATTTGGGGTACTGGTCTTTTCTTACTTCAAACTTAGCCCTTAACTAAATTGCAATATGCTGCAGCCTCTCTACACCTCTGGACTAAAGTGCGTTGTTTAAGAGTACATCTAGATAATGACTTTGTTAAATGACCCCTTATCCCAAAAACTTAAGTTGATATAAAATGATTGATTTAATCATTTTTAATTAATATTCTAGCATTCCTCCTCACATGTAACTTAATAAATTAGGCCTAACAGAATTGATGGAGACAAGATTTGAACTCACGACCTCTGCTTTGATACCACGTTAAATCACCACTTATTCCAAAAGTTTAAATTGATAAAAAATAATTGATTTAATCATTTAATTAATATTCTAACAAACTTTGGAATTGTGTTATCTAATTTTGGTTATTTGAACTACTTACTGGGCTTCAAAATCAAGTTTAAGTTACACAACTCTAGTTGCATTTCCTCACATATAAAACTTGAATATTGACATAGATGGAACTTGGAAATCATAGAATGATGCAATGATTCCATACAGGGTCTTGGTTGGCATATTTTGTTAGCTTTGTTCCCAATCATGCTTAAGTTAAAAAAAAAGCCTAATTTGGCTACATAATTCCTTTTTGCCAGGCAGCCCCTATCTAGTTCTATCTTAAATGTAATACCACTGGGAAAGGAAAGTGCTAGCTTAAGATCACAGAATAGGCTGTTTGCTAAGGATTGGCTAATGGTTTTGCCCGTGTTGTCTACCTAATGCTACCTCCTTCCTCCTAGGCCTGCAATTATGTATTCATGTAAAAGGTAGGGTTCTAAGTATGACATGGAAGACAAGGAAGGCATGACATAGATGATATTTACCTTCATTTCTCATATTATTTTCCTGATAAGTCTTTTTCTCAGTTTCGGTTAACTTATGCTCGGATATTCTTGGAAGATATGATTTGATATTTGTTGCTTCTATTAAATTCTCATTATGCTACTTCATAGGCTCACATTTACTCTTCATGCTACCAGGTTGCCAACTGATGTTTATCGCAAGAAAAAGAAACCTGAGAGAGAAACCCCTTCCAATGATTCAGGGAGTCAAATGGGCCTCTTCTGATCTCTTTATTCCTGGCCATCTTGTTCTGCTTGCATTAGAAACGACAGCACTGAAATGAACTTGATACAGTTGAGTGTAGTTTAGTTGTTAATGCCTCATTTTAAGCAATATAAAGAATAGAAGGATCCTTAGGTGACCCAAAATCATCAAAGTGGATATATAGATGTTTCCTTTTAGGAGGTTTGGCTAATGGAGATGCAAAATGTTATAGGTAGTTTTTACCAGCCTTTGAAGCAATGGACATGTACATTGCAAATTATAGTAGTAGCTTTCTGTTTTAGTGTACCTTAGAAGGGGTTTGTAGTCTTGTATTTTCTGTTGCAAATTTATCTTTTCTCTCTTCTCAATATTCTGGCTACATTTCCCCCATGTGCACTTGGAGGCTAGGCTTGAATGATTGCTTTAGATTCCAACCTTTTTTTTTCCTCTGTTCCAAAGACATATTAACATCCCATGTAAGATGCATGAAGCATTCTTTGAATTATAATAACCTGACAACAACCAAGAGAAGGCACCGACGATTATGAGCTCACATCCCACATTTATGTTGTGTGTCTATATATATATATATATATCAAGGGCCGGAAGGCATATATACAAGCTCTTGATCCACGATTAATAAAAAAAAAAAAAAGGATCTTTTGTTGTTACAATTTCAATCTTATATAACCTTCTCTTTGTTGGATTCATATTAGATCTACTCTAGATCTAAGTTCTCCTCACGGCATCAGATGGATTCGAGAATGAAATCATCATCTAAATCATTTGGAAAATGACTTGATATGTAAGGAATTACATGTTTTCATCGGTGTGTGTGTGATAGTTATGAGATAAAAAATTAGTATCTTGCAGTATTAAATATATTTGGACTTGGCCTGGCTCAAAGTGACCGAGCTCACATGGACTTAAGCTGAAAGATTATATTATGTTTGTTAGGGACTAATTGTCATGTAATGTTAATTTACATCATATAAAGTTTTTATTTAAATTGGGTTGAAGAAATTTCTTCAATTCAATTTATTAAATTCAAATGCATTCGAGAATCACATGCTCTAAGAATATATGTCAATTCAATAAATTGGGTTGAATGAATTTCTTCCAAACCAGTGTCGACCAAATCTTTGTCCTCTTACATTATACAGAATTATGCATCTTTTTACAGAGTATTGATTGGACCAAGGATTATTACTTCGGTTATATTTGTTGATTTTAAAATTGTTATTTAACTTGTACTAGATCTGAAAAAGCAAACTTCAATGATGGGCCAGGTCAAAGCCGGTTTAACTTCTAATAGTCAAGATGAAGGGCGGGCCCCAAATGTTCTATAGATGGGCAGGGCTAATAGGGCCACGCAAAGGGTATAAACTTAATGGACAAGGACAGTTGTTTAATTTCAATTGGACTGGACCCGAATTCGGTTAGGGTTATTAAAGGCCGGTTTACCAGACTCGACCCGCACCATGTATATAGCCCTCTCTTTCCCTCCAAATATAAGTTTATATATTTGTTTGGATTAAATTTTCTTTGACCTACTTTAATAAGTGTTAAGTGTTATCTCTTACATATTTTTTTAATATTTTAAGCGTCATTTATTGTCATTTCATTAATCTAATAACACAAACATTAATTTTTTAGAAATTCAAAAATGTTAAATGACACTTATTACTTATTAGAATAGGTTTAAAGAAATTTTTTTCGAACCCTTGGAAGTAATTTGTGTCCATTTATATATAGTACAGTGACAGACTCTGCAGCTTGCAATAGTTATAAAACGTGTCAGGCCAGTCTCTGCTTGACACGTGTCTCCCTGTCTGCAACCTCAGGCGGCAACCAGCGTGCCTGCTGCCTTGCCTTCACGAGAAAGGCGTGAGGTAGTAATTTATAATTTATACCTTGCCTTCACGAGAAGGGCGTGATGTAGTAATTTATAATTTATAAAAGGTAAAAGATGAGAGTTGAGAGACAGAGAGAGAGAGAGAAGAGAAGAGAGGGAGAAACATAAAGAGATTGGGAGAAAGACGAGATCAAGAGTGAGGGAGAGAGACCCAGCTCGAGAGAGCTGAGACCGAGTGAGGGGGAGGAGAGTGGAGAGAGAGAGCGAGAGAAAAGAATACGTAGGAAAGAATAGGAATTGATTTCTTGAGTGGTTCTTAGGTGTTTTGGTTCTTTTTATTCTACGTTGCTTTGATTTATGAAGGTAATATCAATTTTTTTTTTCTTTAATCATGTAACAGAAAAAAAATCGAAAGTCAAACCATACCGAGAAAAGCAATATTGGGAACATTCTTACCGTTCACAATATGCTTTCACCAAAAATTTATTTTTTTACTCTTAAGGGAATTAGCGGTTTTGGGAAAGGTTGTCGTGGTAAGAAACTTTTCATTATTATCGATCGAGAGAAGGAAAGAGACCTATGAAGAGGTAGGAAGAGATAGGAAGAGAGACGAAGAATCGATCGGATGGGCTTTTATGTATATAATGCCAATTAAGTACATGAAACAAAAAACAACAGAAAGCCACAACTAACATATAACAAAGTGAAAGCAATTTGGGAGCCTTGCTTGGAATGTGTAATTAATTTGAATAATATTCTCCAAGATCCTAGCTATTACCATTAGTCTATTATTATCCCCATAATCCCGGATTAAACCGTATTTTGCCGACACAAAAATCAGCCCAAAAGAGCTTCAATCATAGATTGTGTTATACTTTTACTAGAGTTTTTTTTTTTTTTTTTTAGGATCATATGTGGACTTGTACACGTCGAAATACAGTGGCAAGAGACTCACATCGTGGAAAATGCTAGCTTGGCATCAGTTGGTTGTGGGTTTGTAGGTTTGCAAACTGCACATGTATGGCTACGGAAATTAACTTAATTATGTTTAACTTAATGTTTGTGATATGCAATTATATTTTACTAGTTATGCAAATCAAGTTAATTATTATTATTGAATGACTAAGATTTGTCTAATGTTTGGATGCTCTAATGTAGAGTCCCCTGCACTCATTCTCTTCGAAATTATAAACAAAACAATTTTTTTTTTTCCTGCTTAAAGAAAATATAACAATAGTTGATCCAAGTTGATCAATTTTCATTGATCAACTGTTCGTTTATTTTGGTAGATACAGAGCATTTGTTGTTCAAAAAACAAATCATTAATATATACATATAACTTCAATGAAAATTACACAATCAAAAATACAAACTCTATACAAAAAAAAAATTGTACATATGTTGCCCACGAGGCTCGCCTTGTTTGGTTAGTACTATGAGATCGGCTGTTGGAGTCTTACCTCAACCGAAACATGGTTCTTGTGAGCAGGGTCATGTATATGGGGTTTTACTGACAAGGATGGTCAAAAATAGTCCTACCTTGAAGGGATCCCACATCATAAATTAAAAAGAAGAAAGAAAAGAAAAATAAAATGAAATAAAATACATATGTTGCTATTCCTTCTGGTGTCGAAGGCAATCAACCAATTTATTTCTGGCAGCCAAAACCTCAGAGAAGAGATGATCAACCTCCTTCTGCAAACCGTCCACTAGTTTCTCATAGACCTCCAATTTTCCTTGCATTTCATGAGCTGCTTCGCTATATTTCCCGCTGACCAAGGCAGCAACCAAGCAAGAAACTGCATCATTCAGCTCTTCTACCTCCTTCAGAACACCTCCTTTCTGCATAACAATTTCACATATGCTGGAATCCAATTCAACAAAAGAAGAATTTTCCAACCCACCAACAGATTTTCTCATCTCCAAGTATGGCTTACTGTCACTGCATAAACAAGACAACACAATCCCACACACCCAGAATCCAATACTCCTCATGACTGTTAAAGCTTCATGCATAACCCCTTCCTCTCCAGAGCAAATCCTTTCTTTATTACCTTCACCTTCCTTTAATTCCTTGCTGACACTTCTTGGCTCCACTGATTTTAGACGCTCTATAGCCGAAGAAGGCGAATCCTCCACAAGGCTCAAAGCATGAGCAAGAGAAAGCCTGGCTTGTCCATGGTATGCAAGAGAGGAGCTAATAGAGTTGAAAAACTCCAGCAAAGTGAAGCTGTAGTTAAGATACTCTTCCACAGAAGCTTCTTCCCATTTACTAATGGGGTAGTCTATATCCACAACCAGCTTTGCAAAAGCTTTGTTGATGACAGGTATGAGGCCGAAACACAGTCGAATCCATGTCAAAGACAGGATTTCTGATCCGGGTTTCGGATTCGACTGCAGCTGGTTTATGCAACTGGAGACATTGGATCGAAAAGCCTGCAGAGAAGCCGATAAGGCTTCTGGTTGGCGGTGATCCGCGTGGTGGTGGTGATTCTCCAGCTTGGAGTAGAGCTTGCTAATTCTTTCTACCAAAAGAACCATTGACAGACAGAGTAGTGCAGAAATTATAGCTTTGAAAGTATGGTTTGTTGGGCAGTCTTTTTGAATGGTTGTTTATATAGAAGTTTGGCTGCTTTGTAAGAGCCCAAAAGTTGAAAAGGTTGTGTTGCTTTCACGTAACAGGCAGCAGTAAATAGTGGCAAAACAGTTGCTTGTTTGACACATTCTAGCCCTTTGAAAAATCGAATCTGTGGACATTGGGGGCTGGTCAAATGTGCTTATCACTATGTGTTTGATTCTCAGTTATCCTCAAACACGTTTTGGGAGAACATGTTCCACTTGGACCGCGTTGCCTTGCCGGCTAACCTGTGTTGAATTGACTGAGGAAGGATCTTATTGGAACATTCTCAGGTAAAATATAGAATATTAGTAGTAGCAATTCGTGTTTGTGTGTTGGATTTAGGTTGTATCGAAACATGAGTATAAGATTAAATAGATCAACTCTAATATGACTCATTTAATTAAACGGATCAAATATTTCAATCTTAACCCGCTAATTTTATATTTGAGATTGTGTCGAATTCGTAGATCAGGTTAAAAATTGTTGGTTCTAAATATATGACTTTTTGTCTATATATGTTGCAGCGTGCATCAATCTAAAGGATGCACCCACAGATTTGGTCAATGGCCTGCATCAGTATGAAGGATTTAAGGTCTAGGATGTGTGCTGTACAATACTTGCAAGGTGATGTGTCTTAATTTTAATTGATCTAATTTTAGTTGAACTCGACTCAAACCAAACCCACCATTAGGGTGACATTTATTTATCATTAACTCAGATTCCAATTGGTTAATTACTTTATAATCCCAAATTTGAATATTTAAGCTATAAGCTAGGTACAATAACTTGTTAGTTAAGATATGTTTGGTGTGTATATATATATATATATATATATATATATATATATATGAAACCCAATTCTTGTTCAAGTCGATTTTCAATATACAAAGTTTTTTTTTTTTTCCTAAATTGAATCAGAGAAATTGACATCTGTTCTTAAAACATGTAATCTTGATTGCATTTTTAATAGATTAAATGCATGTGAAAGTTACATATTTTAAAAATATATGTCAGTCTAATAGACTAAACCGAAAAAATTTCTCCAAGAAAATTTTTGTCAATCTGTGATTATGATGCAATTGGACACGTAATTAAGACCAAGTAGATAAAGGGTTTGGAGCCTATGACACGTCGTCTACAACTTGATGATTTCTTACATTGATGAGCTTGTGGGTTGGTTCCACGCCATAATCAAGCGTGTAAAAGGGCCTCTTTTTTGGTCGGTCCAATGCCTCTTTTTCTACATACTTTGCTTGTGTTTGGTCACTGGCTTTTGTTAAATTAATTAAGATGGCCACTTTGAGTTTGGGCTGGTATCTCTCCTTTTCAATTGCTTTAAAGGCATATGAAAGTGATATCAATTGCTTTTGACAGTTTTAATCAAAGTTGTATAAATGGTTGGAGATATTTTCTTCGATTTCGTCTATAAAATTGTTACGTGTCTTTTAGCATATGAGAGGAGTACATAATTTTTTAATATAACTATTAAGAAAAGCGTGTACTTTTTTACATGCTCAAAATATACATGACAGTTCTTTATATTAGATTGAAGGAAATTTCTTCGATTCAATTGGAAGAAAAAAAAATAGACTAGTAATGCTGAACTGAATCATATTGCGAACCAAAGAAATAGCATACTTTTTACGGGTTTTTTTTTTCTACCTTTTAACGGGGAGAACTTTGTATAATTCATTGAATAAGGAGGCATAAAACTACAGGCTTGGATTTGGATCGCTTGCAATGAGCTGCTTATATTTTATGGTACGTGCCTAAATTTAGATTAATTACAATGAACTATTTATATTGCATGCAATACGAGCAACTTTTTACACCCAATCTCCGTCCGCTATTTGCAACCATGACATGCATCGACTTCTATTAGAAACTAAATAGAGAATATACATGTTGCATTATATTAGTATTAGAACACTGCAATTAAATGGGCTGGGCTAAAAATTGCATCAAGACGCTGACAAGCCACCGCTGTATTGCTTATCATAATGTTATTGGACAGAATGGCCCAACTTCATTAAGCTTCTTGGACCCTCATAGAAATGGATTTGCAAAGGTCTTATATACAAACTTACCTAATATCTTGTCCAAGTAATTGGGTGTGGGCTTGAGTCCAGCCACTGGACAGCCCATTGCCACCCCAATCATTTACATTATCCCAACCCATTTATCTCCTTTTCAATTTGTGAAATTATCCCCCAAAATTACTATTAAAGTTGCAATATCCTCAGTTTTCACAAAAAAAATACCCATGATAAAAAATAAATAAATAAAAATCTTATGGTAAATGTACTTTTTTCCATTATTTTCCAATGGTAGAGAATCTTGATTCCCTTTACACACATATATATATATATATATATGGTATCTCCATTCAACATTTGCCTTCAATTATCCATAACAGCAATATAATAAGATTAATAGATTATTAAAATATAATAATATTTTTCCTAAAAGGAAGATACATTCCTTGCATGCTCTTCTCGGTCACCGCCCATCTTAGAGTTGGGTTATCATTGTTGGCCCATGCCTCAAGTAGTTTTTCCATTGTCTCACTCTCATCTTCTCCATTCTTCTTTTTTGTTCCTTTATTCAATCCCATGCTGCAGAATCAAACTCTTGGCGTCTTCCAGATTCTGTTAGAACAAACCATCCCAAGAAAAGGGCGTCATGCCTGCCCCTACATCTCAATCATTGCAATATTGCATCATAGTCCAAAATCAAAGTCAAAACTCTCCCATTTCTTTCTGTTAGAATATATTTAGAACTTTTTTTGATAGGGGTGAAAACCTTGTTGCGGTTAGTGGTTATTGATTATAACCGCTAACCGCAACTGGAGTCACCGGTTGGCTAAAGTATATAACCAATTCTGGTAATCACCTAGTTACCGGTTATGTAATGACCACCGGTTATCCGCACTGCTAACCAATTATTTGATCTATTTCCTAAAATGAAAACGAGGACCTAATTATTTTGTGGAAAATGTCTGGGAAATTGGAGCTTTTGCTTGGATCCCTCTCCAACTCAAGTGATGGTCTACCTGAGTGCCACGTGACACGACATAAGTTTAAGACCTTGCATTAGATTGTTAAGATAGAAGCTCATTGTAGCCCTCTTGTTGGAGTAATTTCATTATTCAAATTTAAAGTTTGTGCATATAACGATGTAAATAATGTCAATCTTAAAACGTGTTTTAAAAAAAATTAAATAATGTAGTTTCATGTATACAGTTAAATATACCAACTTAAAATCTGAATCGTGAAATGAATATTATCCCTTCTATGTGAATGGAGAAGATTCTAATCTCTTAGGAGGACCTTGGAACTTTTTGCCCATGAAATAGGCTTGGTGCCTTTTTGGAGGGAAACAAATGTAATGAGAAGACTTTTGTTTTGTCCTCTCTCTCTCTCTCTCTCTCTCTCTCTCTCAACCTAGAGAATCAAAGCTAGCTAGGCAATCACTTCTTCTTGTAGGTTGTTCATATCGTTTAAGTTGCATTCATTATTTTCATTCCTATAAACATTCATGAATGGGGCCAAGTCCAACCCACACAGATCAAATTATATAACATGTATGGCCAATCATCTTAGGGCAATGATTTCTTTCAAATTGGATTTTTAAAAAAACACTTCAATTCAGTCTACTAAATTGACACATGACTTCAGACCTCACATCTATTTTAAAAAATTCACATGAAAATCAGGAAATAAGATCATTTTTATTTCAAATGATGTGGCAACATATATACTATTCGGAGTACTACTACATGTTCATCTCCTATTTCACTCGCATACCGCTAGACTGATATGACAGTTCTCATCAATCCTTGGATCAACATTTATTAAAAAAGAAAAAAAAAAATCCAATGGCTGATAGGCACTACAACAGTAGCCCAGTAGTATGAGAGTGAGATGAGAGATGGATATTTAGAATTACACATACTATTAAATCTAATATGGACCATGAACCTAGCATCTCCATTTCACTTTTTGATATCATAATCACTTGCTAACTCTAAAGACATGTATCAGTTTAATAAACTAAATTGAAGAAATTTTCTCTAACTCAATTCTAAAACTGTTTTCATTCTCTTATATTTCTTCTTGGCATGCCTAGTTAGAGTCTATATGCAGAATTTTACACGTTGCTGTACGCAAATGTTCAATTATTGCAATGTCACTGATCGATCAAAGATGTTGTCTCAAACAAATGTTTTAAGGCATTAAATCACAATTTATCTCAAAAGTTTAATCTAACATTTCCTCTCACGTGGCTTAAGCATAACACATAAAATATTTAATTAAAATATTTTGTGGTGTTCTTGGGTTCCATCCCAAATATTCCATCCCTCTTTATATGTAACCCCACTATGTCTTACCTGTAATTGTTGCTGGCCCCTCAACTGTCGGGCTTTGATCAGAAAATACAAAAAAGTAGAACCTTTATTTATGAGATTGTGGACAACACAATTGTGGAAATAGGGTTTACCCAATCATTAGCATAATTTGATCAGCAGCAAATTATATCTTCGTGGCCACTATGAATACAAGGCATTTTATCGTCTAGGTTCGATTTTATTGTATCTAATGACATATATGGTGTCATATCATTTAAAAATCTTGTTAAGTCTTATTTGTTCTTGATGTCAGCCCTAAACCCTCCGGCATTGATTATAAAAGAAAAGAAAAAATTAGATCCTTCTTTTGTGAGATTGTGGACTAAGCAATTGTAGTGGAATTAGGGTTGCCCTATTAATTATCAGCATAATTTGATCAGCATCAAAATTATATCTTCAGTTTGAATCTTGACATGCTCGTGGCCGCTATGAATACAATGCATTTTATGGTCCAGGTTAGATTTTGTTGCATCTAATGCGTTCATAGTGCCACGTTATTTAAAAATCTTTAATATCGTAATAATATTAGGGGTGTCAAAAATTACCGGGGAACTGGAACCGGAACCGGAAAACCGGGAAACCGGGGTCCCGGTTCCGGTTCCGGTTTGAAAAATCTAAAAACCGGGTACCCCGGTTCCGGTACCGGTTTTTGGTACCTGGTTTTTACTGGGAATACCGGAACTGGGTTTGCATTTTATTTAATAATATTTATATATTATTATATTTATATATTAATATATATATTATATATATTAATATTTTTTACACTTAGGTTTAGGTTTAGGGTATTTTAAAAAATTAAATTTTTATTTCTAAGGCCCAAATAGGCAAAAACAATGATTTTTTTGGATTTTTGGACTTTTTAAGGTTTATTTTTTAATTATTTGGAACAATCACAACAAAGCCCCTTTAATTTAGACAAAGAAACTAATAAATTTTTTAAAAAATAGGCCAACTTATGAAAAAAAAAAAATTGGCTTATTTTAGGCCCAATACCTAAAATAAGCCCAAAAATCAATTTTTTTAAAAAACCAGTTACCGGACCGGGTAATACCGGAACCGGCCGGTAACCGGGACTCCGGTTAACCGGGGTCCCGGTTCCAGTTCCGGTTTCTCAAAATTGAGAACCGGGGTACCCCGGTTCCGGTTCCGGTTTTGGCCAAAAACCGGAAAATCGAACCGGGTTGACACCCCATTATAATATATATTCGTTGGATAGCAACATATATACCATTTTCAAGTAAATTAGAGAGAACCCTGATGTTAAAGTTTTGTTGCATTGAAACAATAACTAACAAAGCTTTAAGAGAGCTTGATGTAGTGTAAAATCCAGGCCATTTTATAGCATTCAATATAAATTTGACACATTAAGTTAAAACACTAAATACAATGGAAATAAAAACATCGTATTTTTATTTCAAATCAATCCCACAGACTTTTCCATTCGTTATAACCGAACGCCCACCACCCCCCACCTACATCCGAGCCCTAAACATCGGAGTTTCGAAAACCAACAAAGATGGTAGCTCCAATAGTTTTATCAATGAATATTTTGTTAAGAGAAGAAAATTTGTTTGGTATGAAGGGTCTTAATTTTTTTTCGGTGTTTCAAGTTAAAATATATACTTCCTATTAAAAGGTGAAAATATCCGATTTAGTTATTCTCAAGCATTAATCATAGAAACTCTTTTGGTATCTTCTGGATTCTGTTAGAAAAAAATATAAGAAAATTTCAAATAGAATATAAGTAAAACAAAACCATCCAAAGGAATCGCAACCCACTAGTCATTGTAAAAATCTAATCAATCCAAGATTCCCTACTGTTTTCCTTTGGAGATGGGCCTCAACATCTCAATCATTGCATCAGAGTCAAAACTCTCCCATTCCTCTGTTTTGGTCCCCCTTGATAACGTAATTTACTTATTTATTTATTTTTATTCCATTTCCTAAAAAGAAAAGGACCCTTATTAATGTTATGTTTGGCCTTATCTTTTAGAGGTCTATCTCATGGTGGTAGACCTCTAAATAGAGTAAGGTATGTGGTCATGTTATCAAGCGACGTGTTTGGTATAACTTCTTTATTTTTTAAGTGATTAACATTTAAGTGTAGGTCACATCAATCGTTATAAAATAAATGTGAAGAGTAACGCATAACATGGACGCTAGTGCAAGTGGGTTGGGCTCACAAGGGCATACTATTAATTCTAGGGCTTACTTTTCATGCTATGCATTTTTCTTCTTATCTCTAAAAGTGAAATGTGTTGAAACTTGAAAATACATGTATTTTTCACCATGATCACAATATATATATATATATATATATATATAGGCTTAAGTTCCATCATTGAGAAGCGTCTTTAGGGCTCTACATGCATCTTTAATGCATTAGATTGTATTGTATTATAGTATTTATAAGGCAATCTACTAAGGAAAATCTAGATTTGTTATTTTTAACAGTTGTATGCATATAAAAAATCGGATTAGGATCAACTACAAGTTCAAAAAAAAAAAAAATGTAGATTTTCAAATTATGAAATTTAAAGTATCGAAACGCTTGAAAAGGCTACGTATTAAAAATGTGGCATGTTATAATTAAGAATTGAGTATATTTTCATCAAGTTCTTACTCTCTAACTATGTTGTACAAAAGCTTTGAGCCAAAAACTGTCTTTTAATTTTCAGAAGAATAAGCATCTCTTCTTCTCTCTCGTGATTGATGAAAACTATGCAATTATTGCATAACAATGAACAGAAAAATCCACCAACAGCCAAACAAAGGGGCCGTCGGGAAGGTCTTATATAGACAGATTGAATCAACCTCTTGTGCTTGCTGTTAATCTGCAGCACAATTTAGTAATTAAAACAAAATCATTATTTTAAAATATTGTACGTACGAAGTAACAGCCAAGAATCATCAAACAAAACAAAAGAACAACAAATCACAGGATTTCAACATGCAGGCTTTCAAACTGTTGCTTATTTATCATCAGCTTGGGAAAAAAAAACAAGAAAGAAAGTTTTCATATTGCATTGTCTTATTAATATTGCTCACCAAATGATTCAACCAAAGATGCATAGTTTTATCCTCCTCCTAATAACAATAATAATAGAATTAGATAATTCTAATTCCTACGATATTATCAATAAAATCCAGATTTTACGGGCAACCTTTGACCCAAGAGGAAGGTGCCAGAAAGATTGGAATCTCATAATTGCACGTGTTATTAAATGAACCAAACACGTCCTTAACACACTCACATGGCAGAACATGATTGGGTGGCCAAGGTACAAACCTTTGACTCCCAATTTGGTCCATGCCATTATTAGTTTATCAAATTAAAAATTAACAATAAAATAAATAAAAAAAGCATTATAATTCTAATTCGGTAACTTTCTTCTACTATATATATAAACAATAAACTAGCTAGGTTGGATCTCAAAATCCCCCCCCCATTGCCTTTCTCCTTCTTTCGCTTCCCTCTCTTTCTGTCTCTCCTTTCTTTTACGTTTCTGTGGAGAAAGGGAGACACAAAGCACAATGGAAAAAAGTAAGCAGCCTTTTTGTTGGGTTCTTTTAGCCTTTTTCATTCTCTCATGCCTTTTGGCTCAAACTCATGGGAGGATGAAAGAACAAGGCTTACACCATTTCTACAAGTCCACTTTGAAGCCGGATTCCGGCATCGACTCAAGCCTTTTCCAGGCAACTGATGACCTTGTTAATCAAACCAATATTCTCCCTCAGGAGGGCTTGAAAGAGAGAGATTTGATTAAGGCATTGCCCGGACAACCTCCGGTGAAATTCTCTCAATACGGCGGTTATGTCACCGTGAATAAAGCGGCCGGTCGCGCGCTTTACTATTACTTTGTCGAAGCCGATCAACCATCTAAGGAAACATTGCCTCTTCTTCTCTGGCTTAATGGAGGTATATATATTACTGTCGTACAACTGCTCACGTCATCCCAATTGTACAGTAATTTATTAAATTAATACATTTCCAATGTCATGTGACTTGCACAAATAGTTGAAACACTATAGTTTGCTGTTTTTGTTTCTTCTATATGTTGAGTTTTTTTTTTTTTTTTTTTTTTTTTTTAATTGGGTTTTTTGGAGGGTGTTTCCTTTTTTAAGGGATACAAAGAATGATAATTGGGATGGGAATATATGAAAATAGCCCATAAAAATTAAAAATCATAGCATTAGAACCTGACCTAGAATTCTTGGTATGTTCACCATTGATGTGAAAGTCTTACCTACTTTTTTTCTCTCTCTCTACCCTCTAGAAATGATGCTACACCTTTGCATGATAGTCCCTTTTTTTCTTTTTATCCTCTTGTGCTAGCATTGTGATTATTATGAGAACATTAATTATGAGATAATTATAATGAAGTGATAATAATGCTTCATCATATATAAAGTATATGCTCCTAATTATTAGAATATTTAGCCACAATTTAAAATGATAAAATCATTTTTCTATATACTTCTTTAACCATTTTCCAAATCGACCGGAGAAAATTCGTCCAATCTAGCTAGAAACCGTTTTAAAAAACATACATAAAAAAATATAATAAATTGAATTAAAAGGGATTTAAAAGAAAATCACATGCATATTTTAGGGTATTATTTTACTCTAATATTTTGCAACTTGTGTAAAATTATTTAAAAAAATATATTTTTTTAAAGACAGTTTGACCCTCTTCATGGGGTGGCGTCTGCCACTTTTTGTGGAGCTGTGGAGATCTAATCCCACACTCCACTCTTTATGGAGGATTTCTCGGCTTGCATGGGAATTCTCGCTTGCGTGTTGTGAGTCTTGTGACAATCATGCAATTTTAAAATTTTAAAATATTAAAAAAATATATATTGATTTTAGATTTTATTCAATAATTATTAGTTTTTGCTCTTACATTGCGGCCTCTTATACGAGATCAAGCTTACATGTTGCTATTTTAATAATAACATATATGTTGTAGTTTAATCAACGGTCAATATTAAATCTTAAAGTTAACTTAGTTTTAGAAAGAATTAAGCCAAATTCCTTATTATATGATGGCTCTTTTGTTATATATATATATATATAAGAAATAAATGTAATAATACAAAATATTCAAAAATATATATTAGAAAGTAGAAACTTTTTCTAAACTACTTTTAGGTGTTACAAGTGCAACCTCTAACTAATATTAAACTATTACTACTGCTAAACTTGCCATTGGGCTTAACAAATAATTACTTATTTTACAATTTTTGACACGTGTGAATATATAATTAGAGCTACAAGTTGTAGGTAAGCATTTAATATCGAAGAGTGCTACACGTTCCAAATTTTTCTCTAAAAAATTAGTTCTCAAATGATGTGTCACCCTCTTATGAGATTTATTATTTTAGAAAGTGTGTTAGTGTTACCAACTCATGGGATGATGACACGTCATTTGGGAACAGCTTTTGAGAAGAAAGTTTTTGGATATCTAGCATTTCTCTTTAATACCCTCTAGTTCCCTTCAATCACGTGATGACATGTGTAAAAAGTTATAACAAAAACAATAAATAATTATATATAGGCCGGCCAGTCTAGCATTTTTCTAATGATTTATTTATCTTCTTATATTTGGATCCTCTCCATTTCATTTGAACTGGACACTATCTGGTTAGTTATATTGGAGAAGTATTTTTGTCCCATCAAAAAATGAAAAGACAAAAATACCCTTCCAATATGACTAACTGTATATTATCCCGTTCAAATGAAATGGAGAGATCCTGTTATGAAGTTATGATATTTGACAATAAAGAATAAGATAAGATTAAATGTTATATAATTAATTGAATGATTAACCTTGCTTAATATATATTGTGTGTACAGGCCCAGGTTGTTCATCTCTTGCTTATGGAGCAATGCAAGAACTAGGACCATTTCGTGTGAAAAGTGATGGCAAAACACTTTTTAAAAACAAATATTCTTGGAATTATGGTAAGTTTATTTAATTAATGACATTTTCATTATATTTTTTTATGAAAAGCATGAAGAGTTTATTTATTTTTTGTTTGTTTTCAGCTGCGAATGTACTGTTCCTTGAGTCACCTGCTGGGGTAGGATTTTCATACTCCAATACGACATCGGATTATAGTAAAATGGGAGATAAAATAACAGCAGCAGATAATTATGTGTTTTTGGTGAATTGGCTAGAGAGATTTCCTGAGTACAAAAACAGGCCTTTTTATATTTCTGGAGAAAGCTATGCTGGCCATTATGTTCCCCAGCTTGCTCATACCATTCTTTATCACAACAAGAAGGCTAATAGGACCATTATCAACCTCAAAGGGATCATTGTATGTCTCTCTCTCTCTCTCTCTCTCTCTCTCTCTCATACACCAAATAGACCAATAATTGGAGAGTTAGGTTCTATATAGCAAATAATTAGAAATCATAATCAAAGTGGTTGGCTTAGCTTTTCAACACTAAGAAATCATGGAAACTTGGAAGTTAATTACACTCATTTTGCTTCCCCTTCCCTTCTTTTTTCTTCTAGATTTTCATTACGGTTGGTAAAATATTAATTAAATAATTAAATTTTTATTTAACATTAAAAAAGAAAATACGATCTTTACATTGGGTCCAACCACAAAGTTGACTTGAACCCATGGCAGTAAACACACTTTAAAAGTGTCAGCCACATTTGTGCTATAATTCCAGAAATACTAGTTAAGTTGCTGCTTTTTAATCAATCCATTCCATGTGAGAAATTTATCTTCTCAATATGAGATTAACTTTATGAGTTGTCGTCATAACTCTCCCACTCAGATTTCTAATATCCTCGTCAAGTTACTAACTAGGTTACTCATATACCATTTGTAACGACCCGAAAAACAACAGTACTCGCATCTGCACTTAGCGCCTATGTATTCCTTTACAAACCACACGCTACACTCCAAGTGAAAAATCCGCTTTCTCGAAACTCACTTTATAGAGTTTCACATAATTACTTTTGGCCTCATGATGTCTGAAATGATATTGACTTGATGTGAAGCCTATATTTTCACATGCTAAGACAAGATAAAGGATGGGCAGTCAACTCAAAATGTTTCTTCTTCTTGTACATTATTAACCCATAGAATTTGTCGTACAAAGTAAAGTAAGGTGCATGTGCCACTTTTGGCTAGTGCAAAAGTTGTGAAGGGTGTGGGACTGAGAATAGGATCCCCCTTTAGGCAAAATGGTGGAATCAAATTGTCCAACCCGACAATTTTGTCCTAATTCTATCACTCTTTTATATAAATGGATATTCTCCGTTTCAAATAGATCCGGGCAACCCTTTGGGCTTCTGCTGGTCCACTGATCACTTACTGTGGTGCAAAATTGTTGATAGTTTGTCAAGATTCTTTTCTTTTATGCCTTCTAGGTTGTCATGATTTTGGATTTTCAGCCATCATTATTTATTTATTTGGCAACAGAAATAGATGCATGTGCAAATTGGGCTAAGCTCTGGCCCATCTCCCATCACCCACTTAGTGTGCTATAGTTGTAGTTTGTCGTGACTATGTGATCAAATTGTTGATAGTGATCATGGGTATTATTATTATTATTATTTTTAAATTGAATATAATGAAATTCTTCCATGGAGTATATAAAATTAATATTTGTCTTTACAGCAATTAATTTCATATGCAATTTAGTAAACTGTTGTATAACTATCGTATAATTGAAATGATACGATTTCTTGAACGTTATGTAGATCGGAAATGCAGTAATCAACGATGAAACTGATGAACGCGGCATGTACGATTACTTTGCGACACACGCTCTCGTTCCGGACCGAGTCGTGTCTCAAATACAAAAATACTGCGATTTCTCGCCCAATGCCGGCAATCAGTCCCGTGTGTGCAGTGCAGCCCTTGAGGCAGTCGGCCCCAATATTGGCAGCATTAATATCTATAACATCTATGCTCCCCTCTGTTTTTCTACCAATATCACAGCCCTCCCCAAGAAAGCTTCTGTAAGTTATTAGGCCTCAAAAGTTTCGTAGGTTGTCTGTTTTTTTTTGGTAAAATGAAGTAAATTTACCTCATTTATATCATCAAATGAAATATATGTTTAATTTGGAAAGATCAAAATGAAAGTTGGATTATTTTTGTTGTTGTGCAGATACTGAATTTTGATCCTTGTAGCGACTATTATGTGTATGCTTATTTGAACCGACCTGATGTTCAAGAAGCCCTTCATGCCAATGTTACAAAACTTACACATGACTGGGAGCCATGCAGTGATGTCCTAACGACGTGGTTAGATAGCCCATCAACCATCATTCCCCTTCTGCAGGAGTTCTTGGCCAATGGACTTAGAGTTTGGGTTTTTAGGTAAAGAAAAGTACTCCATTCTCATCATCATTTCTATTTTGTAGTTGTTGTTATTGAGAGTCGGTTTGTGGACTACAAAAAAATCAGGGTTTAGGGACGTTCTGTAATGGGGTTATTTTAACAAAATGACACCACCAGGCAGGGACAGAACCAGCTTTGGATTTGGGGGACCAATTAGCAAAAAATACCTTAATTTTTTTTTTTTGCCTTAATTTTTTTTTTCTTGTAATTTGGGGGGGACTAGGGCCACTGCCGGTCCCCCCAAATCCGTCTCTGCCACCAGGAGTCATTTTATTAATAAAACAACCCCTCTCAAAAAGAATGGTCATTTTACTATAGCAATGTCCCCACTCAGTTGGGGTGGCGTTGTTACAGTGAAAAACGCCTCATGTGGGTGCATAATTGAATAATTTTTTTAGTAGATTTTAATACGACTGTCATACAACTGAGATAATACGTCATACATCGTAAATAGCATTTCTCTTGCGTAATTATGTGGTTCATAATTCATCATCGTCCTTATGATCAATATATACGATAGTTATATTTATGGAAATCTGAAATTGTCTTTTGGATGAAATGCAGTGGTGACACTGATGGAAGGGTTCCTGTTACTTCAACAAAGTACTCTCTAAACAAAATACACCTTCCTGTGAAGACTACTTGGCATCCTTGGTTCCTCAAAGGAGAGGTAATTAACTTTTCTATCGTCTATTATATTTTTTACCTTATCTGTTGAGTTAATGATCCAAAAAAAACTCTAGTCACATTTGCATTATCATCCTAAAAAACTTCAAATCAACTAGTCATTTTGAAGTGATAGTGTAATGTGGCTAACACTTTTTTCATAATTTTCTTAGCTTACAAACAGAAATTAACATGTTGTGTTTCTTCAATGGTTCCCTTTGCTGTGTCACAGGTTGGTGGCTACACAGAAGTGTATAAGGGAGACATAACATTCGCAACAGTGAGAGATGCAGGACATCAAGTGCCCAGCTTCCAGCCCGCCAGAGGACTTTCTTTGATCAACCACTTCCTTGGAGGCACACCTCTTCCAAACACTAAAAGATCCAACTGATTTCATTAGATCATACGCTTCTTTGCATTTTCAGTGCTAATTTATAGTACAATTTGATCGCTTTCATCTTCCATGATTTATAAAGAAAGTAACAACTTGCTACTTAGTGAAGAACCCTAATTTGCTTCTTCATTTTTGCTTCTCTCTAATTACCAAACGTTTTGTAATGTTTCTTGAACTTTCAATTTTCGCAAAGCTCACTCCCCTCAAACTACCATTGGGGTTACAATGTTTCATTTTGCACAAAATTAACAAGAATGCCCCCAATAAATAGTTTAGAAAAAATTTAAAAAGAAAAGACAAATTGAATTGAGATGAGAACGGAGAAATGAATAGATGCGACATAAAAGTTAAATGAAGTTTTGAATTTTATGTAATTAAATAATGAAAAAAAGTTGTTTATTAATGTGAATAAAGGTAGAAAAAGTTGTAAAAAGGGTGTACAAAATTTAAAATATATATAGGGGTTGGTGCCCATTCTTTTTTTTTTGAGTGAAAAAATGTTTATTACTTAAGCTGAAGCTTGCTCAGCAAGAACACAGTCCCGGATACACGGAGGATAACCGTCCACCCAGATCTGTTTCTGCAGAATACATAAGGCAAATTTTGCTAACAAGTGTGCCGCTCCATTTGCTGTACGTGGGATATACTCAAATCTCCAATCGTGGAACCAAGTAAGCTGCTGCAAAATATCCTGGATAACATGTCCATACGGACCACGGGCCATACCACTTTTCTGTATTGCTTGGACTACCGCGAGGGCATCCCCTTCAAAAACCACCCGCCGCATTCCCAACTGGCGACTTAATAGTACGGCATACCACGCCGTTACCGCCTCCGCACCTGTTGGGTTATTATTAGATGGCAGGAAATCACACATAGATGCTAAAACTCGCCCCGCGTGGTCCCTGATCAGCACCCCAATGCCCAGTCTGCGATTTCTACTGTCCAGTGCAGCATCCCAGTTAACCTTCACGACTCCCTCAGCCGGTTTTGCCCATGTGCTGGAATAGTTTACTGGTGGTGCAGTCCAGAAAGTGAAAGCCCGATTATCTTGAGAGATTGCAAAAGACTCCATCTGTTCCTTTGCGTGCCAGATAACATCCCGAGGATGTGACATAACACCCCTGAACACAAAGTCATTTCTCCTTAGCCAAATAAGCCGAGCCACTATAGCCGACAACTGGATTTCCGCCTCATCTAGCCGTTCAAAGATAGTTCCAACAATGGAATCAAAAGCCTCATCATAGCTGGGCAGCTTCTGGATTGTTGGGCTACACTCGGACCAAACATCACGAGCAGAGGGGCAATACCATAGAGCGTGTCCCGCAGTTTCCTCTGATCTTTCACAAATGGGGCAGAGAGGGTCCGGGCTGAGATGGCGTTTGTATAAATTGAGTTTTGTAGGCAATATTTCCTGGCAAGCTTTCCAAAGAAAGAACTGAGTGACTCTTGGACTTTTTAAATTCCAAATCTGTTTCCAGACCTCTTCAGTTTGGGGACCCCTTGAGCAACCCCCCTCCCCCCTAGCCTGAATTTCTCGGGCCAGGTGGTAAGCGCTTTTAACGGTAAACTCCCCTGATTTTGTACCAGCCCAAACCTTCACATCCGGTTGCTGACCAGGACATAGAAGAATGCTACAGATGGCTTCCGTTTCCTCCTTACTGAATAGAGTTTTGAGAAGTGGAACATTCCAGCTCCTTCTCTCCCTCTCCATTAGGCAGCTGACCTTGGCATCGGGAGGGAGTACACACGCAGGGGATTGAATTGAATAAGTAGTTGGAGATGGAATCCAACGGTCACCCCATATGTTTATGGAAGTCCCATCACCCACCCTCCATACCATTCCTTCTTGGAGTAGCTCCTTTGCTTTCCAGATGCTTCTCCAGGCGAAAGAAGCGTGAGAGCCCAAGTCAGATTCAAGAAAAGAGGCCCCCTGATAGTACTTGGCTTTCATGACCTGGGCAACAAAGGAGTCCGGAGATTGAACTAAACGCCACCCCTGCTTAGCGAGAAGGGCTTTGTTGAAGCACTCAATATCACGAAAACCCAATCCGCCGATTCCCTTTGCCCTCCCCAACCTCTCCCATTTCATCCATGCTACCTTTGAGAGATTTTCCTTATGTCCCCACCAAAACCTTTGTAACATAGAATTAATCCGTTTACATAAAGTTTTGGGGATTTGGAAAACGCTCATGGTATAGGTCGGGATGGCTTGGAGAACCGCCTTTAGAAGCACTTCCTTTCCGGCTTGGGACAAAAACTTTTCCTTCCAACCACAAATTCGGTCCCATATTCTCCCCTCTATCTCCTTAAAGGACCGCAATCGGGAATGACCAATAAGGGCTGGGAGCCCGAGATATTTTTCATAATTGTGCGTGGAGTTTACTCCTACTGCCTCCTTTATGCGCTCTTGGGTCACCCTATTGGTACCTCTACTAAAGAACAGAGCAGTTTTGCCTCTATTTAAAAGTTGCCCCGAAGCTCGCTCATATACCCCAAGAATCTCCTGCAACTTGGACCACTCTCCAAGGGTTGCCCTGCAAAACAGTAAGCTGTCATCCGCAAAGAATAAGTGGCTTATCCTTACTCCCCCACGAGCAATAGGTAAGCTACTAATCTCTTTTCGTGAGACTGCTCTCTGAATCAAGGTACTAAGACTTTCAGCACAAAGGATGAATAGATAGGGTGATAGTGGGTCACCCTGACGAAGACCCCTAGAAGGACGAATCTTGCCATGAGGTTGACCATTTATCAATACCGAATAAGAGACCGTGCTTACACATGTCATGACCATCTGAATCCATTTAGGTGCAAATCCCATTTTCAGCATAATCCCCTCTAAAAAGCCCCATTCCACCCTGTCGTATGCTTTACTCATGTCAAGCTTGAGAGCCATGTACCCGGTTTTCTTCCTCATCCTCCTATCCATGGTGTGTAAAGCCTCAAAAGCGATCAAAACATTGTCTGTGATCGAACGTCCAGGAATGAAAGCACTCTGGGTAGGGGAAATGATCACCGGTAGCACTCTCTTGAGTCTATTTGCTAGAACCTTAGCAATCAGCTTATACAACACGTTACATAGGCTTATGGGGCGATAGTCAGTGACCCTGTTGGGCTGTTTCTTCTTTGGAATTAACGTAATAAAAGTATTATTTATTTCAGAATCAAAACAACCATTATTTAAAAAACCCAGAACAGCTTGACAAACCTCTTTACGAACTGTGGGCCATGATTTCTGGAAGAAACAGGCTGGGAATCCGTCGGGCCCAGGTGACTTCAAAGGCGCCATCTGAGACAAAGCTTCCTCTACCTCCCTCTCTTCAAAAACTGCTACCAGTGAATTGTTCATCTCTTCTGTCACCCGTGCATCCACCCCTGTAAGGCTCATATTGAGCCCATCTGTTCCCTCTGTAGTGAAAAGAGTCTGGTAGTAATTCGTGAAGATTCTGCTAACATCCTGCGAGTCCCTCCATACCACATTTCCTTCATCAGTAATGCTATCAATCCGGTTTGTACGTCTCCTCTGGGTAGCCCACGCATGGAAAAACGAGGTATTGCGATCTCCCTTTTCATACCATGTTTGTTTGGCCCGTTGTCTCCACCTGAGTTCCTCCTGTTCCAGAAGCATTTCAATCTCCTTTTTTGTGCTTTGGATCTCTTCCAGGTTTTCCGGACTTTCATCCTTCTGAAGAAGGTCCAACTGGTGGGTTTTCTGTTTCAACTTAAGTGCCATGTTACCAAACTTATGTCTGCTCCATCGGGACAAGGTTGCTCCGCACCGTTCAAGTTTGCACCTCACATCCGTAATCCCGTTCCCGTGAAAAAGAGCCGCCCTCCAGGCCTCTGCAACCACCCTCTGGTATTCGTCATCCACCATCCATCCCGCCTCAAGTTTGAAGCCCCTCCTGGGCCCACCTCTTTCTCCCCTGTTAACTGCAAAATCTATCAGAATGGGCTTGTGGTCAGAAGAGCAGGCTGGGAGGACATGCACAACAACGTTATGATACAGCTCGCACCATTCGTTGGTTGCTACGGCTCGGTCGAGTCTTTCCTTCGTAAAACCTCCATCCCCCCTTGCGTTCGACCAGGTGAATTTTGATCCGATATAGCCCAGGTCGCTCAGCTGACAAGATTCAAGGGTGGTTCTAAACTTCTCCATTTGTCCCTCATTCCGGTCAGCCCCACCCCATTTTTCTGATCCAGACACTACCTCGTTAAAGTCACCCACACTTAACCACTGTCTCGGGCCAGAGTTTTTTAAGTGATTCAGAATAGCCCATGCACTGTCTCGCTTTGCAACTTCTGGATGCCCATAGAAACACGTAAGCTTCCAAATAAAGCCATCCGCCTGAATGGAGACATTGCTGTGGATATGACGACGCGAAAAATTCTGCACTGCTATGTCAACGTCATCTTTCCAGAGAAGTGCTAGTCCCCCGCTCCGCCCGACAGGTTCCACAGTGAATAGGCCATGATAACCAAGAGAAATTCGTAGTCTTTCCATACTTTTATTCTGCTGTTTTGTTTCTATGAGAAACAAAAGGCTGGGTCTCTTTTCCTTCACGATACGGCGAAGGTCTCGAACTGCCCGGGGGTTCCCAAGCCCCCGGCAGTTCCAGCTGATAAAAATCATGGCTGTTGGCGGGGCTGTTCAACAGCTCCCGCCAACTCCATGGATGCTGGGTCATGCTCCCCAACACTGTGACGTCCCTTCTTCCGTTGCTCCTCCCCCTCAGTTCTCACCAACTCCAGACTCTTCCCACTTCCCAGACTGTCTCGGGCTTTTCGTTTCCACATTCGGATACTTGAGCCCTGCGGAGACTCTGTCATGGGGGTGAGACTTACTTCCAACTCATTCATTTCTGGTGAGGAGACAGTACGTGGGGATGTTTTAGAAACTGTTTTGGAGGTATTCTGTTCTGGCACAATTAGCTGGGCTTGCCCCTTCTTGCTCTCCCTGGGCCCCTTTTGGTCTTGGCCCTTTTGTGTTTGGGCCCCCCCAGAATTCCTAGGCCCCTCCCTGCCATTAATTGCATGCAAATCCCCCTTAAAGTGTGTCTTCGCAGTCAGTGCCTGATCCTCCAAAGACCTGTTTCCAGATCCCTGATTTTTAGTTTCCTTGTACGTTACTCCTTCATTTGAAAATCTGCCAACTGTTGGATCCTTCTGATTCCGCGTAATCTGCATCCTTGTTGCCTTATTTTCCGAAGTCCTTTTAAGGAAAGAAAAAGATTCCCCACTGTTTTTTTCCTTTTCTGGAGATCTTCTGCTTTTGGGGTTTCCGTTAGCCCCTCTCCACGTTTCCTCTGCATCTCCGGCGGCTTGCCGTTCGTCGGCTTTCGGAATATCCCCCTTCCGGGCAGCTTCATTGGGTTTGATATGATCACCCCCATTACCTTTCCGTGGCTCCTCAGCCCGGAGCCGCACGCCCCATGGCTTCAGCTCCTCAGCATGATTCATGCGTCTCGATTGCGGTACTGGGCACCCCTTTCCTCCGTGGATAATTCGCCCACAATTGAAGCAGAAGATCGGGAGTTGTTCATTGCACGATTTTCTTTTGCAAAGGAAAGTAGCACTTCTTCTTTCTCCAGTGATATTAGTAAAATGTCACGTAAACACCAATCAAATTATAATACTTATAAATCATAAAATGTTTTTGGTATTTGATGGTTTATGTTAAAAAAAAAAAAAAAAATTGACATAAGTTGAGTGCAAGAACCTATTTGTTATTTTTGCAATACTAGATGAAGCTCTCATAACATTTTGGGGTAATTACCTTTTGTCCCCATGAATTACAGTATCTTGATACTTTTCTCCCATGAACTACTAACTATGACACTTGACCCCATCAAACTACCATCTTATGACACTTTTCCCCCTTTCGTTAATCAAATAAGTTAAAATTAACGGTCAACTGTCATATGACTTGCATGTGCCATTTTAAATTTTTTTCCTTCCACTTTTGCCCTCACTTCTCATGTGTTGGATTAGGGTTTAGGAGGGCATAAACGTCAATTTACTGATCTAAAATGAGGGCAAAAGTGGAAGAAATTTTTTTTAAAAAATGGCACATGCAAGTCACATGACCGTTGATCATTAATTTTAACTCTTTTGACCGATGGAAGGGGGAAAAGTGTTATAAGATGGTAGTTTGATAAGTCACGTGTCATAATTGATAGTTCATAGGAGAAAAGTGCCAAGGCACTCTAGTTCATGGGGGCAAAAGGTAATTACCCCTAATACTTTTATATCATTGAGAGTTTATTGCAACTTAGTATATAACCCTAATGCCTTATTTTACATTTTTTTTTTCTTTAAAAAAAAAAAGGAAAAAGTCTACATACCTTCCTCAAATTACCACCAAATTGATAATGTATCATCTCAAATTTTCAATTGCAACAATATCTCATCTAAACTACCAAAAAATGGTCAATATATCCCCAATGCCGGCAAAAAAAAACAAAAATACTCCATTAAATTAAAAAAAAAAAAAAAAAATTTCTTTTTCTTTAAGAAAAGAAAAAAGAAAAAATTTTAAATCCCCGCACCCTGATTTTTATTTTTTATTTTATTAAAAGTATTTTAATCAACATTGTCCATTTTTAGTAGTCGTCTCGATTGAGTGATTGTTCATGAGAAAGTGGACTTTCCCCAAAAATAAAATTCACCTAAAACGGTCACATTCGTTAACTCAAAGGACCTTCCTTCATCTACATCCCCGTGTTATCGGTTCCGAGCAGGGCTCGCGTGTCACCAGCGGAGAGCTGGCAGGAAGCGAAAAGCGAACGATGGGTCGCACTCTCGCTGGTGACAGGCGGCAGAGCAAGAGGAGGAAATCAGAAGGGGTGGTGACCACCGCCACAATCCAGTCCCTCGACCAGGACATCCTCTGCATGATCTTCGCCTTCCTCGACTTCTTCGACCTCGTTCGTTGCTCCGCCGTTTGCAAATTCTGGTACTTTTTCAAGCTTTGTTTCTCTGTTTCTTTCTTTCTTTCTAGCAGGATTGAGAAGATCGATAATTCTTAATATCTTTTGAGCACTGTCAAGAAAAAAAAAATGATTTTTTTTTTTGGTTTGTTATCTATTTCCTTTGAGTATTAGCTAGAAAATTCTTATGGGTTTTCAATAACCCACATATATACTCTGTCATATGGTGCATATTGTTAATGCAACGGGCTGTAGTTTTTTTTTTTTTTCAAAGGAAAATACTCATATTCTTGTCTAGCTGAACTTAAGTGGAACATGGGTTGGCTCGGGTTAGTCTTGAAGTTTAATATGGTATTCTAGGATGTGTTCATAATGATTCTAACAGCTTTAGGGAGGAAATGTTTAAAAAATTTCGTCTATGAATTGTTTGTAATAACTTCATCCCATTTTTTTGCATGTCATTTCATGTCTACTTACCCAAAGAAAAAAGTATTTTATGCATCTGACTAAATTACTTGACTGATGCCTTTTGTGAAGGAACACAATTGTCAGTAAATCTAAATTACTGCAAGTATTCTACTCCAAGCAGCAGAGGGATTCTATGGGGATTTCGAATAATTCTACATGCTCAGAGAGATCATTGAAGAGATATTTAGAGGAGCAAGCCATGAAGCATAACAGATTATGCTTACAAGAAGGTCTAATTGATATTAATCAATGGAAGGGTCATTCAGTTGGGTGAGTCATTAATCCTCTTCTTTCTGTGCAGTCCCTTGTTTACTAGTGATTTTTGTGCAAGTGCTTTAGGCGTGATGACTTGTTGTACAGTTTTTTATATTATTTCCCGGAGAGTAAAAATCCATGTTTGGATTCTACTTGTGGTTCTTGGAGTATTTATATATGATACAGCTGCAAGTATAAATCCTAATATCTCGTCGAAAGCAGTGAAATTCGCTTTGAGATGGAAAGTAAAACTATTCAAATCATATGGTTTTAAACTAAGGAGTTATTCAGACACCTTAATCAATGTGAAGATCAAATAAAATGGACTGTATGTGATACCTCAAGAAGCTCAAAAAAAAAGAAAAAAGAAAAAGAAAAAAGTGATGCCTCAGGAAGTCTATTCCACATTAGGTGGGTAGATTGTGAAGGTATTATATGGAGTTCCACATTAGTTATTTACTAGATGAGACTGGACTTTATAAATGATTTTAAGGAGCTTTAATTGTAACATTGATTAGTTCTTTTGGATGGTAGCACAGATGTGACTAGCACTTTCCTAAGTTGTAACAAATGGTATATGAGTCAACATAGTAACACCATGTGATGCTAGGGCACTGCAATTTGATGTGGGCCTTGATGAGGAAGTTAGTAATTTGAGTGGAAACTAGTGTGATACCCTATAAAGTTAGTCCTACATTGGGTGAGTGCCGAGGGTGTTGCATGGATATTTCCATATTGGTTTCGTACTAGGCAAGAATAAGCTTTATAAGTGAGGCAACATAGTTGTAACAAATGGTATATGAGTCAACATAGTAACACCATGTGATGCTAGGGCACTGCAATTTGATGTGGGCCTTGATGAGGAAGTTAGTAATTTGAGTGGAAACTAGTGTGATACTCTATAAAGTTAGTCCTACATTGGGTGAGTGCCGAGGGTGTTGCATGGATATTTCCATATTGGTTTCGTACTAGGCAAGAATAAGCTTTATAAGTGATTTCAAAGAGCTCCAATTGTAGCTCTACTAGTCCTCTTAAAGTGATATTGCAAATGTGATAAGTGATTTCAAAGAGCTTCAATTACTCATAATGTACCATATCACTTTCCTAGGTTGTGATATGGTACATTATGAGTAATTGAAAGTCGACATAGATTAAATGAAGTTAAAACTATGCAATAAATGGAATATGTCTAAAGAAGATACTTGGCTCTGTAGTAACTTATGTGGATTGATTCATAGAGATAATCTAAGAATAATGGGCTGTTTGATGGTAACTTTCCATAAGATCGTTTGATAACATGTAAATCAGCCCTTAAATTGAAAGGACTAGCTTCACTTACTAATGGCCTACTTTCTTTTTTCCTCTGTACAAATGTCTTACTAACAGCCTACTTAATGTTGAAAGTAGACCGTGCTCAGCTGCTGGGGATTATAATTTTTTTGCTTAAGGCTTGACCCATCCCATATGCAAATGTTGCATTGCTACCAGCACTACAATGACTATTACCAAAGTCACACCATCATTGTCACCACTTTTGGCATCCTAACCATCACCACCACTACCGCTAGCTTGCAGCCACTAGCACCACCACCTTCCACAACCATGATCAATGCCTTGCCACGTCCACCACTACCACTTTGTGCATGTTCTTTGTATGTTTTATAAGCAGAGACAATTTTTCTAAAAGTGTGAGGGTGTGCCATTCTTTTCCACCCAAAGGACAGTTGTGTTGATGCTTTTGCAGGGTATCCATATTGTTGTGAAAACATGAACTTTATCCACTCTTAACAGATTTTATTCTGGAGAAAAGTAAAATCTCCATCAAAATTTAAATAGGTTGGTATATCACGGGATGTCATTTTATGCTTGTTGTTCGCTTTGTGTAACTGTACATTATAATTACAGTAAAATCATTAACTTTATTACCACAGATTTCTGAAGCCTAAAATTTTATACAAAATAAAAAATTACATGTCTGGATTGTATGTGTGTGTGAGCTGGCAAATCTTGCGTGAATGTTATTTTTCTAACCTTGCTTTCTGTTAGGGTTGATCAGTGCCGAATGAAGATGGGCTTGGTTCTTACTGGTGTTGGTGATAAGGTATAGTTCCCCCACACTAAATACTATATCGTCCGTAAGGATTGTAACAATTACAAGACAACTTTTATGTTTCTCAAGTAGATTTTACCTGAACAGCTACTGGGCAGGCTTTTTTAGTTTTGCCAGCAATCTAGAGTGAACAAATTTTGGGAAAGGAAACGGATAGGATCGGTTACTATTATTTGATAGAGAATTATCTGTCAGTCTGTTCAACTTATTCTGATAAATTTATGTGGTAACCACAAATGGTTAGCATTGACCTCTATATCTGAATGGTCTGTTGAAAGAAGATTCCCTTTTGTAATATTCAAACAATGACTGATGACTTGTTGACTTTATCGGCATGTAGTTGTTAGCCACTTTACTGTTTGAGGGTTTTTTTTTTTTTTTTTTTTGGGTAGATTATTATGCTTTACCTTCTTCTTAAGTTGCAATCTGAATTTGTCACTGTTCTGGTAAATGATTCTGGTGTTTGTTGCCACACTTATAAGCTATTGTATGCTATTGTCCATTATGTTATGGAATTATCCAATAGGTGCTTTCTACAAGTTAAGAAGTTTTTTATTGGATTTTGGATACTTAGGCGAATTGTCAGACTTGTTTAAGAGATATTGGTTTCTGTTGTGTGTATGTTTTTTTATTGAACAATTTATTCTACTTGGCCAGTGCCTTTGGTGCAGGGTTCAGGGTTCAGGCTAACATAAGTCATACTCATATACAAACTATTTGAGGTTGAGTTTGCAAATATTTTTCTAAGGCAAGGCTTTTTTTTTTTTTTTTTTTTTTTTACACGTAAACTAAAATGTGGCATAATTTTCTATCCTCTCAAGCTCAACTTGCACCTCATGGCCTTTCTTCCTTTTTACTAGGCAAGATTTGAGCCAAAGGCCTACCCCACCCTTTTACCTCCACTACCCGAGTTAAAGCCCAAGGGGCCTCATTACTCTTTCCCCTCATCCTTATAAAGCCTTCAAACTAAATTATATCACTTTGAGAAGACCGAATTTGGTATTTGTTTCATGACTGAACATTTTTTGCTGGCTTTCCCTTATTTCCCCTGCTTGGTAGTTTATTACATAAAATTTTAGAACTTACTTGAATTTCATTATTTTTTTTTTGTAATTCATTGTACTCAAATACTATTAACTAATTGCACATGAATGATGCTAGATAATGCGTCTCTGGTCATTAGAAAGCTACAAATGTGTGGAAGAACATTCTGTTCCGGACATGATCCCAGTAGTGGACTTCGATTTTGATGAGAGCAAGGTAACATGAAAAAATCAATATGCTGTTAGTTTGTGTCTTGTGTATGTGAGACTTGACTAGAATGCCACCATACTCCAAGAAATTAATTGGAGGTTTAATGTTGATGCATAATTAATTTAGCATCTACTGCAAAGTATGAATTTGAACTCATGTGCTTATTTTTAAAGGACGATTAGGGTCATGAATGCACCTTCATTCAAAAGATTCATATATATTTGCTAGGGGATTTTTTTAGGAGTAATTTCTTGACGTAGCATTTAAAGGTTCTCTCCAGCATTTTACTGGAAGTTTACTTAGCAGGGATCAAGTTCACGTTCTTTTTCTTTTTCTGCTTCCAGTAAATTCAGTTTTATGATGAGGGATAAGCCAATTTATTTTGATATTTCATCTTTGGTCTCTGTAGCTAATAAATGTGTTAAGGGATTAAATCATTTTGGTTTATTGAAAGGCTGTATGTGGATTGTTTTAATAATTTCTTTATGTTAGCTAACTTCTGAATTTCTTGGTCTATCATTTATCTTTGCAGATTGTTGGTTTGGTTGGTACCCGTATATGCATATGGAGGCGGAATGGGAAAAGAAGTATATTTCCCACCAGTGAAGGCACCTTTGCAAAGGGTTTATGCATGCGGTATGTGAAATGTTCTTGTTATCTTAATTGTAAAAATGTCTGGAAGTATTACTGTGCAGTTAGTGTCCTACGTACTCGGTATGAACATTTACACTAGCAGAGGAATTTTATGACTGAATGAATCAGAGATTCAATTTCCATGCCATTCGCAAGTTCAAGATGTTTTGCAGAACCTAGTATTTGTAATTTATTTCACCATACAGTAATGTCCCCCTGAATACCTACTTCTTGGCTTGTGCCAAAAGGGGCTCTTGGAGTTCCTACTTGAATGGATTTTTGATGTGATGTCTTATAAGTTTATAAACCTTACCACTAGGATTGCTTTCAGACTTCAATCCTTGCAAGGTTATGTTGTTTGCTGGAGTTATTCCAAAATTCTGAATAAGGAAAATATAATTGGTATGAGTAGTTTTTCAAAAAAATCATTTTTGTCTTTTAAATCTTGTAAAGAAATGGATGCAATGTGCTAATCATACGCATTAGTTTTTAATTATGATTCCCTAATTTATCAAAAAAAATTATGATTCCCTATTTGTGAAAACAAGATTATTGACCATACAAAATAGTTTTTGTATGTGATGCTAAAATATATGATCTTGTCACTCTATCTGCATCATTTGTCTTCTCAATTTATACTTGTTAAGTGCTCCTTTAGATAGTGGTATGGGTGCATTATTAGTCCACCGTCATTAAAACTAGTTTGTAAGTGACTAAGTGAGACTAATATAATTAGTGATTTCATCGTTATAAAAATTGCTAGTGGAAGTGACATTTGCCATAGGAGGTGATGGTGGGAAAGGGTGCATGTGCATTAGCAAGGTGGCTTTTTTTTTTTTTTTTTCATTCTTTAAGAGGGAGGGGACAATGCTGTTGTGGTAGAAGTGAACATTGAATACATCTTGAGGTAAAAATAGACGTGAAGTTGGTTAGAACCAAGCCTAATGTTTAGCTGTAACAAGTGTGAGTTTTTTTTAAAAAAACTGTACATATAATTTTCCCCTTCAGCACTTAACAAGAGCTCTAGCTTTAGCTATCCCACTTGCCAGTGAATAATTAAAGTCAACTGTATGGTGACAACCCATATTAAGTTGAACCGTTCTCTGACTTAATGTTAGGATGTTATTTATCAGACATTAAACAGTTAAACTAGAATGTTATATTTATTTGGAGGTTTGCTTTGTTATGTGCAAAAATAATCTGTTTCCTTCTCTGCTTGCAGCTACTACGATCCAGAGGCAGTGGTTGGATGTGAGGATGGGACGGCTCGTGTATTTGACATGTACAGTAGGAAGTGTTCTCGAATAATTAGGTATGATAGTGAGAAATAATAAATTTGTGAATATATTTATCTTTCCTTTTCCAGATAAACAACCAAATATTAATTGTTAAGTCTAGAATATTATTGAAGAAACATGATAATCTGGGCTTGATTTTGGTTAGCTTTGCAGTTGAATAGTCTTTTTGCCTGTGTTTTAGTTTGCTACTACATGCCCAAGTTCATCCCCAAATGAATGTCTTTCTCTTTGAGTTTTGTATCATGACCCTCACCCCACTTAAAGGATTGAGACAAGGAAGTATTTCAGTTATCCTGCCCCTCCCCAATTATGATATATATATACAGACAATTTTTGCAAGGCATATTTAGTGGAGGCTCTCGTGAAAATAAATTTGACCCAAATAATAGTTCTCAGCCTTTGAAGAGGGATTGTATAAAAATATGACTCCTTAGGAATGTTATTTTTATTTTTTATGAAGTCAAATCATCACCTCTTTAACTAGAAAAATAGTTTTCTTTTGTTTTTTTACTAGTGTTGTTGAGATAAAAACCCAAGCCACATACCACGCATAGGGTCAAAGATTGTAATGGGTTGACTTAAGCCTATCTTTATGCAATGACTGCAAAGTGACGGCCTTATGGTCTTGATGTTGGAAGCCGGGGTTAAGGCAGGGATTTTTGTGATCATATGTCGTTTTAATGCATCGCTGTACATGCTTGCTTCCAATGACCCAAGTAATGGATCTTTTCAGAAGTCACCAGTGCTAATTTTCCTGGCTTCCTTAATTTTATTAAGTTCTTCCTTTAACCGCTAGTGCCAAAATTTCCATAATCATGATCTTTATTTGCACAAACTGCACATAAAAGGGCATAATCTGAATTTGCTCTCCATGCAAACTTGAATTAAGTAAACATGTGAAAACACCATAAAAACCGCAAGCTGTCTAATCATAAGAACTTTTCTTGATAGGTAAAATTAGCATAATTGTTTTAGACAAAGGTCCTGACATTACTAAATTATGCATTTGCATATTACTTGGTGGTTTATGGACTATCATATGTGATTATTTTGAACTTCTCTTTGTAGGATGCATGCTGGGCCAGTAAAATGTTTAAGTGTGAGTGATGATCAGTTGATACTTAGTGGTTCCTCTCTCGGAAGCATCACAGTCTCTGGAATTTTATCTGATCAACGGGTAGCAACACTAAGATCAACAGACATGACAGGTTGGGCATTTATGTACTTAATTTTCCATTCTCTTCTATTCAGCTCCATAGTGCCATTTCTCCCCTTCTCAATTCCCTTGGTATTGCGTAGGAAAAAAAAAGGTACTTGATTTTCCAACTAACAAAAAAGAGTACTTAATTTTCCAACTTTCCCCTTCAGGAATAAGGAGTTTGTGTCACCACGCTTCCTCACATCTAGTTTTTGCTGGATCAACAGCTGGATATGCATCTTGTTGGGACCTGAGGTATGCAAATAATAGCTTCAAATACTCTTTTATGAATTCAACTGCCAGAGCTAACTCTATTTCATAGTGTGAGCTTTTTAATTTTTTGAGATAAAACTACATCATCTTTGACCAATTGCTGCTCACTATCATTTCAAATATGCAAGTTTGATTGGCATGTAAAAACAACAATAACTTTCTCCTGGCCGTACAGTTTCCTGATTATACAACCAAAATGCCTTCCAATTCTCTGGGAGAAGATATCATGAAGTGATAGGTGTATTTGTTAAGTAATTTTCCCTAAAAATATGGACATTTAAACTAAATACAAGCCTAATTCACAATTCTTTTGCTTGATAGCATTTTCCCAAAAAAATTTCTGAAGTGTCATACCTTTCAGGACAATGAGATCTGTATGGGAGACACGTGTGAGTCCCAATGTTGTATATTCTGTACAACACCTGCGAAATGACTCATCAACTTTAGTTGTTGGTGGAATAGATGGTGTGCTACGCATTTTAGATCAAAATACAGGTCAAGTTCTTTCAAGCTGCATTATGGAAGGTAACATGGTATCAAGCTCCCAGAACACTCATGGATGCCCAGAAAGAAGAAAAGGAAGAAGGGTTTCAGAAGATATCCGCATTGACAGCATTCCTAGAAGTGCTCGACCTCCCATCACATGCTTGGCTGTTGGGATGAAGAAGGTTGTCACCACACATAATAGTAGGTACATCAGATTGTGGAAATTCAATAACTGAAACACCATTGCTGGTTCTATCCTAGGCTTATGATCATAAATGTACCATTCTTTCTTTCTTTTTCTTTTTCTTTTTCTTTTTTTTTTTTCTTTTTTTTTTTTTCTTTCTGGGGCTTAAAAGTGTACCAATTGTGTTGTCTACAATGATGGCTTCTACTTGCCAATTTCAAAGCCTTATTCCTTTCTTTCTTGTCATAAGTTACTGTATTTCCATATATTTGTTCTTCATTGAACTAAGTCAAAAGATCATATAACATTGATGACAGTGAGAGGGGAAGGGAATGAATCTATTTGTTCCTTGATGGCACACCTGTTCGTGACTTCAAAAGATCATATAGCTAATTTTATTAATATATTTGTTCAGCATTTCATTAGCAGCTTAGCTAGCCTGCTCAGGGTTCAGCTAAGTTGGTTCTTCTGTCATCCAGTGCCAATTTATTTTTTGTTTAATTATTTTCAATTTCCTTCTCTTCAAGGTTTTAAGTTCGAAACTTACTGAGTGCAAACTGTTTTTTGAGGCCATTGGATTTAGGGTTCGCCCCTTGAATTAACCGAGATGCACTTGCTGGAAACTCTTTACCGATGGCTTGTGCACACCTGGATTTAGTCAGAGTGAAGTTCCGAATACCTGCTGCCAAAAAAAAAAATCAATTAGCTTTATTTATAAAAGTGTTATATATAGCAAGTTTCTATTAATGGAATCCATTAGACATGTCACCATATATACTTTGTCAATTATAAAATGTTAGAATTCACAATACACACAAAGAAAAATACCAACACAAAGGACCTCTCTCCATTCCTCTTATCAAATGTTGTTAGAAAACATAGAAACATACTTCCGGGACCTTTTCACGTTGGTTTCCAATATTGTCACCATGCCTTCACATTGAAAACCATTTCTACTCGTGGTGTTTAAAATTAGAGCAAATCACACATTTTTCAATCTAATTATGTCTCACACGTGCTCAGAAAAGACCAAATACAGAGATCTAGAGAGAGAAATTTTGATGTAGCTTTCCCTTGGTTTAGGAAAGGGAAAAAAAAAGAATATGCTGCAAGTAAATTACTGAAAAAAAATTTCCTACTTTTAGGAAAGGGAAGGGAGTTTAGAGAGTGCCGATAATGATAGTGCTCTAGCAACATGAAATAAGCTAAATGGTTTCCTTTATAGTTTATACAAGCATCTAGCTAGTCAGTGTGTTATTAATATTGGAGAAATGCTAGGTTTCTCAAGATTTTTCTCAAAAATTTGGTTCCAAAATGATTTGCCACTGCCTCATGTGAATTATTGTTTTAGTAAATAAACGCAAAATTCGATGAGAACGTAATACATTAGTTTGGAACCACAAATTTTTTTTTAACAAAAAAATCCTAAGAAAGAGGTCGGCCCAATATATACCCAAGATTCTAAGCCGAAGCCCAATATCTAGAATTACCCACTAGTCTCCCGTCCAGATCCAGCTTCTCACATAGCTGTGGTTATTCAAAACTGCACCGTTTGGATAAAAACAGTACAGTTTTGAGAAGGAAAAAAGTAAATTTTTTTTAAAAATAAAATAAAAAAATAAAAAACTACTTAGAAATTAAAAATATATAAAAAAAAATTTAAAAACTAAAAATATTTTTTTAAAAAAAAAAAAAAAAAAAAAAAAGAAGAAAAAAAAAGGGGTTGCTGGAGCCACCTCTCATGACTGGTATGAGGGTAGCCGAAATCACCCTCATAAGCCTTGGGGGTGGCTTGCCCACCCCAGACCCCTATTTGGCCTGGGGATGGTTTCGGCCAAGGGATGGCCGAATCACTCCCAAGGGCCATGGGGTCGTTTGGCCACCCCATACCGGCCATTTCCTTGGCCAAAATAGGGTGGCCGACCACCCATTTTTGCCTAGGGGCCACCTCTTTTTTTTTTTTTTTTTTAATTGTTTTGATATTTTTAGTTTTTTAATTATTCGTTTTTTTTTTATTATTATTTTTTTTAATTTCTAAATAGTTTATTATTATTATTATTTAAAAAAATTAAAATTAAAAACCTAATTTTTTCCTTCCCAAAACTGCACCATTTTTATCCAAACGGTGTAGTTTTGGATAACCGCGGCTATGTGCTATAGAAGCCGGATCCCTCCCTTGTTGTACCACTCGTTCCTCTTCTTCACCCACAAAATCCCCAAATCAACAAGCAGACACAAACCCTAACCTTGACCCTCAAACCCTCAAAAATCCTCCAAAAACCCGCCAAATTAGCCAAAACCAAGACCGAACCAGAAATGGTGTGCATTCGCAAGGCCACCATAGATGACCTTTTGGCCATGCAGACCTGCAACCTCTTCTGCCTGCCTGAGAACTACCAGATGAAGTACTACCTCTACCACATCCTCTCATGGCCTCAGCTACTCTACGTGGCTGAGGACTACAATGGCCGCATCGTCGGATACGTTTTGGCCAAGATGGAGGAAGAGAGCAACGAGTGTCACGGCCACATCACGTCCTTGGCTGTGCTGAGGACGCACCGCAAACTCGGCTTGGCCACGAAGCTCATGAGCGCTGCTCAGAACGCGATGGAGCAGGTGTTTGGGGCGGAGTATGTTTCGCTGCACGTGAGGAAGAGCAATAGGGCGGCGTTTAATTTGTACACGGAGACTTTGGGGTACAAGATTCATGATGTGGAGGCGAAGTACTATGCGGATGGGGAGGATGCGTATGACATGAGGAAGCAGCTGAAGGGGAAGCATGGCCATGGTCATGGTCATGGTCATCATGACCATGGGCACGGGCACGGGCATGGGCATGGGCACGGGCATGGACATGGGCATGGGCATCATCATGAGCACGGTGGTGGGTGCTGTTCTGGGGTGGAGGGGAAGGTTATTGGGAAGAAAGAGGCGAAGGCTATGTGATGGTGGTGAGATAGAGAGGTAAAGGTAAAGCTTTTTGATGAATTGGGGATTTGTGGAAGTTGGTATCTTTTTTGTTTGTTTGGTTGCTTTTATGAGGAATAATGGATGATATGACTAAATTTACTATGATGGGCATGGATTGATGGATGTGTAATGTTATTTTCACTTCTATTGTGTAGGTTGTACTGGTTTCTATTGCCAAGTTACATCATTTTAGAATTTTTGGTATTTCTACTTGAAATTTATTGTACCCGAGAGGGTTATGGTGATGGTAGAGAGAGGTAAAGCTTTCTGATAATTGGTCATTTGACGTTGGATGGTTGTGTCTTACTATCTAGAATCATGGTTGTGCATTGCTGAGAGTTGCATTTATTTCAATTTGAATCTCTTCTGGTTCGTACATTGAGGATTTTTGAAGTAGAAAATTGTAGTATGATGCTCCCAAATAATACTAAAAATGTACAGGAACAACACTATCTTTGCGTTTTTTACCATGTGAAACGTCTCAAAATTTGCTGGTTTTACAGAAACATGTCTTGTACTTGGACGACTGTCCCTTGCTTTGTTAGGAATCAGTTTATCTGCTGTATGTGGCAGGCTAAGAAATAGTGTCTCTAAGAAGGGGTACATATTTGGGTTGACTTAAGCCCCTTCTTAAAGACACCGTTTCTTAGCCTGCCACATCCAGCAGATAAACTGATTCCTAACAAAGCAAGGGACAATCCTCCAATTACAAGACATGTTTCTGTAAAACCAGCAAATTTTGAGACATGAGTTCCCAGGCAAATCTGTTCTCCGTGACAATAGCTTCTCAGTTATTACCGTTACAATTTGACAGCATTAGACCAAGTAAATATAATCGCCATGCTTGTTATTCGACTTTGTATTTTGCCTCTTATTACATTTACAATTTGACAACATTAGACCAACTAAACATAATCGCCATGCTTGTTATTCGACTTTGTATTTGGCCTTTTGTTTCTGTGTTCAAATCAAAGATATTATCAAACAACTCAAAACACAAAAATTTGTCACGTTAGAACAAATTTTCAAACCAAAAACAAATAATTCCCCAAAACACATATTTCTCGCCACAAGGAAAATGCACTTGCAAACAATTTCCCCCGACTCTCCCCAAAAACTGAATGAACTACCAGGCCATTAAAGCACTAATAATGGTGGTTCATATCTTAACCTTGTAAGGTTCAACCTACACTCCATTTTCTCTTTTCTTAGTGTTCATCTCCCAATCTTTCCAATCAGTCCTACTTGGCAACTTCATATTAAGTTACAATCTATCGTTCAAAAACATAAAAACCTATTAGCAAACATCATTAAATTATGATGAGGAACAAAACTTAAATAAGTAGGAAGTAAGAACGACAGCAACAAGGAACATAATCGCCATGATTGCACACAATATTGACTTTCACTTGATGAGGATTGTTTCCATACTCCCTTTTTTCCGGAGAGTGACTGAGGGTGATGACTATGTAGGTTTGCCTGGAACAAGTGAAATTTTAAGCAGTGATGGAGCATGAGAAAGGGAATAAGAGTTATGTTTTGGAGACATTTCCTCATTGGTAGGTCTCTTGTAGGCTTTACTACAATGAGGTTGTAAGTGATTATGGTCCATGTTTTCCTTGTTGGCCACTGCCTCAGTAGGATTGCTGATGCTAAAGTTTTAAGTCTATTTGAAGTTTTTGCCCGTTTTGGACTAATTCTTGTTTTACTTGTTGGTCACTCCCTACGGGTATGTTTGTTAACTTGTTTTAGGAGGTGTTTTTTATTTTTTGTTTGAACTAGTGTTCTAATGTGAGATAAGATAAAGGTGAAACAGTTTTGAGTATTTGGTGGGTGTTTTTGTGTTTTATGTTTGTTAATATTTTTATTTTGAGAATAGAAAACAAAAGACAGAAGAGGATAATTTTAACAAACGAAGCAGTAGATTTTCTCTTGTTAGGGACTATCAATGAGATTAACAATATGCAGCCATTTTTAATTATCTCTTTTTCTCCGTATGTCTTAAGATCAGCCATTATGAGCAATCTATGTCTTGAATGCCTTCTCGACAAGGCTATGGTGTTGTATTTGAAAGGCCCACTTCTGTGGAATCAACATTGACCGTGTCATTGTGTATAACTATTTCAAATTGAAAAATGCTATTTACCATATCAATATCCCACAAATGTTTTATTATGCTGACGGGGCAAGGTGTACTAGCCCTTGAATTAGCTCTTAATCAAAAAATTATTCATTGGTTACTAAACTCTATCATGTCAACATAGTGGGATAAAAAATAAGATAAAAGTGTCATGTATAGCATTACCCTTTTCAATCTTCATATACTTCACCTGAGACGTGGTAGGTTTTTTGTGCTGAGTCCAAGCTAGAACTTGGAAAGATTGCCCCCCAATAATTTTGAAAGTTAGTGACGCTAATGATATGTGGCCGTTGAAGAAATTGAACAGTATTTTGTGTAATAGGGTAATTTCATGTGAGAGTTTGTCCAGACTCATTTGTTCGGATAGCCAAACAAATGAGATTTAGGTTGTTTGTACACTTGTTCAACTTGTTCGGGCTGGATCCGGCTTGCATGCGGTACCACAAAATGCGGTCGTTTTGGGCAATAATAGGGCATCAAACAAAAAACTAATGTATTATATGCTTCCCTCAATCCGCGTTTTAAAAATAATATATAAAACATTAAATATTAAAATAATTAATAATTTAAAAACTCAAAATATTAAAAAACTCAAAAAAAAAAAAAAAAAATCAAAATCAAAATAGTAAATCAAAGGAGCCACCCCATTTTTGGCCAAAGGCCACACTCATGGCCGGTATGGGGGTGGATGAACCACCCCATGGCTTTTTGGGGTGGTCTGGCCACCCCAAAAGGCCAAAAAAAAAAAAAAAGAAAAAAAAAACAGTGTCTCTCTTTCTTTTCCTGCACTTCTCTCTCTTTGTCTGTGATAATAGATGTACTCCCATCATTATCTTCATGAAATAAAGAAAAGCTGAAGAAAAATATGGTAATTTGGATTTTCTCTCTTGTTTCCCATTTTATAGTTTTTGTGAAGCTAATTGAATTTTCCTGGTCATATATGCATCTGGGTTTTTCTCAATTTTTTTTTTTTTTTTTTTTTTTGGCCTTTTGGGGGTGGCCGGACCACCCCCAAAGGCCATGGGGTGGTTCGTCCACCCCCATACCGGCCATGGGGTGGCTTCATCTGGTTTTTGTTTTTGTTTTTTTTTTTTTTTTTGGTCTTTTGAGAGCATTCCCAGCAGACTCCCTATAAGGGGATCTGTTTCATAAGTTTAGGGAAAATGTCAAAAAAATCGTAAAAAGTCACCTACAGCAGACATGGTTTCTTAAACCATCAGATGCTACAGTGGAACCCAATGTATTGGGTTCCACTCTAGCAATCCATATGATTATTAAATTGAAAAAAAAAAAAACTCACTCTCCTCTCTCATCTCTCATCTCACGTTTCTCTCTCACCTCTCTTTCTCTCTGTCTCTCGCACCTCACCAAACGGCCGGAGATTTGGCAAGTAATTTACGAAATTGCCGCCCTGAGCTCTGCCGGACGACACCCACTCTTCGTTCTCCCCCATCCAAATCCTACTCGTCGACGGCGCCTCGACGATGGAGCTCGCCGTGGCGCCATCTGATTGCTTCGAAAACGATTGTCTAAGAGAAGTTGAGTGTAGGATTGGAGTTGGGATTTGGGTTCGGTTCTTTTGGGCTTGAGCTCTGATTTTCTAGTAATCAAATGCAAGAACATTGAGCTGAGAAAGAAACAAAAATTTTAGAGACTGGAACGAAAACATCAAATACAACCAACCACAATAAGCCAAAATGACGAAACGCTAACCTGCAATGGAGAAGACGCAAATCGGAGAAGAAAAGGATGAAATCACAGACGGATAGACCGGAGAAGACCGCACAAAGGAAAGAATCTGTTGTTGGAACTCAAATCTGTGCGGTCTTCTCTCACACTCAAATCTGTGGTTGGAACTCAAACTTGAACCATCGGAGAAGAAGAAAATATGAGGGAGAGAGAGAGAAAGTATAAATTAAAGAAATAAAATATAAAAAAGGTAAAATAAAAAAAATAATATTTTATTAATATAGGGAAGCATTTAAGGAAGCTATTGGGGTGCATATTAACATAGGGAAGCAAAAAGTAGTTTGGTTCCCTAAACTGAGGGAATATGACAGGGAAGCTGCTGGGAATGCTTTGAGAGTGGTCAGACCAACCCCAAAGGCCATGGGGTGGTTTGTCCACCCCCCATACTGGCCATGGGGGTGGCTGGAGCCACCCGTTTGATTTTCTATTTTGATTTTTTTTTTTTTTATTTGATTTTTTTAATAGTTTTAATTTTTTAATATTTTTATTTTTAAATTATTAATTATTTTAATATTTAATATTTAATGTATTATATATTATTTTTTAAAATGAGGATAGAGGAAAGCATATAATACATTAGTTTTTTGTTTGATGCCCCCATTACTCTCCAAAACAACCGCGTTTTGGGCTACCGCATGCAAGTTGGATCTGTTCGGGCTGTATAAATACCCGCTTTACTTTTTCAGGTTACCGGTACGAGCGGGTTGGACTAAGGTAGGCTTTCACACATGCAGCTCTTCAAAACGCTGCCTGGCTTCAAAGTCGATGGCACAAGGTGGACTGAAACCTTAAGGAGTGGGGCAGCCAAATGAGCTCATATTTCCACTAGAGAAATGAATTTTACCTCACACGTGAGGTAAAATTCATGTACGTTGTCGTTGAATTTTCAAGTGGCATTGATTTCATATGGGATTTCTAGAATCTTTCAGAAAAGTAGAGAAAATTCTTAACAAATCATTTTAAATTGAATTGAATGTCTGGTTCAAGCTGAATGGCAGGTTGGACCTTAATGGTAGACGACTTCAACCACCATCTGTTAATTACCTGAAAAAAAAAAAAAAAAAAAAAGAAAAGAAAAGAAAGAAAAGAAGGTACAAGAACTTGTCGGAACGGGCCGAAGAGGGATAAAAAAAATAGAAGAAAAAAAAAGAAGGTATAAGAACTTGTCGGAACAGGCCGAAGAGGAATAGATATGACGCTTAAGTCAACGCGGGACGCCCTAATTGAAACCCTGCAAACGATTACTTCATATTAGGATTACGAGAACCATTACTGACATGTTAAAGGAAGGGATTTGATGTGGCATTTTATAATTGTATTTAGGATTGACTGGTTAATATACCGGGTATCGGGCCATTAAGCTCAACACCATTCATAATCAGAAAAGAAAATTTACAAAAATTAGGAAATGAACTAGACTAGATCCCACTGCACGCAGTTAGAATTCTCTTGTTATCATCAAAAATCCAGGTTGACTTCCACCAATTAATGGTTAACAAATTACATCTCGATAATTACTTGCATTGCATCCGTCCAAACGATCTACATCAATGGGCCATTGTAGTTTCTTATTATTTCTTCTTCAACATATAGTTTTGTTGCTTACTAAACACAAGTATACTTCCAACTGAGACAGTTTTTGAGTTTGATTTGTTTTATTTTCTTGCTAGAAAAGCATATAACATGGTTTAGAGTTCGTTGGCCCTACGGTTTTGCTAGCCAAAAGTACGTTCTTCAACAAAATCGCTAAAAGTATCCTGTTTCGAAGTATGTTTAAAAAAATTAGTAGTTTGAAAACACAAAAATATTAATATTTTCAAATTGCAGATAAAGAGTGCATTTTTAAAAACGCTCAATTTTATGAGCCAAATGTAATTAAAACCACTAAACTAAATGGACCCTTAATTAAATGATTAGAAAACATATTATACACATCCTATCCATCTCACGATGTTGACACATAATAGAAGAATTGTCAATTATTATAGGTAGGATTTTATTTTTAGCCATTAAATTTTTGAAGCCCCTGTTTTCTGTTTGGTCCACTATTATTTGCATAGGCATATTGTAGGGTTGGCAGGAAGTTATGGAGATATGGAATTATGTAGGGATAATGCATGGGCATGTTAGAAGTCAATAAAGTCTTTTGTTCCTTTAAATGTTGGGTGGAATAATCAATAATTTGAAAGTATAATGCCATAGTTGGTGGCTGTCACATTTCAAACATACACCCTTTTGACGTTCGTTACACGTATAGTTTCTTTTTCTTTTTCTTTTTTTTTTAATAATGGCCTTATAAAATTACACTTTCATCTTCAATTTCAAAATTATTTAAAAAGAAAAAAAAAATGGTTTGGAGGTGGCCGGCCACTTCCTCTAACCAGCTTTGGGGCGGCCAACTACCCCATAGTCCCCATCATCCTTATGAGATGTTTGGCTGCCTCTTTTGGCTGATTTTGTGGGTAGCCGAACCATCTCCATAGTCTTAAAGCTGATTGAACTACTCCCAACAGTCAGTTTTGGGGGTAGCTGAGGATGGTTCGGCCACTTTCAACTGTCGATTATAAAGCTGGCTGACCACATCCAAGACCACCCTATAGCTTAAGAGTGGTTGGTCATTCTCAATCGGTTAGTTTTGAAAATTATCTGAGATAAATTTGTAATTTCATAAGGAATATATTGAAAAAATAATCGAAAATTGTACGAATGGACATTTTGTTACAAGGCATACAACAAAAATTTATATGTTCATTTTGAAACCACATGAATTTATTTATCACAAGTTAAACTCCTTGGATCAATTTAGCAAATTTTCCTAAAGTCTTTATTCCAATGAAAAGTGATTTTATTGTAAGGATTCCAGCAAAAGTAGACAAATTAAGAATGGTTTATACCAAAAAAGAAAAACTCCAGCTTGAGCATTGCTAGTGAAGATTTAATAATTAACCTTATCAATTAAGTACTTATGCCACACGTGAAAATAATTAGTGAGAGAAAAGGCTTTTTATGTGTTATGGATGGGTAAAGTATTTGAGAAAATATAAGATTTGGACCCTACAAGCAAAGATCTATTTACAAAGAGAGCCTGAGATTGTGTTTTTAAAGGAGGAGTTCATTGCATGTATGGATATAATTAATGGGGATTTGCATGATGAGTCATAGAGATGATTCCCTTAAGAAGCTAATATAAACTATATTGAAGGGATGGTAAGTGCGTCCATTAAGCATGTTTTTCACATAAAGTGCCACATTGCCTTTGTACCATGTATAAATCTCATAAAAGTGGTGTTACTATTTAATCAAAGGGTCTTTTTGAGATCCTTTTCAAAGGCCTATAAAGCAAAAGAGAGCAATAAGGGAATAGTCTTATGAATCATATAATACCTTTTGACTTGATTGACATGCACCTAAAGTTTTTTTTGTTCCTTACGATACGCAATTTATATGTATAGTGAACAAGGGAAAACTTTCATACGAAGAAATGTATAATATTCAGTGAAATTAAGATTTATAAGTGATTTTATAGAATTTCAATTGCAATGTAAGTAGTCATTTTTAGAATGATAGCGCATATACAGCTAGCGTTTTTTGTGAGTCGTTTCAAAAAATGATGTCAACAAAAAATCCTAATATTTTGGTGTTAACCTTTGTGCTCTCACACCCTAAATCCCTAAATAACACAACAAATATATAATCCCAAATCTAAAATCAAGTTACAATTTTGTATTAAGTCAATCTAATGAAACATATTGACCATCAACAAAACGCTAAATAAGTTTTAAGACTCATGAATCTTAATTTAAAAAGTTTAAAACAAATTACACAATTTACTTGATTTAATTTTTTACATTTTATTATGAGCAATGTTATTTTGTAAATTGTTATTATGTTATACGACTGTCATACAACTTGATCATGTAGCAGTAAAAATTAGCTCTTATAAAAAAAAAACAAATGATTATTATATCATTCCAGTTGTATGACAGTTATACAATAATCTACTAAATAGTATTACTTTTTTATTATTAATAACGTTACCTCTTCGACATCATCATCTTCGCATATTACAAAACAATTAAAGTGAAAACTCTTGTCTTATTGTATGAAATATCAAATTGGATAGATATGCAAGAGAAAAATATTCTTGGAGTTGGATGTTCAAGGATGCAAGGCAAATAAAAATAGACCATGATTGAAAGTTTGAAAGAGACGTGACTGTTATGGATTTAACCAAAAATAATTAATTTAATAATTTAATTAATATTTAAATATGTAAATTTTATAATCAGATAAATGATATAAAAGAGTAATTAGATTCTCAAAAGGCCATCTCTTCTTTTGAAATAATTTTTATTTATTTATTTATTATTATTTATTTTTTAAATGGACTTAATTCTTTAAGGGCACTTGAAGAAAAACCAGAAGGTGCTGTTTAATTCTTTGATAAAGTCATCTAGTAAATAAAAATAGAAAGCTCAAGTTTAAAATAAACTCATTCGTAATTTTTTAAGGCTTCTATATAAACCTAAGTTTCATGAACAACTCATGAAGATCATTACAAGATCAGAGAAAGTTGAACGAATAAAAAAATGGATGATGGGTTTTACTAGTAAAGATAAAAGAGAGATAAAATAATGGAGGGTCTTTTTTACAAAGGAATATCCCAAAAGTATATGCAATATACAAAGACATGACCAAAAGGCACTTTGTTTTGTAGCCTTCTTGTTAATTGGAATCTCAGTGGGCTCTCCACTTTTCCTTCCAATACCAAAACATCCAATAATGTTTGAACTTTCACATTCAAATCATTGTCATGGCCACCACCACCTCAACCATTGTGTATCATTTAGCTTGAGTTCAGTTGGGTTGGTTCAAGTCTCAAACCCCAGTTGGGTGCAATCAAAGTATGGTACATCTTGATATTATGACCACAATGATGCCCACATAATTTGCATATACCTTCATGGGAGGAGCTGAGCCCGGGCTATGTTGCTGCAAACTGGCGGGGCACTCGGGGTGTAGGCACAACCACATCGCGGCCAGACTTCATCATGTTGAGACGATCTTTTATCATTTTATCGAACAGCCTGTTCTCGGGATTCTCCGCATAGCAAACATAATAACAACTCACGCAGGCGTGCGGTACTGCCATGGCAATCCTCGTCTGGTATATCATAACAATAATTGATTAAGTTAAGCTAATAACAATTAAATAATGGCCAAGTTGATCACATGATTTGAATGTACAGAGGACGAATCAAATAAAGTAGGATTGGTCAATGAAGGCTGCCTACCATGAGGTATCCAATGAAGAAAGCAAGGAGTGAAATGGTGGCTGTGAAACTTTGGTGTACTCTGGCTGTCCAAGCAGCCACAACTATGACACAGATAGAGCCACTGCAGACCCCCGTTAAGAAGCAAATTGAGCTGGTTATGTCAGAGTCAACAATTGGTTCCATTTCTTCCTTCTCAAAGAGCTCCCAAGTGTCTTGTGAAGCCTTCACGAAACCTTTTCCATATGATGCTATCTGCAGGTTGAAAAGATAGGTAAATATGTTGCGATCACAAGTGTCCCACATGACTTAAGTGCAATTTTAACCATGTATAGATAAGCTTTTGGGCACCCTCCCATTATAAGCCAGTTTTCAGAGACGAGTTTTACTCAAAATTTGCATCATTTTGTATTAAAGCAAATCACCACGTCGACTATATATGGGCATAGTATTAAGTCATTGAATAATGACAGATGAGTGGAGCAGTCAAAAGAGAAAAGACTACCATTGGGTTAGCGTCGATAGAGATGACTGCTGAAGACGATGGCTGCAGAGTGTGATGATTTATTACGATCCTAAGTGTCCAACATGGCTTAAGTGCAAACTCAACCGTGTATATACGCTCTTGGATACCTTTCTCTTGTAAGCTGGTTTTCAAGGATGAGTTATACTCAAGGTTTATATCAAAATAACATCTCTAAGTCCTAAACAATAGACCAAAAAATGCAGTTTGTGAATAATTTAGATGGACTGCATTGACTATAATGATTCAGCATTCAATAAAATATTGTGAGTTGAGAACGATGACTTGCAAAAACAAAAGCCATATCATTGTTCTTCTAGAATTAATCCAGAAGAAGTGAAAAACTTGAGAACCATTCTACACTACGCAATCTCGAGAATGACCCATGAAATATTATTTCCTAACTAAATAAAGTTCAACTCAAAATGAAATTCTCAAGCTTTTTGTTAGAATAAGGACCATCCCAATCACCACCCAAAATTCAATTATTATCATAGTCAATTTTCAAGTAGCAGTAAATCATCAAATACCTCTAAATTAGTGATCAATTAGTGAAACTACTTTTAATTGCAGTGCATAATTTTTATTTTTCCTTCAAATAGAGCTTTTTTATTTTTACTGGTGAACTATCTACCACAAATTAAAAGTAGTCTTTGATTTTTCCTCTACTTTACTACATGAAGGGCACTAAAATGAAGAAAATTCACAAGCACAATGCTTTTGAGTAACAAACCTGCACAAAGGCCCAGCCATTTCCATATCTGAAGATGGACTCCATGACTCTGAGACAGCAATGTGCACAAGAAAACATGAACTCATCTTCTCCCTCGAGCAAATTTAAACCCCGAGCAACAATTCTCAGGGCCTCAATTGCAGGCACAAAGAGAGAGGCTAGACAAGCACTTCCAAGATTCCGAGTCAACGCTCTTTGGAAGCAGAACTGAGTATTAGATTGCATTCCCCTGAGATAATACAGAGCAATGACCCTACTTACAGTTAAATTAGCAATGTTTCTCATTACTTCAGCAGTCCAAGCCAAGCTCAAACCCAATGCAATTATGACCAATGGGGGAAAGTAAAAATTCAAGGCTCCAATCACAGCTAAAATCCACAGGGACATCCACAAGAATCCAGCCCCAAGCATCCAATAAATAGGTTGATTCAAATCAGGGAATTTTGAAACAGGTTCAAGCGATTTAATCAAGACCTTACAGCAAAACCCGATTCGCTGCGTGACCCAACAAGCGTATAATCCAATGCCTATTGCGAAGGCAATAAAACAGACTCCGACACCATCGGTGGGAGGCTTTTGGAAGCAAATAAGGAGAATTCCGGCAGATAGCGTCACAAGAAAAGAGCTCCATAGTATAAAATGAAGCATGATTGTTGGCCATTCCCTGACAGCCTTTTGCCATGTAAATGCAAGAGTAATGCTTAAAAGAGATGCCGCTTCAACTTGCGGCAGATAATGCATTAACACCTTTTTCTCTTTTCTTTTGATAGATTCAGCTCCTCCAATTAACCCTTGAATTCCCTTGAATACAAGAAAACCAACTACCCCAACAGCCACAACCGTGTGCAGAAGGAACACAAACAGAGATATTCTATTGGTGTAAGCTCTTGAATTCAGAGTCGTCAGTGACGGCTGCTTTGCAAAGAGAAAGACAAAACCCAGAAAATCTCATATACTTTACTTGAAAAATTATCAGAAATTTAACATTCAAATTACTTGAGAGAGAGAACAATAAAAATTCAAAATTTTAATTTGTGAACAATAAAATTTCAAAATCTTATGAAAAAACTGACTTCTGATTTTACCCATCAAAAATAGAATAGTAATTCTAAGATAACTGACTAGAAAAAACGTTAAAAAATCTGACCTTTTGTAGTCCTTAAAACAATAATTGCAAATTTCAGATTCAGCTATGGCTTGAAGAATACAAACGGAAAATTTAGAACAAAATCGTGCATTTTTTAGGAGCAAACTGGCAAATTTCAGAAATGAAAACTTGTAAAGGCATCAGATTCAAAATATTTTTGTGCAAACTTATGGTAACTTACTTGTGGGGTTGGTGTTTGTGTTGGTGTTGGAGTTGGTGCAGAGCGAGGCTGAGCACGATGAGCAGGATGAGCAGGATGAGCAGGACGAGCAGGACGAGGAGGTTGAGGAGGAGAGGGAGTTCCAACTCTAGTGGCGCTGTTAATGACAATCCTCAAAGGGTTTGAGGGATTCAGCCTCTGCATCCTCGAAACATGAAAATCTCCATGGCCATGGCTCCCAACCACCTCCTCTTGAAAACCCACCTCACCTTTCTCCACATCCTTCACTTCCTGTTCTTCTTTCTTCTCATTCTCATCTCTCTCTTCACCCCCATCACTCTCTCTCTCCTCCACCTAACACCGCCGCCACACACCAACATTTCAAACTCTTAGCACATAAACACAACACCCACAAAAACAAAATCATAAATAAACAAAAAAAGAAACTGATGTATGCATCTTACAAGCTCTGTAGCACCCATCAATGGCGGCTGCGGCTGAGCTGTTGGTGTCTGAAATGTTATGTTCTGTGGTGAATGTCTAGATGATGTTGCTGTTTTTTTTTTTGGTCGGAGATATTCTTTCGTATTTGATATCCTGTATTTTTCACCCAACTTTAACACCTTACCTCAGGCTCGGAGTATCAGAACACGTGGGACGCCATTGATGGATGAAACATAAACGTGCCGAAACCACAGCAAGTCTCCCACACGCACCAATTGGAGGGCGTCATTAAATAAATAATGTGTATATATGTATATGTATATACATGTATATATACACGCACAGATATGGGACTGAGCACGTCAAAACTTTATGTTGTATATTGTGTATGAGGTGGGTGGTATGGTAGGAATTGGACGGCTGAGATTGTAGATGATGACTATGATGGCTGATGACTTTGACTCGTGTGAAAAACGGACAGAGGTAAACCATGTCTCCACCTTATCACTACAAACTTAACAGGAAAAAAGAAAAAAAGAAAAAGAAAAAGAGAAACTTAAAGCAAAGCAATTTATAATGCCGTTAATGTGGATGTTACAAGTTATTATCTTTAAAGCTAGCCGTTTTTTAATCTTATTTTACTCCAATCGTTTCCAAAAAGTTCATCCTAGTGCTAATTAGTTTGTGTATAATTTTGCTAAATCGACGGTTTTTACTTTACCAAAATAAAAGCATTTTTTAATGTCGTTTTTGCCTCCGATTATTGTTGTTGCTGTTGGTGTTATGAGAAATGTTATACACAATATTTTTACTTCAATTTTATTTTATTATACTGACGTGGTAAAATGTAGTAGTTTTTGACACGTTGTGAGTTGCCTCCTTCTTAGGTAAAAAGAAAGATTGGGCGTTACGTAACCTATTAAAATCCTCCTCCAACTGTCAAAATAAGATTGATGGGCTTGTTTGGGTCTGGCTGATCAACGCTTGGAACGGCGGGTGAAATCTAGGTGTATCGTAACTATTTATTTAACTCATTCTTAGTTTCTTTAAATTTTGTTCTTATGTTGTTGTGATGTTTGTATTGGGGTCTTTTTCTATGGTGCCTCACTTCCTTCTTTTGTAATTTTTTTTTTTTATTAATGCAATCTTATTTATCAAAAAAGTATAAAAATGGAAACAAATGAAAATGACTTCTTATTCTAAAATGTGATATTTTTTTTCTTGATACGTCAATTATGGAATTTTATTCTATATAAACATGTTCTATATGCTTTTAATTTAGAAGAAAACTCAATAAAGTTAATTAGCTGGCTTCCTAACAACTATGTTAGAATACTTTCTTATTGTTTTTCTTGGGTATAGAACAATAGAAACCATTGGAGTCTTGACGAAAGAAAAAAAAAATAATAAAATAAAATAACAGATCGCAGCTCCATTTTTTCAAAGGAACAATTAATATATTAAGTTCATGATAATAAAATATAAATGTTTATGTAGGATGTCAATAATACTGAATAAAATTGTATAATTAAACCCATAAGTTCATGCAATTTTTGTGAAATGAATCTGTTAAATATTGCAACAAAGAGAAATATTACATAGTAGTCGAGTCCTCGATCTACATGTCATGTCAGACCAATCAATTAATATCACGTGGTTTTCATTTAAAATATCATACGATACAATTACTTTAAATTAAAAATGTACCCTAAATTGGTTGAAGTAAATTCTTCAGTCTGGCTTGGTCGGGTAAAAATTCACATAGAGACTACTATTATTCGGGAATATCATACAGTTGACACATAATGCATCAAACTAGAACCGTATGGTATTAATTGATTAATCTAATAATGTGACATATCGTTAACCAATTGAATGGTAAATTGATAGGAAAGCATATTTAAAATAAGAGAAAAATTAAAATGGAATGACTCAATATGATTTATCATTGAAAAAAGGAATGTTGGTCCCCTCTACACAAGCAAGTTGCAAGGACCCAAACATGGAATTAGAGAGATCTACATTTGGGCATTAAATTTTGTGACGTGGTAAAGTCCAGATAAATGGGAGCAAATGTTAATGTTACTGTCCTCGTGTGACGTGAGAAGAGAGTGACAAGAGGGAGGGTGGGCCTGAACCGTCAGATGGGATGACTGGAATCCACCTCATCTTGTCTGATGGTACCTGTCAGTCTCATCTCTTTCTGTTTATCGTATTGGGCAAAAGGTTATGAAGTGGACATCCTCATGGTGGGACGTGTGGGTTATCCCCCTCTTCGCCCTTCATCTCAGATCTTCCTTTGGCAACCAAGTCAAATGCTCATTTTTAGAGTGCTTTCACTCCACCATATTAAACGAATAAATGTTATTATTATAACCCATATAACTCTGCCAACTAGCTCTTATATATATATATATATATATATATATATATATATATTAACAAAAACTGATCCATATTAATTAGGACTGATGCATCAACATTGCGAAATAATTGTACGATAAAAATTTAACTTTTGGCATTATTTATTTTCTAAAGAGAAATTAGTTTCATTCTCCTACACATCTCTTGTCTATCTCAATACAAGAGATGTGCAAATACACTATTAAATATGTGAAACTCATATATAAGTTCTACAGATTCAGTGATAATTTTTTTTTAAAAAAAATGGACAAAAAATATATAAGAAAATGATACCAAACACATCTCTTTCCTAAACAATCAAAGTATATTAGAGCACATACATTCACATCAAATACTTGTTTCATTGTTTGTGAAGTCATGTCGTGAAATGAAGTCATGTCATGAAAATTGATACGATAAGTTGGATATTCAATATAATCTAAAAACTTACACCAGTAGATTAATATGATCTATTTTACTATATGATTTTGTTTTATTACATATAGAGAAATGCTAGAGGTACTAAATCTTTTACCACGAGAAGAACTTCAAAATTATGTGAAGCTCATTCATTAGAACCTGTTACATTTCTCTTGATGAATTATTTTGATCATCTCCAATGAATGAGCTACATATTAGTTTGGTAAATCTTTCTTGGTAAAATATTTGGTATCCATAGCATTTCATTTTTTTTTTTTTTTGGTTAAAGAGCTTAGTTCAATATAAATCACTTTAGTATCAATACTAACAATCTCAAATTACTGTGGTTGACAAAGGGGGTTTCTAATCCAAGCCTACTGGAATAAAAAAAAAATTTTAAATAGTCACTGGAACGACATAGATTAGGTGAGAGCCGAGAGGTGTTGGCTGAATATTCTTGAGAGAGAGAGAGAGAGAGAGAGAGAGGCTGGTGTCTGAATGGGAACTAGAAAGTACTTCCACTTTTCCTTTTTATCAACAAATTGGAGGTTTGAGGTTCCAATTGGCAAGTCCATTGTGCATTGGCTACTGGTCATTATAGCAGAAAATGCACACTCAGATGTCACAAGTCGAGCATGTAAACTGTGCTTAGATTTCCTTAATGATTTCAATCACAAGATATGGATCAATCTCAAAAACTGTAAACCCTCTGAATTTCTAATAATATTTTTCACCACCTCTGTCCATGGATCTGCAAAATGAAATAAAAGCAGAAAACCAAAAAACAAAAAACAAAGATTCTGCAACATAAGCAAATTAACATTTTCATTCTAGACATTCCTCTTATGATACAAGCAACATGAACCGCAACATGAAAAATGATATTGCAACATGAAGGCTGATTAACATCACCTTTCAAAACAATCTATCACTCTTTACATCCATAATTTACTATTTCTTCTCACCAGAAGTCGACTCTGGCGGTGGCGGTGGTTTGACAATACTCAGTTGGCCACCGTCCTTGTTAGCAGCAGTGGCTGCTTTCACCTCATTGCAGTGATTAATGAACTTGCTAAGCTCCTGGTTTAATCAAATCAAAAAGGAAACCTTCATCACTGATTTAAATAAATAAATTCTTTTGGGGTTTATGAAATAAACAGAAAAACATAGAGAGATCGATCAAAGTTCCACAAATAATCATCTTGCAACTCAGAAACTGAAATGGATTTTGATTTTTAAAGCATGAAAAATAAATGTTAATGCTTCCAGATAAAAAGAATATCCTTTTTTTAAAAAAAACATATAAGGTTCCCCTCAAATCCTCTCTAAGTTGAAGGTGACACCCTTGTACCGTGCTTGCAGAAATGAACAAGAGAAACAATGCATCTCCACAACATCTTATACCCAAAAAGCATACCTAAAGATTCCAATTTGTGTCAAGGCTTCTCCATAGTCACCATGCAAATAGCACCCAAAACCCAAGTTTCAAACTGAATTCAATACGTTATCCCACAATTCACCAGTGACCCTATATATTTATTGATATTCAAAGCATAATTAGGAATCTGCCAACAAGCCACGAGAGCACATTGGCTATCTGAGACCAACAGCAAAAGGACCACTTTCAGCCTACAACCCAGACCACCCTAGATACCCCACAAAAACTACCCATTAAGACCACTGTCTGCAGAAGGACCTAAAGATAATGAAAAAATTGGCATTCCTTTCAAATCCTGTCTCAAAATACAACTCTGCCATTACTACCACGAGATGTTAGCTATTTACATTTCAGACCTTCACTAAAATGCTGAAAACGAAACAAAACCAGCCCAGGATCCTCATCACAGCTGAAATAAGAAAAGTATCAAACATAATTTGCTCATCTTGTTCATAAAATTCATCTGAAGAGCTTACTAAGCAACTCAAATTGAGCATATATATATATATATATATATATATATATATATATATATATATATATATATATATATATATATCATAAAAACCAGAGATTAACAGCTATTTGCTTAAACCCACTTCAGAATCATCAACAGTAAGAAAATTAAGCTTGTCCCATTAGTACTTTCACATCACAGAACCCATTAACCTATACCACAACAAACCTAACGTACCAAAGAAAAAAGCAGAGGGAAAAAAAAAGAATGTAAAGGAAAATTCTTTGGGAAGTGAGAGGCCGAAATGGGACATACCCGATCAGCATCCATCTCCTTGGTCATCTTTGACGGCTTCACAATTCTCTTCCCTGCCAAAAAAAAAAAAAAAAAAACCCGCCAATTACAAGAATTCCAAAGTGAAAAACACACACATACACACGTAGAGAGAGAGAGAGAGAGAGAGAGAGAGAGAGAGAGGTGGGTACCTTTGCGGGTTTGAGGGAGTTTGCCATGACGGCTTGGCGGGATTGATTTCTTCTTCTGCTGGCCTTTGAATAGCTTTGCTTTCTGTGTCATCTCTCTCTCTCTCTCTCTCTCTCTCTGATTCTGTGTTGGGGGTTTTTGCTAGGGTTAGGGTTTATTTTGATGGACCAAATGGGCTAGAATGCGGCCCATTCAACGTTTTGCTAGACCCCAGGCCGTGTATTGGCCCCAACGCTCTTCAAAGGCCGAACTTGCTCTTATTGGTCCCATTTGTTTGTTTCCAGGCTTTAATGTATCAAGTTCATTTTAATAGAGAATGTGAAAAATGGGATTGGGAAATTTTACTGCCCGACCAACGGGGACTCATATGCTCGAATAAATTATAGACAGAGTTTTTCTCCAAACCAAATGTTATGTATAATTTATTTGTGAAAAACACATATTTTTTTTAGTTACAAAGACAAAGTTGAAAAAAAGAATTATTCAAAAAATATGTGGTTCTCACATGTTATTTAAAAAAATTTTGTATTTTTCACATGAAACATGTTATTTTTATAAAATAAGTTAAATGACTTTTTTTTTAACCCAATTAAAAAAAAAAAAAAAAAAAAAAAACTCGGTTCTTCAATTAATCTTCTTTCCTTCTACATAGTTTCAGCAATAGTTGATATTTACTTTTGGTTGATTTCCTCTTTAATAAGACTTTCTATATAAGAAAATTTAATTTGTAGATAATGCTCTTCACTAACAAATGCCCTGTTGTTTTTCATTGTATCATGTGCTTGTAAACACCGAAGGAAATGGGCAATGGGCTCATGGAAGCCGCTGGTTTTATCTTGTATTGTTGTTTTCATAGGTGCTTGGAAGACAAATGTTCTCCTTTTAAAAGCCTGCATGAAGGTCTTTTCAAGTAAAACTTTGGCAAATTTATCTTCTTGGTCTTTTAAACTTTCATATGAAATGATAATAGGCCTGATTCATCAAATGATATCAGAGTCCGACAATGTTGCTATTTTCACGAATTTGATTTTGAGAACATGCAGTGTGATTTCGAATGCCCGAATTTGATTTTTAGAATATGCGTTGCGAATTGCGATTTCAATCGGCCAATTGGTTTGCTCCGGTCCATTTTTGTTTTTCTCGTGGAAAAGTTATGGTAGCAACAGAGCATGAGCATCCTCCAAGTGGCTGAGCTAACTAACTGTAATGTTTGGTGCAGTATTTAATTTCGCTTTTAAGTCTTCGTCAACGTCAACATTTTGGGTAGTTGTCAAGTCGTAATCGATGGTAATTTCGGACGTTGCTTCGGGGAAAAAACAGAGACAAATCCAGACGTAATAATAATTATGGGTGCAAGTGGGCGGGTGGGGTCGGTGGGAGGATAATCATGATAGGAAAACAAAAACGGAAAATAGAATATGCAAATTGAGAAAGAATATCCCAGCAAACTCTCGTGTACTTCCTCGCAACATGCAGTTGTGAATCCTTGCCCAAGATTCCAATTATCACTTGTGCATTTGAGTGCTTTGGCTATCTTAATTTGCATCGTTTCCTCTTTCATTCCTTCCTTCCTACCAAGAACATCATGACAGAGTTCATTATTACAAAAGTGGGAGAGTTCGTTCTCTCTAAATTATTTGAGTCGCTGTATGATCTATTGGCAGTTCCCAAGTTTCGGGACTTCATAGGTGGAGAGGGAAAGGGACTTCAAGCAAACCTGGACAAGTGGAGACAAAAGCTACAAGAAATTCAGAACATGCTTGATGATGCGGAGGAGAAGCAATATTCTGACACGGCTGTGAAGCTCTGGCTGGATGATCTCAAACACTTGGTTTACGATGTGGATGACATAGTGGATGAGCTTGCCACTGATGCATTCCTAGCTGAAAATCAGGCTCGCCCAAGTAAGGTACGCAAACTCAACATCGCAGGTGCTTCGTCTGCTCATAAGATTGATAGTACGCTGCAGTTAAAGATAAAGGAGATCACAGATCGTTTTAATGAAATCGTGACCCGGAAAGATCAACTGAATTTGAAGGAAACCGCTGATGGGAGGTCTCATAGGAAAACAGGAGTTCCGGCGCCAACTTCGGTACTGACTGAACCGGAACCTCATGTTTATGGCAGGGGCAAAGATAAAGAGGCTGTAGTTGAATTGTTGGTGGGTGAAAAATATTGTAGTGATGCTCAACTCTCTGTGATTCCTATTCTTGGTATGGGGGGCATAGGGAAGACAACTCTTGCCCAGTTGGTGTACAATGATGAAGCAGTACAAAAATCTTTTGATTTGAAAACATGGGCTTGTGTTTCTCAAGACTTCGATGTTGACAGAGTCACAAAAACAATTTTACAGTCCCTCAATATTTCTGATAATTGTGATGGCAAGGATCGAAATTGGTTGCAAGTCAAACTCAAGGAGGAACTGAAAGGCAAGAAGTTTCTAGTCGTTCTGGATGATCTTTGGAATGATGACTACGATAATTGGATTATCCTACGTGCTCCTTTTCTAGTTGGGGCTCCGGGAAGTAAGATTATCATCACAACTCGCAATTCAAAAGTTTCATCAATGACTGGTACCGTTCAAGCCCACAGCTTGCCACTGTTGTCAGATAATGATTGTTTGTCTGTATTTACCCAACATGCATTGGGGGCAAGCAACTTCAGTGAACATCCAGACCTTCAAGATATTGGCGCAAAATTCGTTGAAAGGTGTAAAGGCTTGCCTTTGGCAGCAAGGACTCTCGGAGGCCTCTTGCGCACTAAAAAGGAGGAACGTGATGAGTGGGAAGATGTACTTAAGAGCAAGATATGGGATATATCAGACCTGGAGAGAAGTGGAATTGTTCCAGCCCTTATGTTGAGCTACCACCATCTTCCTTCACATTTAAAAAGGTGCTTTATGTATTGTTCAATACTCCCAGAGGACTATGAATTTGAAGAGGAGGAGTTGGTTTTGTTGTGGATGGCAGGAGGTCTAATTCAACCACAGAAAGGGGATAAGCAAATGGAAGATCTAGGTAGCGAGTATTTTCAAGATTTGTTGTCAAGGTCCTTTTTCCAACAATCAAGCACGAAGAAATTTCGGTATGAGATGCCATGGCGGTTCTCTTTCAACCATTCAAGCAAAGTGAAACAACAATTTGTAATGCATGACCTCATCAAGGATTTGGCACAAAGGGTTGCAGGAGATATATGCTTCAGAATAGAGGATGGAATTTGGGTTGGTAATGGAAGGAGACTTTCTAAAAAGGCTCGGCACTCTTCTTACTTGGGTGGCCAATACGATATTGATAACAAGTTTGAGCCTTTCTTTGAACTCAAATGTCTACGTACCTTCCTCCCCCTTCCACGTCATAGTTACTGTTATTTGACTCGTAATGTTCCTCTTCAATTGTTGCCAGAATTAAAAAGTTTAAGAGTGCTCTCTTTGCAAGGGTATTACATAGCTGAGTTACCAGATTCGATTGGTGATTTGAAGCATCTACGGTACCTTGACCTTTCTCGCACTGAGATTAGATGTTTGCCTGAATCAACAACCAGTCTATGCAACTTACAGACAATGATTCTAGAGAGATGTTCTTATCTAAAGAAATTGCCTTCAAATTTGGGCAACTTGGTCAACTTGCGCCACCTCAACATTCTCCATGCAAATAAGCTGGAAGGAATGCCTCCTCAAATAGGTAAATTAACTCATCTCCAAACATTGTCTAATCTAATTGTGGGAAAAGGCAGTTGCTTCGCATTAAGAGAGCTAGGTTCTTTATTGCATCTTCGAGGGACACTCATCATCTCACAATTGGAGAATGCCATTGAACCCACATATGCAAGGGACGCTAAGTTAATTGGAAAGCCCAATCTTACTGTGTTGTGCTTGGAATGGAGTAACAAATTGGATGAGTCACTCGACAGAACAAGTGAATTTGAGGTACTTAACATGCTACAGCCTCACAGGGCTTTGAAAGAGCTCACTATCAGGTGTTATGGTGGTATGGAATTTCCGACTTGGCTAAGAGGTCATTCATTTTCTCATATGGTGCTTTTAAGGATTGAAAATTGTAAAATGTGCACGTCATTGCCACTAGTGGGCCAACTACCATCACTCAAACACCTTTTCATTGAAGGCATGGTGAGTGTGAAGAATGTCGGTCATGAGTTTTATGGGGTTAGTTGCTCACAACCTTTTGAATCCTTGGAAACTTTGAAATTCACGAATATGGAAGAATGGGAGAACTGGATCCCTAATGAAGAGTTTAGAAACCTGCGTGAGCTTTCCATTACAAATTGTCCCAAGTTGTTGGGGAAGTTACCTAACCATTTTCCTTTACTTAAAAAAGTTTTGGTACAAGACTGTCCGAGGTTGGTGGTTTCCATTTCAAACTTTCCTAAGCGTTGCAGTCTACAAATTGGAGGATCTGAAGGGGTGATGCGTGAAAATAAGGTTGTCTTCAACTCACTAAATTCCAAGTCTTTTTCAACAATTTCAGAATTCAAATCTCCAATAGAAGGGCTTATTCTCAAAGGACTAGCACATGTAGAATATCTAAATATTGAAAATTGTGAGGAGTTGACACATTTGTGGTCAAATGATGTGGGATTATTACAATCCCTTCCACGTCTTCGTTACTTGAAGATTGGCAATTATCAGAAACTATATCATTTGGTAGATGAAGCAAAAGAGCAACCAAAACAGGGTATGCCATCCACCCACAATGGCATGGAATTTTTACCCAAGGAAATCATGTACAACAACACGTGTATTGAGCGCATTGAGATTAGTGGATGTGATTCACTGAAGCACTTTGCAATAGGCCAGCTACCTCCAACACTTAAGCGGCTATGCATACAGAATTGCAAGAGTATGATAATTTTACTTGATGAGGATGATGCCAATAGTTGCAATACTAGCACATCTCTTCTTGAGTTCTTGGAGATTTGGAAGTGTCCATCCCTCAAATTCTTAACATCTAGCGTAGAATTATTGGCAACACTTAAACACCTCGATGTTAAAGATTGTGGAAAGCTGGTGTCAATAGCGAAAAGTGAAGAATTACCTGCAACACTTCAACACCTTACAATTTGGAATTGTGGACAGCTGGAGTCAATAGCGAAAAGTGAAGAATTGCCTGCAACACTTCAACAGCTCAATATTAAATATTGTAGACAGCTGGAGTCAATAGCGAAGAGCTTCCATCACAACTCGTCTCTTGAAAAGATTAAAATTTGGAGGTGTGAAAAACTTAAATCCTTACCCACGGGCATACACACCCTCAGCCATCTAGACACGATTGATATTTATAATTGTCCAACTCTTGTTTCCTTCCCAGACGGAGGGTTGCTCCCTAGCAACCTTAGAGAGTTAACGATTTTTGATAATGATATGGCCCTACCTAACTGCATTCACAACATCACCTCACTTCAAATTTTAAAGATTTCGAGGAGGAGTCCAAGTGTGGTATCATCCATTCCGAAAGAGGGTTTTCCCGCCAACCTAACATCACTTACAATATGGGATTGCAACTTCACTGAGGCCTTGCTTGAATGGGGGCTGCACAGGCTTACCTCTCTTCAACATCTTAACATTAAAGGTGGATGTCCGAATGTGGAGTCATTTCCAGAGAAGATGCTGCCCGCGTCCCTTACTACCCTCTTCCTCCAAAGCTTCCCCAATCTGAAATACCTGTCTTCCCTTCGAGACCTCGCCTCTCTTCAAGAACTTTCGGTCAGTTGTTGTGAAAATCTCACATCCTTTCCAGAGGATGGCTTTCCTCCCTCACTCCAGCGACTTTGTATCAACAACTGTCCTCTGCTGAAAGAACACTGCAAGAAAGATCAAGGACGAGAGTGGTCCAAGATAGCCCACATCCCTTGCGTTGAGATTGACTAGAGGTTCATCTTCAACCCAGAAGACAAGAATCAGTGAAAGGCTTCCCTTCTACCATTTGATCCAAGTTTTATTTAGATGCGACAGAAGTTTCAAGAGATATATCCAAAGGTCAATTTATTGCCCCATCAGTTCTTTTGCTTCTGCCTCTTCTTCAATTTCCATCATGGGAGACTCGGGGATTCCTCCTGGAAGTGGCGACACTGCTTCCCAAGAAGCGGCTCCTCTCTGAAGTAAGTAATTAGAGCTTCTGTTTTTTTTTTGTTTTTCACATTTTTTGAAATGTTAGTAAACTGATATGCGTATTTGATACTCTCAAGAAATTAGCTGAACAAACTTCAATCATATTTTTCAGGAGGCCTCTGAACTATCAGCAGCAGCAGCAAGAGAACCAGGCCCAGCTGAACATGCTTGGTTAGTAATCCATCATCCTACATAAATTTGCTTTTAATTTCTAGAAGTGAATGATTAAATATAGTTTATGTTTGCCTAAGAAACAATTTGGCTGTTTTGGAACTTGGGTTTGCATCGGTTGTATTCTTAATTCTCATGTTTGGGAATTTTATTCTTGTCATCAATGCTGCAGATATGGGAGGCTTTTTTGGTTGTCATCTGAATGTTGGCATTGGAGAGATCCTGTTGCTCCTATTTCCTGCTGCCATTCTTGTTGGTTTACTGTTGGGGTTTGCTAGTCTTGTTCGGCTCTCATAATGGCATCATGAGTGTTTGTTCTAATGCCCCAGTCCCAAGCAGGGAGAGAAGGGCTTTGAACATTTGAGTTTATCGTTACCAATTGGCCTATTGCTAGCCATTACCGATTCAACAGATCATTGGTACCCCCTAAAAGAGGTATGTAACTGAATTTTGATCCTCTGATGGTGTTGGCATCTGCATAGTGATCTTAGCCATATTATGGACATTTTATAATGGCTATCATATTCAATAAATGGATTGACAAGATTAATTTTGCGGTATCTTATTATTAATTTTTTTTTGGCAGTTTACAATGGTTATCCTCAAACAATTTGTATCTAATTGTGAAGACAGTGCCTTTGGGGGCTTCACAAAGAAGGAAAAGAAGAAGAAACCTGAAACCTCCAAGTTCAACACTCCTGGCCTAAACACCAAACCAGATGCATTTTTTCCTATGATTTGTCATCACACCCTTGTAGGTGGAAGCCGGCGTTTTCAATGATGAAAATGTTGATCCTGAAGAGGATATTGATGGTAATATTTCCTCCTTTTTATGATCTTTTCATTTTAGAAAATGGTAATTAATTTGATTGCTATGATATATCTATACTCTTGTAGTTACATTTATATCATTACCTTTGGAACAACATAGGTAAGGATGAAGAAGGGGAAGCAATTATTCTAATGCAGCATTAGGATTGTGCTATGAAATATTTATTCTCTTTTGACGAAGCATCTGTTTTAGTGGTTTGAGAATACACTTAATTATAAGCATGTTGATTAATCGTTCTGTGGTTTGATTTTTTTTTTTTTTTTTTTTTCCATCTTTTGGAGAGTCAGAAGTTCTCGTCAACAAATTGAACAATGCTGTACAGGAGACTTTTCCCAAACCAGTGACAGATTTTCTAATTTAATTGTACCAAATGCGGGCTTGTCTCGCTGTTAAATGTTAATATCAAGCTAACAAAGCACCTGAAATTTAAAAAAATTCTATAATAAATTACACTAAAACAATGCTTCGTCAAAAGAGGGGCACTTGATTATGAGAATCTATTTAAGAAGTATCAAAAATAAAGTCACAAAGGTGAAAAACTGATCAATAAACATATCCTCTTAATACTCTTAAAAAAAATGATTGAGTACACACAGATGTGGATTCAGTGACAAAGGCACTGTACTGGCTCACCAAAAGCCTCAATTAATTGACTTCTGTGGGATTCTATAAGTATGTTATACAATTTAATATTAAAACATGTGAATGGCAATAAGTTATGGCATTGTTCTAAGTTATGAAATTATTCAGGTTTGGCAAGGTTCTCTTGTGAAGTGCAGAATGTTGTTGTTATGTCTGGATTGTTGGTACCTTAGTTTTATAACGAGTCAAGTTAATAAAGAAGTAGCATGGATCAAGCAAGAGAGTTGGTATTGTAGATTGTGATGCCTATGTGCCTAGATATAGGGATAGATTTTAGTTTTGCTTGCATGCAAGGCACATGTGTTTATAATGCTCTCTTATTTTATTTTATTTTTTTCTTTTTCTGGTTACCTGACATTTTTTGGTTTTTGTTTCCTCTATATTTGCACCAGTCTATTGATTATTAGGGTACAGAGGGTAAAGTGATGACAAGATGCTGACGTTTAAAACTATTAAACCGGTTTACTGGATTATCTTGAAGTAGAAGATCATCCTTATTTTGTGGCAAGCATGATTTACTGGAGGTTGCAGCAATAGGCAGAGGAGTTAGCAAATGCTCTGTTGTTTTTCATGTAAGATACAGCCCTGCAGTTAGCAAATGTTCTTTTCCTTTTCTTGTAAGAGAGTGTGCTCTTTCTATCACGTGCTTGTAAACAACATACGAAAAAGAAGGGGTTTCCTTTAAAATTTCCTTTTAACCAAAGATTGTTGTTGTCAGGTATATTCTATTACTTCAAATTTCATTCATTTTGGGAGATAATCTAAGTGGGGATTGATGAATTATTTGTTTATCCTTGGTATTAACTGTATCCCATTGGAATTCAATCGTATTGCATTTATCCTTTCTGGTATTAATTGGCATGGCATTGCTCTTTTCGAAGTCTGGATTGAGCAAACTTCTTTAACAAGCACTTGTTCTGTATTGAAATCAATGATATTCCTAAAATCCAAGGTTGAAACTGATAACGGCGAGGGGTTAAAAAGTCAAGTAAACTGCCTGCAAAACTCTAAACTGTTGGTCATGATTAAACTGATACAAGTTTAATCTAATTTCTGAAACAATTAAGTTGGTTACAATCCCAAGAAATACAAAAAGCTTCAGATAGGATTTAATACAAGGAGATAGGATTTAGTTGTTATGTAGAAAGTTTGTCGAAATGGTGAAAAAGCATGAAGAATGAAAATAACATCTAATACAAGATTTCTTAGTTTTGATAATGAAAATAGCCTGTTTCCAACTATAAATCTACACAAATTTCTTGTTATTCTTTTAAATTCTCGAAAAAATTTGTCAGAAAAAAAATTGGAAATTTACTTTCTGTTTTTTGAAACCAATTTTTTTTTTTTTTTTTTTTTTTTTTTTGTTGCAGAGGAGTATTACAGATACATCTCTGATAAATATTTCTTTAGAGCTTGCAGATAGTACAAAAATTGCAAGTTAGAACTTTCAAGTGTTGTCTGAATAATGTGTGTTGGAGTACTGTTATTTTTCTCTTGCGGCTATTTTCTTTACTGTCTTTGCCTAGAGTGGTCATGACTTTTTTCTACTTTGCTGATTATTGATAAAATTGAACAAAAAGGAAAGACATATTTATGCATGTTAAAAGTGTGTTGTTGTGGTTTCTAATAAGATATTGGAGATGGCTTGTTCAGAAAGAACTCGGTAATCATTAAATGGGCAATCTGTGTTCTAAATATTTAGAGGCATGCAACTTTATTTTACCATATTGGTTGCCTTTTGCTTTGTTTTTCCACTGTTTTTTCATTCTCTTCCTTTTTGTTGAATTGGTTCCTCAGCCAAAAAAGGATGCATTTATGTACAAAAAGAATGCTTTATATTTTCCTGGTGAATTTAATATTGACAAAGATGTTACCCTACTTGGCCTCCAATTCACCAAAGCAAACATTAGATTGCAATCTTCCAACACCACAAATCTAACAAATAATATTAAACCTTCAATCTGCATAGTTCATACAATACAACTCTATATACAATGTGACATCTACTTGTTACTATAGTTGAATTTTTCTGCAATTGTCCCCGGCGACTGTGACTTTCAGGAATACAAGGAAATCCTAGCTGCCTATAACATCAACCATGACAACTTACATCCAGAATTTAGCCACAGAATATACAAAACCAAAGCACCCAAATTGATCTGCCATCATCCTCTGCGATTCCACAAAATATGTTATCCATTCAAATATAAATTTCACTTATAATAATGATGCAACTAAGTTTTTCCAGACTATACTCTAGTCCCGAATCTTTTGGATTCCAGTCCAGCGCGCGTAATCCACCCACCTGTTTGCAGAACACGTACAGACAATGAGAAGTGTAAAGAGGAAGTACAATAACCTAATAGAATGTTATCCTAGGAGAGATCAAATCTTACATCAATGACCCCAGGAATGTGTTGCCAGCTCGGACAACGAAGCATATAGCACTCAGTATAAGCTTGTGCTGGTGCAGCAAGGGTTCCAGGATTCGTTGTTCAATTACACCGGCAAGTACTTGGTACCTGTTGAACAAAGAAAGCATATCATTTGTCCTCCAAAATAGCTGTACATTGAGATGATGATCTGAAAGAACTAGCCTCACCTATTCATTACTCGCAAGGACATAATATATAATGATATGGTTGCCAAATACTTCCTACTCTCTCATGTACATGGTAAATAATAGACATCGATTTTTTTTCCTTTGGGAATGGGGGGTTGATTTATAATCCATGATATTAGATTTGTGATGAACATAAAAAATTCTTAGAAGCTGAGGCTAATTATAGATACTTATTTGTATTAAACCACATACCTTATGTTGCTAGAAACTGCCATATAGACACCATATGCAACACTGGTCAATAATATAGGCACATCCTCTGCTTCGCCAGCAAATGATTTATCAAGAGCTTTTCGTGCATTAATCAATGCATTTGTTATCCCTGTACCAATCTGAAAAATGCTTCAGTCAGTCCTATGACACCAAATAGATAGTGATATCATCAATCATATACCAAAATTTCGGACAATGGAACTTTTATATCTGCTGCTTCGCCAGCAAACGATTTATCAACAGCATTTTATGCATTAAAGAATCTCTAAAGTCCTTAATTGGTGATCCAATATCTTGAGTACGAAAATACCTCATAGAATACATGATTCTCTTATGCATTTTTCTTTTCCTCTATCACAGAAGTTATGAGTATTTGAGTCATACAAGTTTGAATACTCGTATAATAGAAATTTTTTATAACTACACTTCAAATTGTCAACTGCCATATGTTTCCAGTTTTCAAACCAGAAACTTTGGTGTATCTAATTGTGATAAGCATGGGAAAATACTCCAAAAGTAGAGATAGTTTTGACTGAACAAATAAATATGCTCTGGAAAAGCACCAATAATAGCACAAAAAAGTCTCACAGCCAAATTCAAAAGATAATACACCTAAAAGTTGTAGAAAACTACATATGGGGCATTTCAAAACATGTAAGTTTTTCACTAACCAGAGATGCACCGGTCCCAACTGCAAATAGTTTGGCTCCATTACGCTGCATAAGAGATTGATATATACAATAAGAATTTCTGATTTATTGGAAGTACAGCTTTTTTTTTTTGTAATCATGCTAAACATACCACTATTCCACCTATTCTCTGTAACAATTAATAAGATGTTCCAGCTAAAGCCACCTGCAGACAGGATATCAATAGCAAATAATTGGCTATTAGGTTCATCTGATGTTACAGTTGAATGTCAAAACTACAACCTGAACACCCAACAAATAACTGAATACTGATACAAAGAATAACCTGAAATGCTTTATCAGGACAGCCCTAGAAAAACTTAGCAACAGATCCGGCACTGACTGCAAGAGGTGGACGGAGAGAAACAGTAGGAGCAGGAAGCCAGACGAGCACAAAATCTGCTATAATGGCCATCACCTAAGATAAAAACTAAATCAGAAAGATACCAAATCTATAAGAGTGACGAATATAACCAGAAACTTTGCAATCCTGCAACATACTAGGAGGAATGACTAAATACTTATGTACCATGTGAGAACTTTTCTTTTTTCTTTTATTTATTTATTGGGTTAAGGGTAGCATAGGAAAATTTTTAATTGGACAAGAACAAATTAGATCCCATATTCTAACTCAACTAAATTCAAGAAAGCCTTACTGTCAAAGCACCTGAAATCTGCTAGAGTAATAAAAGTATCAATTTTCTGCTATCTAGGGCCAAATGTCTGATGAACCTGGGGTCATGATAAGTGATAACTCTACTTAACGCTGTAACAGGGTTCTGCTATAGCCCAATCGTGCATACACACTGTTGAGTGACCAGTCCTGTTAACTTTCTACCTAAGATCCTGAAGAAAATCATATATAACTTAAGAGAAACAGATTCTTGTGAGATTAACAAACTATTCAGGTAATCAAGAAGAACGTACCACATCAGCAAAGACAAAATCCAGTTCCTTGGTGAACCTTTTCTCTACGCCGTTCCAACTCAGCTGCAGTCTGGAAAGTAAATAAATGTTGTAGTATTCCATGTGCACAGAAATATTCTCTGAACATTTTTGTTAGCAGTAGGACTTTGCCTTTTACTACAATTTTCGTACAAACTAATGTGGCAATCCGTAATTTAGGAAATTTTTGTTAGCAGTAGGACTTCAATTTTCGTACACAGAAATAACCAGTAATACTACATCTACAACTATTTTACAACTTGTTAACACATGTTAGTATGTGATTAAAGACATGTTTTTTTTTTTTTAACGTTGGTAAAGCATTAATTAAATCATTTAATGCACTCTTTCCTATGAGCTTAACCTTTGGAAATAAGCTTAGTATTAGAGTAAAGATCTTGAATTTAACCTTATCTCCATTTTAATTAAATATTTCACACATTTTCTGGTCCACACCTTAGGGAGTGTTAACAATCTCTCTCACCTACCTCAAAAAAAAAAAAAACATTCCACCCACAATACTTAAATTTAGAATCTAATAGCACTATGAAAATATAGGCACTATGAAAATTTAGCATCCTTTTTCTTCCCATTATTATATCACACACAGTCATGATACCAGTGATTTAGTTCTTTTTGTTCTTTGCAAATTGAAGTATGTAAGCTGATCGAAATGTTTTCTATTTATGTTGTTTCTTGCTAGCTCAATAAGTTAATAGGTGCCATATGATGGATTTCATATGGCAATATTATTGGGATGCGTGCAAAATGTGAATGGAAATAAGTTATGGCATTGTTCTAAGTTGTGAAATTATGCTGGTTTTTTGAAAGGTTCACTTGTGAAGCGCACAATGTAGTTGTCATGTCCAGATTGTTAGTACCTTAGTTTTATAACCAGTCAAGTCAATAAAGAAGTAGCATGGATCAAGCAAGAGAGTTGATATTGTAGATTGTGATATCTGTGTGCCTAGATAAAGGGATTAGATTTTAGTTTTGGTAGCATGCAAGCAGGGACAAAACCATGATTTTTTGTGTGGCGGTCCAAACTTACGTAAATAAATAAATATATAGATACAAAAAATAGTAGAGTACAAAGCTAAATCATCTAGAAGTCTTAAATGGGGTTTTTCAATTCAGTTACGGGGAATGATCATTTTCCATGCAAAAGTTTTGGATGTTTATTGTAAATATCTACATATATACATATACATATATATTCAAACATGTGTGTGTGTAGTATGGGAGGAGTGTGTGAGTGGTGAGCTAACATTTTGTGGTTTTTGCTTCCTCTATATTTGCACCAGTGTATTTGATTGGCAATTGGATTGGAATGGCTCTAATAAACAATCATGCCTTATGTTGTAAGGAACTTTAGATAAACGAAGCTCTGTATTTCAGCATTAATCAGGGGATTTCTCTAATTGCCTAATCTTTCAATTAATCGTCTTCCTTCTAAATAGTTTCAGAAATAGTTTATATAAACTTTTATGGTTCTTTTCCTCTTTAATAAGATTTTCTATTTAAGAGAATTTAATTTGTAGAAATTGCTCCACTGTTGAGAAACACTAAACTCCTTGCCTCCTGTCCCACCTGCAGCATATTTATGGCAACTTATGAGGTTCAGTATGCTCCAACTCCTACAAAACTTGTTTTCACTCTCTCAAGGTAAAAAGGGTAAAGAGATGACAAGATGCTGACGTGGTAAACTATTAATCTGGTTTACTGGATTATGTTGAACTAGAATATCATCCTTATATTGTGGCAAGCATGATTTACTGGAGGTTGCGGCAAGAGGCAGAGGAGTTAGGAAATGCTCTGTTGTTTTTCATGTAAGAGAGAGCCCCTGCAGTTAACAATTTTTTTTTTTTTTTTTTTTATTTCCCTTTCTTGTAAGAGAGTGTGCTCATTCTATCATGTGCTTGTAAACACCGTGAGGAAATGGGCAATGGGCTCATGGAAGCCACTGGTTTTATCTTGATTGTTGTTTTCATAGGTGCTTGGGAGACAAATGTTAATGCTGTGATGAAAACAATTTAGAATCCCTGTCTTTTAAATGTCTGTATGAATGTCTTTGCAAGTATAACTTTGACAAATTTATCTCCTTGGTGTCTGTCTGAAACATGTGGGGAAGGCCATATGTTTGTGAAGGAGAGGTGCTCATCCAATGCTTTTGTGTGTTTGACTGCACACCCGACTCTCTGATGGTGAAATTGAAGAAAAACATAATGTAAAAGGAAATTAATAAGGGAGTAAAGAAAGAGAAAACACAAATATTTTATATGGTTCAGTCAATAACCTATCTCCACATGATAAAACCATAAGTGCTACGTTTTGCTCTTATTCACTTGATTTGCAATACAAAAGACTTTTAAACTTAGGAGAATTGAGATAGATAAGTATGGTAATCAAATTAATCAAATTTGACAGTTTGATTATAGGAGACTACAATCAAATTTCTGAAATCAAATCTCATAATATACTCTAACATAAATTATACTCCACTAATTGGTTGAAAGAAAATGGTCCTCATGTGATTGGTTGTAGCAGCTCTAACTAATTGTTTGTTCAGTTTATTTAATTATATTTCTTTTCACCATTAGTTTTTATTATCTTCAACTTTGCTTCAGTTATTTCTGCTCAAGGACTGTGGCAAGCAAACAAAAAGCCTTATTTTGTAATTTTTCCTTTATTCTGCTCACTTTGGCTTCAACTTTCTTTTTCTTTTCTTTTTTTTCTTTTTTTAAAGAAAACCAAGAGGGAGATACAAGTGTGCAGAGTCAGAGTAAATACGTGATCGATTGCAATCTCAAAAGTTGTTATTGCAAGAATTCAAACTGCTTTTGAGTAAGTAGGGTCTGTTTCTGGTGTGCTTGCAGGGATCTTCCTCCACTACGTACGAAATACTATGGGCATTGAAACTGATGTTTGGATTTTGGATGGTTGAGATGGTTTGATCATGTTTTTGGTGGTTAGTTTTAGCTGATTAAGGTTGTTAGATACATAGAAGTATGTAAGTTAAGTACTTACCCTCGTACTCAAGACTACCTAGCTATGTAAATAAATTAATAGTAACTTGCTATTATAAGAGTTTACTATACAATAAACAATACAGCTCATAACTACCTGTTAATAGGTTGTTATGAGCTGTATTGTTTATTGTATAGTCAACTCTTATGAGCTGTATTGTTTATTGTATAGTTAACTCTTATGAGCTGTATTGTTTGTTTATTGTATAGTCAACTCTTACAATCATGCCTTGTGTTGTAAGGCACTTTAGATAAACGAAGGTACCTTATGTTGTAGGGCACCTTATGTATGTCAGCATTAATCAGGGGATTTCTCTAATTGACAAATCACATCCTCTCCTCCAAAGAATACTTAGCAGAGTGGGAAGACAAGTCGAATGACACTGTTAGCTCCAAATAATATCTCATGGAACCGAAAATAGAAGATGATACAGGACCAGTGCAGAAGTTTAACTACCAACTACCTGTTTATCACAGAACTGCCGTGATTGCTGATTTGTCAAGAGTCGGAGTTCTACTCTGTTTTGGTCATGCACATGGGATTGATTTCAAGAAAGAGATTAAGTTCAGATCGGCTCTTAAAACACGCCTTGCAAGGTCTGATTCTGAATGTCATAAAAGGCTTTGACTTTTCTCGACACCAATTAATTTTCAAATGAGGTGATCAAAGGCCCGATTCATCAAATGATATCAGAGAGCCCGACAGTGCTGCTCTGCTCACGAATACAACTTTCAAAATATGCTTTGCGGAGTGCGATTTCGAACGCCAATTGGTTCGCTCAAGTCATTTTTGTTTTTCTCGTGAAAAAGTTTTGGAAGCAACAGAGCATGAGCATCCTCCAAATGGCTACACCAGAGTTCATTAACAACAAACTGTAATGTTTGCGGCAGTATTTAGCCCAAAAACAAAAACAAAACTCTTAATTTCTACACTATTTCTTAATTTCGCTTTAAATCTTCGTCAACGTCAACATTTTGGTAAGTTGTCAAGTCGTTATCAAGGACAAACATAAAATATTATTGTAGTAATAGATGGTAAATTCGGACTTTGCTTCTCAAAGAAGAAAACAGAGAAAAAGCCAGACATAAACAGCATTATAATAGTGATAGGCAAGTTGCTCTTAATTTATTGTGTAGTGCACAACTACTGCATAGATAATCTTGAGTATGAGAATGAGTACCTTAATTTGGATGCCTCAATCAACCTTAACCAGATAAAACCAACCACCTAATACATGATCAAACAATCTTAACCATCTAAACTGCAGAAATCAATTTTAACATCTCCAGTGTTTTTTTATAATGAATTCTGAGAGTAAGGTGCGTTTACCAAAACACAAAAAATACCTCAACAAAATTTTTTTTATCGAACGACACCTTTATTTTCCCGCTAATTATAGTAATGAGTGCAAGTGGGTGAGTGGGAGGATAATCATTATAGTAAAAAAAAAAAAAAAAAAAAACAGAATAGAATATGCAAATTGAGCAAGCACGCGACAAACTCTCCTGTACTTGCTCAAAGCATGCAGTTTTGAATCCTTGCCCAAGCTTTCACACAAGATTCCAATTATCACTTGTGCATTTGAGTGCTTTGGCTATCTCTTAATTTGCATCGTTTCCTGTTTCATTCCTTCCTAGCAAGAAAACCATGAAAGAGTTGATTGTTTCTTCAGTCAAGAAAGTGGGAGAGCTCCTTGTCTCTTCCTTCATTCAGTCTCTGTGTGATCGATTGGTGGTTCCCGAGTTTCTGGACTTCTTAGGCGGAGCGGGACTTCAAGAAAATCTGGAAAAGTGGAGGAAAACGCTGTCAACAATTCAGGCAATGCTTGATGATGTGGAGGAGAAGCAATATACTGAGAGGGTTGTGAAAGAGTGGCTGGATGATCTCAAAGACTTGGCTTACGATGTGGACGACATTGTGGATGAGCTCGCCACTGATGCATCCACGGCTGCTGAAAATCAGGCTCGCCCAAGTAAGGTACAGAAACTCTCCCCATCTGCTTGGTTTACTCCTTCGACTTCAAGTCATTTTAAGATCAATAGTAGGCTGGCGTTAAAGATAAAAGAGGTCACGGATCGATTCAATGATATCGTGACTCGGAAAGGTCAACTGAATTTGAATGAAACTGCACCAAATGGGAGGTCATACAGAATAAGAGGCACACTGGAGCCAACTTCTGTAATGACTGATGCTCATGTTTATGGTAGGGAAAAAGAAAAAGAGGCTATACTTCAATTGTTGCTGGGTGAAAAATGTAGTGATGCTGGAGTATCTGTGATTCCTATACTTGGCATGGGAGGTATAGGAAAGACAACTCTTGCTCAACTTGTATACAATGATAAAACAGTGCAAAGCTCATTTGAACTGAAAGCATGGGCATGTGTCTCTCAAGATTTCGATGCTGACAGAGTCACAAGAACAATTTTACAGTCCCTCACTTCTAATAATTGTGATGGCAAGGATCAAAATTGGTTGCAAGTCAAACTCAAGGAGAAACTGCAAGGCAAGAAGTTTCTAGTCGTTCTGGATGATCTTTGGAATGAGAAATACCATGATTGGACTATCCTACGTGCTCCTTTCCTAGGAGGGGCTTCAGGAAGTACAATTGTCATCACAACTCGCAACCAGAGAGTTTCTTCAATGACAGGTACCATTCCAGCCTACCGTTTGCAATTGTTGTCAAATGATACTTGTTTGTCTATTTTTACTCAAAATGCTTTGGGGGAAAGCAACTTCAGTGCACATCCAAACCTTCAAGATATTGGTGAAAAAATCGTCAAACGATGTAAAGGCTTGCCTTTGGCGGCAAAAACTCTCGGAGGCCTCTTGCGCACTACGGAAGACCATGATGAGTGGGAAGATGTATTGAAGAGCAAGATATGGGATATACCAGAAGGGAGAAGTAGAATTGTTCCAGCTCTTTTGTTGAGCTACAGTCATTTGCCTTCACATTTAAAGAGGTGTTTTGCGTATTGTTCAATATTTCCCAAGGACTATGAATTTGAGGAGGAGCAATTGGTTCTGCTATGGATGGCAGAAGGTCTAATTCATCCACTAGAAGGGGATAAGAAAATGGAAGATTTAGGTAGAAAGCATTTTCGCAATTTGTTGTCGAGGTCCTTTTTCCAACAATCAAGCACGGAGAAATCACGATTTGTGATGCATGATCTCATCAACGATTTGGCTCAATGGGTTGCAGCAGATACATGCTTTAGAATGGAGGATAAAATTGGGGGTAGTAATGGAAAGAGACTTCCTAAAAAGACTCGGCATTCATCTTACTTGGGTGACCAATACGATAGTACTAGAAAGTTTGAGGTTTTTTATGAACTCATGTGTTTACGTACCTTCCTACCTCTTATGCTTCCAAGTCCTAGTCAATGTTATTTGACTCATAATGTTCCTCTTCAGTTGTTGCCAAAATTACGATGCTTGAGGGTGCTCTCTTTCAATGGGTACTGCATAGTTGAGCTACCGGATTCAATTGGTGATTTAAAACATCTACGGTACCTTGACCTTTCTTATACTCGAATTAGAGGTCTACCTGAATCAACAACCACTCTTTACAACTTACAAACATTAATATTGAAGAAATGTCCTTATCTAAAGGAATTGCCTTCGAAGTTGGGGAACCTAGTCAACTTGCGCCACCTCAACATTCTACATGCAAATAAGCTGAAAGGAATGCCTCCTCAAATTGGTAAATTAACTAGTCTCCAAACATTGTCTAATCTAATTGTTGGAAAAGGCAATTGCTTCGCATTAAAAGAGCTAGGCTATTTGTTGCATCTTCAAGGGACACTTATCATCTCACGATTGGAGAATGTCATTGAACCCAGGGAAGCAAGGGACGCTAAGTTAATTGAAAAGACTGATCTTATTGCATTGTGCTTAGAATGGAGTGTTGATGTGGATGGGTCACAAGACAGAACAAGCGAATCAGAGGTACTTAACATGCTACAACCAAACAAGGCTTTGAAAGAGCTTACTATCATGCACTATGGTGGTACAAAATTTCCAACTTGGTTAATAGGTCATTCATTTCCTCATATAGTGCTGCTAAGAATTGAAAACTGTAGAAAGTGCGCATCATTGCCACCAGTCGGCCAACTATCGTCGCTCAAACACCTTTTCATTGAAGGCATGGCTAGTGTGAAGAATATTGGTGTTGAGATTTATGGGGATAGTTGTTCACAACCTTTTGAATCCTTGGAAACTTTGTGTTTTAAGAATATGGAAGAATGGGAGGATTGGAGCCCTAATGGAGAGTTTCCACAACTGCGTGAGCTTTCTATTGAAAATTGTCCCAAGCTATTGGGAGCGTTACCTAAGCACCTTCCTTTACTGAAAAAATTATTGGTAGACAACTGTCAGAGATTGGTGGTTTCAGACGCAAGCTTTCTCAAGCTCTGCGAACTAAAAACTGATGGATCGGAAGACCTGGCGCAAATTTACAAGGTTGAATTCAGACCACCTCTTTCAAGAAATTCAGAATTCACATGTCGAATACAAGGGTATAATATCGAAAAAATAGCACATGCAAGGAATTTAGTTTTTAGAAATTGTGAGGAGCTAACGCATTTGGGGTCAAACTATGTGAGGTTCCTACAAACCCTCCAATGTCTTCTTTGTCTATCGTTTTCTCATTGTGAGAATCTAGTTTCTTTAATGGCAGAAGAAGTAAGAAAGCAGCAATTGGGTTTTCCTTTCTCATTGAGACAAATTTGTTTCTCTTATTGCAATGCCCTAGAATCTTTACCCAATGCAGTGATGTACAACAACACGTGTCTTGAGTCTATTATTATTAGGGTATGTGATTCGCTGAAGCACTTTGCAATAGGCACGCTACCTCCAACTGTAAAGCGGCTTAGGATAGAGTGTTGCAAGAATATGGTGATTTTGGTGGACGAGGATGATACCAACAATTGCAGTAGCAGCACATGTCTTCTTGAGTCCTTGGAAATTAGCGGTTGTCCTTCTTTCAAATCCATAACAGCAAGCGGAGAATTACCTGCAACACTTAAAAGCCTCAATATTCTCAAATGTGAAAAGCTAGAGTCAGTGGCGAAGAGCTTTCATCACAACTCGTCTTTAGAAACAATTCATATCGAGGCGTGTGAAAACCTTAAATCCTTACCCATGGGCATACACACCCTCAGCCATCTACGCCAGTTTTATATTAAGAGTTGCCCCACTCTCGTTTCCTTTTTCTCCTATTGGAATTATGAGCGAATAGAGGCCCTACCCAATTGCATACACAACATCACCTTTCTTCAAGAATTGAAGATAGAAAAATGTCCATTCAATGTTTCCTTTCCGGAAGAAGGTTTTCCTGCCAACCTAAGAACACTTGAAATCATGGATTACAACATCACTGAGGCCTTGCTTGACTGGGGGTTGCACAAGCTTACCTCTCTTCGAATTCTTGAAATTGGAGGTGGATGTCCGCATCTGGTGTCCTTTCCAGAAATGATGCTTCCTGCGTCTCTGCAATTCCTTTCCATCCAACACTTCCCGAATCTAAAATACTTGTCTTCCGAAGGCTTTCAATCCCTAGATTCTCTTGAAACGCTGAGAATCCATTGGTGCGAAAAGCTTACGTCCTTTCCAAAGGATGGCTTGCCTCCCTCACTCCAGCAACTTTATATTCGAAACTGTTCTCTGCTGAAAGAACACTGCAAGAAAGATCAAGGAAGAGAGTGGTTCAAGATAGCCCACATCCCTCGTGTTGAAATTGATGATATATTCATCTATGACCCGGCCGAGGAGAATCAGTGAAAGGCTTCCGTTCTCCCATTTGATCCCAGCTTTATTTAGATGCAAGAGAAGTTTCAAGAAATATATCCAAAGGTCAATTTATTGCCCCCTCAGTTCTTTTGCTTCCCAAGAAGAGACTCCTCTCTGAAGTAAGTAATTAGAGGTTCTGATATTTTTTCACATTCTTTGAAATGTTAGTAAAACTGATATGTGTATTTGATTTTCTATTCTTTGTGTCTTGATGCTCTCAAGAAATTAACTGAACAAACTGCAATCATATTTTTCAGGAGGCCACCCTCTAAACTACAGCAGCAACAGGAGAACCAGAATCAGCAGGACATGCTTGGTTAGTAATCCATTGTCCTACAGAAATTTTTCTTTTAATCTCTAGAAGTTAAATGAATGATTACATAGAGTTTATGTTTGCCTAAGAGACCATTTGTTAATTCTCATGTTTAGGTATTTTATACTTGTCATCGGCTGTTTTGGTTGTCTTCTGAATGTTGGCATTAATGGAGAGATCCTGTTGCTCCTATTTCTTGTTGCCATTCTTGTTGGTTTGCTGTTGGGGTTTGCTATTCTTGTTCGGCTTGCATAACAGCACCATGGATATTTGTTCTAATGCCCAAGTCACCAAGCAGGGAGAGAAGGCCTCTGAACATTTGAGTTTTTTCATTACCAATTGGCCTGTTGCTGGCCATACCGATTAAACAAATCTTTGGAACCCCCCAAAAGAGGTATGTAACTGAATTTTGATCCTTTGATAACGTTGGCATCTGCACAGTGATCTTAGCCATATTATGGACTGTTTATAATGGCTATCGTATTCAAAAATGAATTGATAATATTCATTTTTCAGTATCTTTTTTTGTTGGGGGGCAGTTTATAATGGCTATCATCAAACAATTTTGCAGCATCTAATTGTGAACACAGTGCCTTTGGGGGCTTGACAAAGAAGGAAGAAGAAGAAACCTGAAACCTGCAAGTTCAACACTCCTGGCCTAAACACAAAACCAGATATATTTTGTACAATGATTTGCATGTCATCACAACCATGTAGGTGAAAGTCGAAGTTGTCAATTATGAAAATGTAGATCCTGGAGAGGATATTGATGGTAATATATCCTTCTCTGTGTGTTTTTTTTTTTTTTTTAAATGGCAATTAATTTTAATCCTATGAAATTTTAATGGCTCCCCTTCTCCCATTTGACCCCACTTTTATTTAGATGCGACAGAAGTTTCAAGAGATATATCCAAAGCTCAATTTATTGACCTGCCAGTTCTTTTGCTTCTGCCTCTTCTTCAATATCCATCGTGGGAGACTCAGGGCGAAACTGCTTCCCAAGAAGCGGCTCCTCTCTGATGTAAGTAATTAGAGGTTCTGTTATTTTTGTTCACGTTTTTTGAAATGTTAGTAAACTGATGTGCGCATTTAATACTCTCAAGAAATTAGCTGAACAAATTTCAATCATATTTTTCAGGAGGCCTCTGAACTATCAGCAGCATCAGGATAACCATGCCCAGCTGAAGTTAAATGAATGATTAAATATAGTTTATGTTTGCCTGAGAAACAATTTGGGTGGTTTGGAACTTGGGTTTGCATCGGTTGTATTGTTAATTCTCATTTTTGGGAATTTTATTCTTGTCATCAATGCTGCGTAGATATGGGAGGTTTTTTTGGTTGTCATCTGAATGTTGGCATTGGAGAGATCCTGTTGCTCCTATTTCTTGCTGCCATTCTTGTTGGTTTGCTGTTCTTGTTCGGCTTTCATGATGGCATCATGAGTGTTTGTTCTAATGCCCCAGTCACCAAGCAGGGAGAGAATACCATTGAACATTTGAGTTTATCGTTACCAATTGGCCAATTGCTACCCATTACCGATTCAACAAATCATTGGTACCCCCTAAAAGAGGTATGTAACTGAATTTTGATCCTCTGATGGTGTTGGCATCTGCATAGTGATCTTAGCCATATTATGGACATTTTATAATGGCTATCATATTTAATAAATGGATTGACAAGATTAATTTTGCAGTATCTTATTATTAATTTTTTTTTTTTGGCAGTTTACAATGGTTATCCTCAAACAATTTTGCAGTATCTAATTGTGAAGACAGTGCCTTTGGGGGCTTCACAAAGAAGGAAGAAGAAGAAACCTGAAACCTCCAAGTTCAACATTCCTGGGCTAGACACCAAACCAGATACATTTTGTCCATTGATTTGTCATCACACCCTTGTAGGTGGAAACCGAAGTTTTCAATGATGAAAATGTTGATCCTGAAGAGGATATTGATGGTAATAGTTCCTCCTTTTTATGATCTTTTCGTTTTAGAAAATGGTAATTAATTTTATTGTTATGAAATATCTATACTCTTGTAGTTACATTTATATCATTACCTTTGAAACAACATAGGTACGGATGAAGAAGGTGAAGCGATTATCCTAATGCAGCATTAGGATTGTGCTATGAAATATTTATACTCTTTTGACGAAGCATCTTTTTTAGTGGTTTGAGAATACAGTTAATTATAAGCATGTTGATTAGTCTATCTGTGGTTCGATTTTTTTCTTTGTCCTTTTTTCCATCTTTCGGAGAGTCAGAAGTTCTCTTGTCAACAAATTGATGATCGTAATATTTCTGTAAACAATACTGTACATGAGACTTTTCTAAAACTAGTGACAAATTTTCTAATTTCATTATACAAAATGCGGGCTTGTCTCGCCGTTAAATGTCAATATCAAGCTAACAAAGCACCGGAAATTTTTAAAAATTCTATAATAAATTACACTAAACAATGCTTCGTCAATAGAGGGGCATTTGATTATGAGAATCTATTTAAGAAGTATCGAAAATAAAGGCACAAAGATGAAAAAACTGATCAATAAACATATCTTTTAATACTTAAAAAAAAAAAAAAAGGATTTGAGTACACACGGATGTAGAATCAGTGAAAAAGACACTGTACTGGCTCACCAAAAGCCTCAATTAGTTGACTTCTGTGGGATTCTATAATTATGTTATACAATTTATTATGTGAATGGCAACAAGTTATGGCATTGTTCTAAGTTATGAAATTATTCAGGTTTGGCAAGTTTCCCTTGTGAAGTGCAGTATGTTTTTGTCATGTCCGTATTGTTTGGTACCTTCATTTTATAACGATTCAAGTTAATAAAGAAGTAGCATGGATCAAGCAAGAGAGTTGGTATTGTAGATTGTGATGCCTGTGTGCCTAGATATAGGGATAGATTTTAGTTTTGGTTGCATGCAAGGCACATATGTTTATCATGCTCTTTTTTTTTTTTCTTTCTGGTTAGACAGTATTGGCATCTAGCAAATCCTTTGCAGAAGTAATATATGTGACTATGAGGAATAACAATTTCATTGAAAAGCACAAGGGGTACAACCCAAGAACATATAGATACAAACATGTGTGTGTGTATAGTATCCGAATAGTGTGCGAGTGGTCAGCTGACATTTTATGGTTTTTGTTTCCTCTATATTTGCCCCAGCCTATTTGATTGGAAATTAGGGTACAGAGGGTAAAGAGATGACAGGATGCTGAAGTTGGAAACTATTAAATCAGTTTACTGGATTATCTTGAACTAGAAGATCATCCTTATTTTGTGGCAAGCATGACGTACTGGAGGTTACAACAAGGAGTAATTCTAGAAGGCCTACTTGTATCTTACTTGTGTCCTACTAAAAATGATGTGACTATTAAAATCACCATTTGCCTTGTGATTGATAATTATTGAATTTTGATCAAAGGATAATTTTAATAATCATATCATTCTTAGTATGACACACGTATGACACAAATAGGCCTTTTAGAATTACTCTACAACAAGAGGCAGAGGAGTTAGCAAATGCTCTGTTGTTTTTCATGTAAGACGGAGCCCTGCAATTAGCCAATGTTCTTTTCCTTTTCTTGTAAGTGAGTGTGCAATTTCTATCTGTAAAATTTCCTTTTTGTTAGAATATATTGTGTGAGATTCGATATTATGATAATATATTTGTATTGATTGTAATTGATAAAATCAAATCAGAGACATTCAATACTGATTTGATTTTATCAATCATATCTTTTTGTATTTTCTCCACATCCCTATAAATAGGGATCGATCTTTTGTATTGTAAAATCATAAAGTGAATAAGAGCAAATGTAGCCCTTTCGGGCTTTATCATGTGGACGTAGGTCATAGACCGAACCACGTAAAATCCCTTTGTCTATTTTATTTTATTTCTGTTTTTATCTTATTCCCGCATTTATTTAAGAATTTCCTCACTTTTAACCAAAGATTGTTGTTGTCAGCTATATTCTATTACTTCAAATTACATTCATTTTGGGAGATAATCTAAGTGGGGATTGATGAATTATTTGTTTATCCTTGGTACTAACTGTATCCCATTGGAATTCAATCGTATTGTCAAGGCATTGCTCTTTTCCTAGTATGGATTGATCAAACTTCTTTAACAAGCACTTGTTCATGAAACATATTTGCAAGCAAAAGGTATTGAAATCAATGATCTTCCTCAAATCCAAGGTTGAAACTGATAACGGCGAGGGGTTAAAAAGTCAAGCAAACTGCCTGCAAAACTCTAATCTCTTGCTCATGATTAAACTGATACAAGTTCAATCTAATTTCTTAAACAATTAAGTTGGTTACAAGCCCAAGAAATAAAAAAGTTCAAGATAGGATTTATTTTACCATATTGGTAAAATATGGTATGCAACTTTATTTTACCATATTGGTAGCCTTTTTCTTTGTTTTTCCACTGTTTTTTTCGTTCTCTTCCTTTTTGTTGAATTGGTTCCTCAGCCAAAAAAGGATGCATTTATGTACAAAAAGAATGCTTTATATTTTCCTGGTGAATTTAATATTGACAAAGATGTTACCCTACTTTGCCTCCAATTCACCAAAGCAAACATTAGATTGCAATCTTCGAACACCACAAATCTAACAAATAATATTAAACCTTCTATCTGCATAGTTCATACAATACAACTCTATATACAATGTGACATCTACTTATTACTATAGTTGAATTTTTTCTGAAGTTGTCCCCAGCAACTGTGACATTCAGGAATACAAGGAAATCCTAGCTGCCAATAACATCAGCTAAGACAACTTACAGCCAGAATTTTGCCACAGAATATACAAAACCAAAGCACCCAAATTGATCTGCCATTGTCCTCGGCGATTCCACAAAAAATGATATCCATTCAAATATAAATTTCACTTCTAATAATGATGCAACTAAGTTTTTCCAGACTATGCTCTAGTCCCGAATCTTTTGGATTCCAATCCAGCGCGCGTAATCCACCCACCTGTTTGCAGAACATATACAGACAATGAGAAGTGTAAAGAGGAAGTACAATAACCTAATAGAATGTCATCCTAGGAGAGATCAAATCTTACATCAATGACCCTAGGAATGTGTTGCCAGTTCGGACAACGAAGCAAATAGCACTCAGTATAAGCTTTTGCTGGTGCAGCAAGGGTTCCAGGATTCGTTGTTCAATTACACCGGCAAGTACTTGGTACCTATTGAACAAAGAAAGCATATGATTTGTCCTCCAAAATAGCTGTACATTGAGATGATGATCTGATAGAACTAGCCTCACCTATTCATTACTCATAAGGACATAATATATCTTGGTATGGTTGCCAAATACATCCTACTCTCTCATGTACATGGTAAATATTAGACATCGATTTTTTTTATTTTTTTTTTCGTTCGGGAGGGTTGGGTTGATTTATAATCCATAGTATTAGATTTGTGATGAAAATAGAAAATTCCTAGAATCTGAGGCAAAGTATAGATACTTATTTGTATTAAACCACTTACCTTAGGTTGCTAGAAACTGCCATATACACACCATATGCAACACTGGTGGATAATATAGGCACATCCTCTGCTTCGCCAGCAAACTCTTTATCAAGAGCTTTTCGTGCATTAATCAATGCATTTGTTATGCCTGTACCAATCTGAAAAATGCTTCAATCAGTCCTATGACACCAAATAGATAGTGATATCATCAATCATATACCAAAATTTCGGACAAGTGGAACTTTGATATCTACTGCTTCACCGGCAAATGATTTATCAACAGCATTTTATGCATTAAAAGAATCTCTAAAGTCCTTAATTGTTGATCCAATATCTTGATTACGAAAATAGCTCATAGAATAGTGACTCTCTTATGCATTTTTCTTTTCCTCTATAAGAGAAGTTCTGAGTATTTGAGTCAGTAGGCTCTGATACCATATGAAAGTTTGTAGAATATTGAAAATATTGAAGAAGGTAAGTAGGGAGAGAGGAAGAGACTGAGAAATATTAGGGACTATATTTTTTTCCCTTGATTGCATTTCATTACAAATGAGGGTTTATTTATACAAGTGGTGATACTGTTCACTAGCCGTTTTTTTGTCTTCTAGTCTTGCATGCTCTCCTTGTGTCTTGTGCCTTAATAATAATATCTCACGTAACCGAAAATAGAAGATGATGCAGAAGCTTAACTACCAACTACCTGTTTATAACAGAAGTGCCGTGATTCTGATTTGTCAAGAGTTAAGAGTACTACTCTGTTTTGGTCATGCGCAGGAGATTGATTTCAAGAAAGAGATTAATTTCAAGTTGGCTCTTAAAACATGCCTTGCGGCGTGTGATTTTGAATGTCTATAAAAGCTTTGACTTTTTTCATTGAACACCAATTAATTTTCATATAAAATGATCAAAGGCCTGATTCATCAAATAATATCAGAGCCCGACAGTACTGCTATGCTCATGAATACAACTTTTAGAACATGTTTTACAGAGTGCGATTTCGAATGCCAATTTGTTTGCTCCGGTCCATTTTTGTTTTTCTTATGAGAAAGTTTTGGTAGCAACAGAGCATGAGCATCCTCCAAGTGGCTACACCAGAGTTCATTAACAAACTGTAATGTTTGCTGCAGTATCATATATATATATATATATATATATATATAAAAGCTGAATCACCTCTCACTTTAATGTACCCACTCTTTTCTTTGTGAGGGATATTAAATTTGTGCTTTTGGCATGGAAATTCTATTAAATTTGTGTTCACTTTGAGGCTCCGTTTACTTCGACGTAAAATAGTTTGCAGAAAATAATTTTCGCATTTTATAGTGTTTACTTCGACGTAATATAGTGGCCAACGGAAAATATTTTCCTTTTGACCGAAAATTCTTCTTTAATTTTCGAAAAATAGTTTACGGTTTTGAAAACCGTAAACCATTTTCCGACTGCGAGTATCTCATTCTTAAATTGATGGACCTTACCAAGACTCGCCCAGAATCTCGCCGGGACTTGACTGGAACTCGCCCAGGCCCCTCTCAGGACCGCGCCAGGACTTGCCTAGGGCCTGACCGGACTTGAACAGAACCCTCCCAGACCTGCCCAAGACCCGCTCGGGACCCACCCGGGACCCGCCCAAGACCTGACTAGGACTCGCCCAGGACCTGACTAGGACTTGACTGGGACCCGCACGGGACTTGCCTGGGACCCCATGGGACTTGACCAGACTTGTCCTGGACCCGCCCAAGACCTGACCGGGACCTGCCCAGGACTTGACCGAGACTTGCTCAGGACTTGACCAAGACTTGCCTAGGACTTGACCGGGACCTGCCCGGGACTTGACTGGGACTCGCCCGGGACTTGCTTGGGACCTACCTAGGACTTGACTTGGACCTGTCGGGGACCCGCCTGGGACTTGCCCGGGACACCGCCGAGACCTGCCTGAGACTTGACCAGAATGCCACCAGGACTTGATCGGGACCCGCTCGGGACTTGCCTGGGACCCGCCTGGGACTTGCCCTGGACTTGACCGAGACATGTCCGGAACTTGCCCGGGACCCGCCCGGGACTTGTCCAGGACATTGCCGGGACCTGCCCGGGACTTGGCCGAGACCCGCCGGGACTTGACCGGGACCCACCGAGACTTGCTTGAGACCCCGTCGGGACCAGCCCGGGACTTGACCAGGACCCGACCGGGCAAGTCCCGGGCGGGTCTTGGGCAGGTTCGGTCAAGTCCCGAGTGGGTCCCGATCAAGTCCAGGGCGGGTCCCAGCGGGGTCCCGAGCAAGTCCCGGTCAAGGCCTGGTGGGGTCCCGGTCAAGTCCCGGGAGGGTCCCGGGCAAGTCCCGAGAGGGTCTCGGGCGGGTCCCGGTCAAGTCCCGGCAAAGTCCCAATCAAGTCCAGAGCAGGTCCCGGTCAAGTCTAGAGCAGCTCCCGGGCAAGTCCTGGGCGGGTCCCGATCAAGTTCTGGCGAAGTCCCAAGCAAGTCCCGGCCAAGTCCCGGGGACGTCTCGGGCAGGTCCCTGCGGGATCCCGAACAAGTCCTGTGCAGGTCTCGGCAGGGACCTTATTGGAAAAAAAATATTATTTTTCGTGTGCGCAGTAAACGCCCTAAAGTGTGTGCAGTAAACATTTTTCGTGTGCGCAGTAAACGCCCTAAAGTGTGCGCAGTAAATGCTTTCCTGAAAATATTTTCTAACGGAAACCATTTTACATCGAAGTAAAGAATAAAAATAATAGTAAAAAATAATATTAAATTTGTGCACCGAAGAAGAAAAGAGCTTCAATGAAATGGCTGTCAAAAGCCATTAAAAGCTCAAACTAAAGAGATACTTATTTATTAGAAAAAAAAAAAAAAAAAAAAAAGTGATAGTTATTTGATTGTCTAAATTCACAGCACATATTCTTAAATACATGCTCTTACTCTGTTTTTCTAATGATTAATGAGAATTCGGATGAGTATTAAAGGAAAAAATTACTTCACCGCCAATCGTTGCCGTCGCTATCTCTGCCGTCCTAAGTAAACACATAGTTTTCACATTCAACTTTTATTTCAATATTTTTTTACGGCAGCTATTGATTGGAGAGTTGCATGCATGATTGAAATCTGTTATTGTTTCTGATAGTATATTCTTTGGCTCATAATATAGAACTCTGATGAGAGAACTAAAAATTCTTCTTTTTTTTGTTGTAAGTAGAAGTAAAAATAATAGTGATATTTTTAAACTTCAGATTGGTTGAGGATGGATGTTCTTTGAGACGTTAGAGCTGGGAATTGGGAATTAAAATGATATCTTATGGTTGCTATGTGCTTTTCATTTTTTTAAACAACGGAAATTTTTGTAGTGAAGTACATGCACCGCTTCTATCATAGTTTGGTGTCCTGATTCAGAATATAGTTGATCTGCTCAAACCATTGTTCTTATGTATTGATAACTTTTGTTTTTGAATTTCTAATTGTAGAATGTGACACTTTCCATTGAGAATTGTTTAAGTTAAAGAAAGCAATATCCATATGTGTGTGTTTTCCATATTAGGTTTGATTTATTTTCCATATTAAAATATGTGCATTTAGGGGTCATTAGTATTGTATAAATTATCAAGAAAATGAGAGCACAATGTGGTCATGAAGGGCAACTCTCATTAGTGAATTTAGGCCTCTTTAGGCCAATCCACCCCAGATTTTCTATGTTCTTTCTCGGCAAAATCGCATATAAAGTCGATTTTGCCGATAATTCCATCAAAACCCCATATCCGATAATTATTGCACAATTACACACAAAAAAAATACATAAATATGTAAAGCTTTTTTAGGCTATGCAACAAAAGTCAAACGGTTTCTCTCTATTTTTATATTAGAATTTACTTTATATATATATACTTTTCATTTTAAACTATACCTATGGTCACAAAGATTTTAACATATTAAAATTTATATGAATTAAACTAAAATTAAAGATCTTATGCTTTAATTCATTTGAAACATTTTTGAAGCCTTTTTTTTTGTTTTTAAGCAATAAAAGACAAATCGATAATAAATTCAGCACCCAATACATTTGACAATGTATTAACCTTCTTTCTGTTTTTGTTTTTGCTTTTGGAAGCATTTTTCATATAAAAACACTTTCAACACACCAAAGCAATAATTAAGTATAGAATTTGATGTGAAATGATTTATTTGATTGCATTAAATCTTAATCTTTTATTTTTGTATTCATAAAAAATATTTTGTTTATTTTCAAATGTTCATAATTATATGACATTTATTATGTATTTTTATTGAAAGAGCCCCAACTTTTTTTATCCTACATAAAAAGTAGGATGAAGATGCTTTTAAATTTTAAAATTAAAATATAATTAAAAATCCCATGCATAGCATAGCGCGGATCATATACTAGTTTAACCTAAAAACAAAAACAAAACTCTTAATTTCTACACTATTTCTTAATTTCGCTTTAAGTCTTCGTCAACGTCAACATTTTGGGTGGTTGTCAAGTCGTTATCCAGGACAACATAAAATGTTATAGTAATAGATGGTAAATTCGGACTTTGCTTCTGAAAAGAAACAGAGAACATGCCACACGTAAACAGCAATGTAATAGTAATATATAGTAATAGGCAAGTTGCTCTTGCTCTTAATTTACTGTGTAGTGCTCAACTACTACATAAAATATAATATCCACGTGACAAACTCTCGTGTACTGAGGATTTACTGTGTAGTGCGCGCTCAACTACTACTATCTCTCTTCTTCTTTTTTATTGTAAATCATGCAGTTTTGAATCCTCAAAGCAATAACAAGTTTTGTGAGTGCCCAAGCTTTCACACAAGATTCCAATCTCTTAATTTGCATCGTTTCTTCTTTCATTCCTTCCTTCCTTCCTTCCTAGCAAGAAAACCATGACTGAGTTCATTCTTTCCAAAGTAGGAGAGTTCGCTCTCTCTAAATTATTTGAGTCGCTGTATGATCTATTGGCGGTTCCCAAGTTTTGGGACTTCATAGGTGGAGAGGGAAAGGGACTTCAAGCAAACCTGGACAAGTGGAGACAAAAGCTGCAAGATATTCAGAACATGCTTGATGATGCGGAGCAGAAGCAATATACTGACAGGGCTGTGAAGCAGTGGCTGGATGATCTCAAACACTTGGTTTACGATGTGGATGATATAGTGGATGAGCTCGCAACTGATGCATTCCTAGCTGAAAATCAGGCTCGCCCAACTAAGGTACGCAAACTCAACATCCCATGTGCTTCGTCCACTCATAAGATTGATAGTACGCTGCAGTTAAAGATAAAGGAGGTCACGGATCGCTTCAATGAAATCGTGACCCGAAAAGATCAACTGAATTTGAAGGAAACTGCTGATGGGAGGTCATATGGGAAAACACAAGTTCCGGCATCAACTTCTGTACTAACTGAAACTGAACCTCATGTTTATGGCAGGGACAAAGATAAAGAGGATTTAGTTGAATTGTTGGTGGGTGAAAAATATTGTAGTGATGCTCAAGTCTCTGTGATTCCTATACTAGGTATGGGGGGTATAGGAAAGACAACTCTTGCCCAGTTGGTGTACAACGATGAAGCAGTACAAAACTCTTTTGCTTTGAAAGCATGGGCTTGTGTTTCTCAAGATTTCGATGTTGACAGAGTCACAAAAACAATTTTACAGTCCCTCATTTCTAATAATTGTGATGGCAAGGATCGAAATTGGTTGCAAGTCAAACTCAAGGAGATACTGCAAGGCAAGAAGTTTCTAGCCGTTTTGGATGATCTTTGGAACGGTGACTACAATAATTGGATTATCCTACGTGCTCCATTTCTAGTTGGGGCTCCGGGAAGTAAGATTATCATCACAACTCGCAATTTGAAAGTTTCATCAATGACAGGTACTGTTCAAGCCCATTGCTTGCCACTGTTGTCAAATAATGACTGTTTGTCTGTATTTACCCAACATGCATTGGGGGCAAGCAACTTCAGTGCACATTCAAACCTTCAAGATATTGGCGAAAAATTCGTTGAAAGGTGTAAAGGATTGCCTTTGGCGGCAAGGACTCTCGGAGGCCTCTTGCGCACTAAAAAGGAGGAACGTAATGAGTGGGAAGATGTACTTAAGAGCAAGATATGGGATATACCAGAGGCTACAAGTGGAATTGTTCCAGCCCTTATGTTGAGCTACCACCATCTCCCTTCACATTTAAAAAGGTGCTTTATGTATTGTTCAATACTCCCAGAGGACTATGAATTTGAAGAGCAGCAGTTGGTTCTGTTGTGGATGGCAGAAGGTCTAATTCAACCACCAGAAGGGGATAAGCAAATGGAAGATCTGGGTAGAGAGTATTTTCAAGATTTGTTGTCAAGGTCCTTTTTCCAACAATCAAGCACGAAGAAATTACGATATCAGATGCCATGGTGGAATTCTTTAGACCATTCAAGCATGAAGAAACTACGATTTGTGATGCATGATCTGATCAAGGATTTGGCCCAAAGGGTCGCAGGAGATATATGCTTCAGAATAGAAGACCAAATTGGGGGTAGTAATAGAAGGAGACTTCCTAAAAAGGCTCGGCACTCTTCTTACTTGCGCGGCCGATACGATATTGCTAAAAAGTTTGAGCCTTTTTCTGAACTCAAATGTCTACATACCTTCCTCCCTCTTCCACACCTTAGGGGATGTTATTTGACCCATAGTCTTCCTCTTCAATTGTTGTCGGAATTAAAAAGTTTAAGAGCGCTCTCGTTGAGTGGGTACTGCATCGTTGAGTTACCGGATTCAATTGGTGATTTGAAGCATCTACGGTACCTTGACCTTTCTTACACTCGGATTAGAGGTTTGCCTGAATCAACAACCACTCTATGCAACTTACATACAATGATTCTAGAGGGATGTTCTTATCTAAAGAAATTGCCTTCAAATTTGGGCAACTTGGTCAACTTGCGCCACCTCAACATTCTCCATGCATATAAGCTGGAAAGAATGCCTCCTCAAATAGGTAAATTAACTCATCTCCAAACATTGTCTAATCTAATTGTGGGAAAAGGCAGTTGTTTCGCGTTAAGAGAGCTAGGTTCTTTGTTGCATCTTCGAGGGATGCTCATCATCTCACGATTGGAGAATGCCATTGAACCCACATATGCAAGAGACGCTAAGTTAATTGAAAAGCCCAACCTTACTGTGTTGTGCTTGGAATGGAGTAACAAATTGGATGAGTCACACGGAAGAACAAGTGAATTTGAGGTACTTAGCATGCTAAAGCCTCACAAGGCTTTGAAAGAGCTCACTATCAAGTGTTATGGTGGTGTGGAATTTCCAACTTGGTTAAGAGGTCATTCATTTTCTCATATGGTGCTTTTAAGGATTGAAAATTGTAAAAAGTGCACGTCATTGCCACCAGTGGGCGAACTACCATCACTCAAACACCTTTTCATTGAAGGCATGGCCAGTGTGAAGAATGTCGGTCATGAGTTTTACGGGGTTAGTTGCTCACAACCTTTTGAATCCTTAGAAACTTTGAATTTCATGAATATGGAAGAATGGGAGAACTGGAGCTCTAATCGAGAGTTCAGACACTTGCGTGAGCTTTCCATTAAAAATTGTCCCAAGTTGTTGGGGAAGTTACCTAACCATTTTCCTTTACTAGAAAAAGTTTTGGTACAAGACTGTCCAAGATTGGTGGTTTCAATTTCAAGCTTTCGTGAGCTTTGCAGACTACAAATTGGAGGATCCGAATGGGTGATGCGTGAAAATAAGGTTGTCTTCAACTCACTAAATTCCAAGTCTTTTTCAACTATTTCAGAATTCACATATCCAATAGAAGGTATTATTCTCGAAGGACTAACGCAGGTAGAATATCTAAATATTGAAAATTGTGAGGAGCTGACACCTTTGTGGTCAAATGATGCGGGATTATTACAATCCCTCCCAAGTCTTCGTGTTCTGAAGATTCAGAATGATCAGAAACGAGTTTCTTTGGCAGAAGAAGTAAAAGAGCAACCAACCAATGGCATGGAATGTCTACCCAAGGAAATCATGTACAACAACATGTGTCTTGAGCATATTAACATCGATGGATGTGATTCGCTGACGCACATTGCAAGAGGCCAGCTACCTCCAACACTTAAGCGGCTACAAATACATAATTGCAAGAATATGCTAATTTTGCTTGATGAGGATGATGTCAACCGTTGCAGTACTAGCACATCTCTTCTTGAATTCTTGAAGATTTATAGGTGTCCATCCCTCAAATTCTTAACATCTAGCATAGAATTACCGGCAACACTTCAACACCTCCATATTGAAAATTGTGGAAAGCTGGTGTCGATAGCGAAAAGTGAAGGATTACCTGCAACACTTCAACACCTTTATATTTGGAAATGTGGACATCTGGAGTCAATAGCAAAGAGCTTCCACCACAACTCGTCTCTTAAAGACATTTTTATTGGGGAATGTAAAAACCTTAAATACTTACCAACGGGCATACACACCCTTAGCCATCTAGACAAGATTGCTATTCGTGGTTGTCCAGCTCTTGCTTCCTTCCCAGACGGAGGGTTGCTCCCTGGCAACCTTAGAGAGTTATCGATTGGTAATGTGGCTCTACCTAACTGCATTCACAACCTCACCTCACTTCAAAGTTCAAGCGTGGGGCCTTGCAATCTGGAAGAGGGTTTTCCCGCCAACCTAACATCACTTACAATATGGGATTGCAACTTCACTGAGGCCTTGCTTGAATGGGGGCTGCACAGCCTTACCTCTCTTAAACATCTTTATATCGGAGGTCCGAATGTGGAGTCCTTTCCAGAGAAGAAGCTGCCTGCGTCTCTTACTACCCTCTTCATCTCACACTTCCACAATCTGAAATACATGTCTTCCCTTCAAAGCCTCACCTCTCTTGAAGAACTGCATATCATAGAGTGTGAAAATCTCACATCATTTCCAGAGGATGGCTTGCCTCCCTCACTCTTGAGACTTTATATAATAAAATGTCCTCTGCTGAAAGAACACTGCAAGAAAGATCAAGGACGAGAGTGGTCCAAGATAACCCACATCCCTCGCGTTGAAATTGACCGGAGGTTCATCTACGACCCAGAAGACGAGAATCAGTGAAAGGCTCCCCTTCTCCCATTTGATCCCACTTTTGTTTAGATGCGACAGAAGTTTCAAGAGATATATCCAAAGGTCAATTTATTGCCCCGCCAGTTCTTTTGCTTCTACCTCTTCTTCAATTTCCATCGTGGGAGACTCGGGGCTTCGTCCTGGAAGTGGTGAAACTGCTTCCCAAGAAGCGGCTCCTCTCTGAAGTAAGTAATTAGAGCTTCTGATTTTTTTTGTTCACATTTTTTGAAATGTTAGTAAACTGATATGCGTATTTGATACTCTCAAGAAATTAGCTAAACAAACTTCAATCATATTTTTCAGGAAGCCTCTGAACTATCAGCAGCAGCAGGAGAACATGCTTGGTTAGTAATCCATCATCCTACATAAATTTGCTTTCAATCTCTAGAAGTTAAATTAATGATTAAATATAGTTTATGTTTGCCTAAGAAACAATTTGGGTGTTTTGGAACTTGGACTTGCATCGGTTGTATTGTTAATTCTCATGTTTGGGAATTTTATACTTGTCATCAATGCTGCGTAGATATGGGAGGCTTTCTTGGTTGTCATCTGAATGTTGGCATGCATTGGAGAGATCCTGTTGCTCCTATTTCTTGCTGCCAGACTTGTTGGTTTGCTGTTGGGGTTTGCTATTCTTGTACGGCTTTCATAATGGCATCATGAGTGTTTGTTCTAATGCCCCAGTCACCAAGCAGGGAGAGAAGGCCTTTGAACATTTGAGTTTATCGTTACCAATTGGCCTATTGCTAGCCATTACCGATTCAACAAATCATTGGTACCCCCTAAACGAGGTATGTAACTAAGTTTTGATCCTCTGATAGTGTTGGCATCTGCATAGTGATCTTTGCCATATTATGGACATTTTATAATGGCTATCATATTCAATAAATGGATTGACAAGATTAATTTTGCGGTACCTTATTATTAATTATTTTTTGGCAGTTATCCTCAAACAATTTTGCAGTGTCTAATTGTGAAGACATTGAGTGCCTCTGGGGGCTTCACAAAGAAGGAAGAAGAAGAAACCTGAAACCTCCAAGTTCAACACTCCTGGCCTAAACACCAAACCAGATACATTTTGTCCAATGATTTGTCATCACACCCTTGTAGGTGGAAGCCGAAGAGGATATTGATGGTAATATTTCCTCCTTTTTATGATCTTTTCATTTTAGAAAATGGTAATTAATTTTATTGCTATGAAATATCTGTACTCTTGTAGTTACATTTATATCATTACCTTTGGAACAACATAGGTAAGGATGAGGAAGGGGAAGCGATTATCCTAATGCAGCATTAGGATTGTGCTATGAAATAATTATACTCTTTTTACGAAGCATCTTTTTTAGTGGTTTGAGAATACAGTTAATTATAAGCATGTTGATTAGTCTCTCTGTGGTTTGATTTTTTTCTTTTTCCTTTTTTCCATCTTTTGGAGAGTCAGAAGTTCCCTGTCAACAAATTGATGATCGTAATATTTCTGTAAACTATGCTGTACATGAGACTTTTTTAAAACCAGTAACAGATTTTCTAATTTCATTATACCAAAAAAATGTCAAAAGAGGGGCATTTGATTATGAGAATCTATTAAAGATGTATTAAAAATAAAGTCACAAAGATGAAAAACTGATCAATAAACATATTCTTTTAATACATTTTAAAAAAAAAGAAAAAAAGATCGAGTACACATTGATGTATTCAGTGACAAAGACACTGTACTGGCTCACCAAAAGCCTCAATTAATTGACTTCTGTGGGATTCTATAACTATGTTTTACAATTTATTATTAAAACGTGAATGGCAACAAGTTATGGCATTGTTCTAAGTTATGAAATTATTCAGGTTTGGCAAGGTTCCCTTGTGAACTGCAGAATGTTGTTGTTATCTCCAGATTGTTGGTACCTTAGTTAATAAAGAAGTAGCATGGATCAAGCAAGAGAGCTGGTAATGTAGATTGTGATGCCTGTATGCCTAGATATAGGGATAGATTTTAGTCTTGGTTGCATGCAAGGCACATGTGTTTATCATACTCTTTTTTTTTTTTTTTTTTTTGGTCAGCTGACATTTGTGGTTTTTGTTTCCTCTATATTTGCACCAGTCTATTGATTGGAAAATAGGGTACAGAGGGTAAAGAGATGACAAGATGCTGACGTTGGAAACTATTAGACTGGTTTACTGGATTATCTTGGAGTAGAAGATCATCCTTATTTTGTGGCAAGCATGATGTACTGAAGGTTGCAGCAAGAGGCAAAGGAGTTAGCAATTGTTGTGTTGTTTTTCATGGAAGATAAGAGCCCTGCAGTTAGCAAATGTTCTTTTCCTTTTCTTGTAAGAGTGTGTGCTTGTAAACAACATACGAAATGGGCAATCTTATTGGAGGTGTGCAACTTTATTTTGCGATATTGGTTGCCAATTTAGCTTTGTTTTTCCACTGTTTTTTCATTCTCTTCCTTTTTGTATTGGTTCCTAGGCCAAAAAAAGGATGCATTTATGTACAAAAGAATACTTTCTATTTTCCTGGTGAACTGGGATGGGTGATTTGTTCTTAGTGTGTGATTTTTCTGTGTTTCTCTGCATAAATGTACGACATAACTATGAAAAAGGCTTACACTTCCTAATAATTGAAAACTTAATATTGACAAAGATGTTACCCTACTATGCCTCCATTTCACCAAAGTAAACATTGGATCGCAATCTTCGAACACCACAAATCTAACAAATAATATTAAATCTTCAATCTGTATAGTTCATACAATACAACTCTATATACATTGTGACATCTACTTGTTACTATAGTTCAATTTTTCTGACATTCAGGAATACACAAGGAAATCCTAGCTGCCTATAACATCAACTATGACAACTTACAGCCAGAATTTTGCCACAGAATATATAAGACCAAAGCAACCAAATTGATCTGCCATCATCCTCTGCGATTCCACAAAAAAAATGATATCCATTCAAATATAAATTTTACTTATAATAATGATGCACCTAAGTTTTTCCAGACTATGCTCTAGTCCCGAATCTTTTGGATTCCAGTCCAGCGCGCGTAATCCACCCACCTGTTTGCAAAAGATATACAGGCAATGAGAAGTGTAAAGAGAAAGTACAATAACCTAATAGAATGTCATCCTAGGAGAGATCAAATCTTACATCAATGACCCCAGGAATGTGTTGCCAGTTCGGACAACGAAGCAAATAGCACTCAGTATAAGCTTGTGCTGGTGCAACAAGGGTTCCAGGATTCGTTGTTCAATTACCCCGGCAAGCACTTGGTACCTGTTGAACAAAGAAAGCATATAATTTGTCCTCCAAAATAGCTGTACATTGAGATGATGATCTGATAGTAGAAGCTGAGGCAAATTAGAGATACTTATTTGTATTAAACCACATACCTTAGGTTGCTAGAAACTGCCATATAGACACCATAGGCAACACTGGTTGATAATATAGGCACATCCTCTGCTTCGCCAGCAAACGATTTATCAAGAGCTTTTCGTGCATTAATCAATGCATTTGTTATACCTGTACCAATCTGAAAAATGCTTCAATCAGTCATATGACACCAAATAGATAGTGATATCATCAATCATATACCAAAATTTCAGACAAGTGGAACTTTAATATCTGCTGCTTCACCAGCAAACGATTTATCAACTGCATTTTATGCATTAAAAAAATCTCTAAAGTCCTTAATTGTTGATCCAATATCTTGATTATGACAATACCTCATAGAATAGATGATTCTCTTATGCATTTTTTCTTTTCCTCTATAACAGAAGTTCTGAGTATTTGAGTCATAGAAGTTTCAATATTTGTATAATAGAAATTTTTGATAACTGCAGTTCTATTTGTCAACTGCCATCAAATTCAAAACCTATAAGACAGTAAATAAAATCTGAGATAGCCTTGGCGCACTAGGTTTCCAGTTTTCAAACCAGAAACTTTGGTGTATCTAATTGTGAACAAGTATGGGAACATACTCCAAAAATAGAGATAGTTTTGATAGAATAAATAAATATGCTCTGGAAAGCACCAATAATAGCACAAAAAAGTCTCACAGCCAAATTCAAAAGATAATACACCTAAAAGTTGTAGAAAACTAAATATGAGGCATTTCAAAACATGTAAGTTTTTGACTAACCAGAGATGCACCGGTCCCAACTGCAAATAGTTTGGCTCCATTACGCTGCATAAGAGATTGATATGTACCATAAGAATTTCTGATTTATTGTAAAGTAAAGCTCTTTTTTTAAAAAAAAAAAAAAAAAAAATCATGTTAAACATACCACTATTGCACCTATTCTCTGTAATAATGAATAAGATGTTCCAGCCAAAGCCACCTGCAGACAGGATATCAAAAGCAAATAATTGACTATTAGGTTCATGTGATGTTACAGTTGAGTGTCAAAACTACAACCTGAAACACCCAACAAATAACTGAATACTGATATAAAGAATAACCTGAAATGCATTATCAGGACAGCCGTAGAAAAACTTAGCAACAGATCCGGCACTGACAGCAAGAGGTGGACGGAGAGAAACAGTAGGAGCAGGAAGCCAGACAAGCATAAAATCTGCTATAATGGCCATCACCTAAGATCAAAACTAAATCAGAAAGATGCCAAATCTATTGATTGGTGAAATGAAATAATAAGAAACCAAGTAATATCAAGTTAAGAACAAAAAAGAGTGAAGAACCTAACCAGAAACTTTGCAATCCTGCGACATCCTGGGAGGAATGACTAAATACATATGTAGCATGTGAGAACTTTTCTTTTTCTTATCTTCTATTTATTTATTGGGTTAAGGGTAGCATAGGAAAAAATTTAATTGGACAAGAACAAATTAGATCCCATATTCTAACTCAACTACATTCAACAAAACCTTACTGTCAAAGCACCTGAAATCTGCTAGAGTAATAAAAGTATCAATTTTCTGCTATCTGCTATCTAGGGCCACATGTCTGATGAACCTGGGGTCATGATAGCTCTACTTAACTCTGTCACAGGGTTATGCTATAGCCCAAACGTGCATACACACTGTTGAGTGACCAGTCCTATTAACTTTCTACCTAAGATCCTGAAGAAAATCACATATAACTTAAGAGAAACAGATTATTGTGAGATTAACAAACTATTCAGGTAATCAAGAAGAAAGTACCACATCAGCAAAGACAAAATCCAGTTCCTTCGAGAACTTTTCTCTACGCCGCTCCAACTCAGCTGCAGTCTGAAAAGTAAATAAATGTTGTAGTATTCCATGTATGTGCACAGAAGTATTGTCTGAACATTTTTGTTTAGTACTACAATTTTCGTAGTTTAATTTCCGTACAAACTAATATGGTAGTCCGTAATTTGGGAAAGGGTAATGCTACATCTACAACTATTTTACAACTTGTTGACACATGTTACTATGTGATTAAAGATATGTCAACTACTATTTTTTTTAACACCCTCCAATCACATGATCACACGTGCCAACAAGTTGTAAAGTAATGGTAGAAGAGTTATAGGTCTAGTATTTCTCTTCGTAAACTAATTAAGAGTGTATAGTTAACAAATTAGTCACTAATTAATTAAATTGACAAGTCAGCCTACAACTTTTACAACTTGCTAAACACATGTCATGTGATTGGAGTCATATCGGCCACTAAAAATATTTTGAATAATACTACTAACATATAACTATTTTACAACTTTTGTGTGTGATTGGAAACATGTCAGCCACTGAAAATTTTTTTATCTTTGGTAAAATATTAATTAAATCATTTAATGCACTCTTTCCTATTAGCTTAACATTTCTGAATAAGATCTTGAATTTAACCTTATCTCCATTTTAATTAAATATTTCACACGTTTTCTGATCCACACCTAGGGAGTGTTAACAATCTCTCCCACCTCTCAAAAAAAAAAAAAAAAAAAAAAAATCTCCCACAATACTTAAATTTAAAATCTAATAGTACTATGAAAATATAGGCAAGAATGGTAACACCAGACCTTGGTGAAGATCCCAACGCCACACTCAATGCCAACCTTGGTCAAGAAAAGATCATCGGCTAGCAACCGCTCCTTGAACCCTCCAAACTGAAGCAGCCACCTGAAGACCGCCGACTTCTCCAGCTCAAAGTACCTCTTCACAATCGACCCCGGCACTCTTCCCGCCTGTATAGCAGCCGCCAACTCCTTGTCCACGCTCTCCACCGACCTCCCCGCCTCTCCCAACGCCATCAGCGCCTCTTCTCTGTTCTTTTCACGGTCCTCCGCCTCATCATCACCACCACCACCACCACCACCACCACCTCCTCCTCCCCCTCCTCCACCTCCTCTGCCTCCTCCGTTTCCATTTCCGGTGGAGTAGATGACGGTCGGCTTGGAATAGGTGGTAGTAGTGCAGGTAAGAGAGGGGGTGAAGAAATTGGAAGTGGCGGCGGTGGAGAAGCGGCGGGTGATGATGTTGAAGGTTTGGGGTGAGGCGTGGTTGTGGTTGCGGTGGGCTGGTGAGGGAAGAGAGAAGTTGGAGAAGGTGATTGCCATTAGAGAAAGAGAAAGAGAAACAGAGAGATTGGTAGAGGAGTTTGGTGGTGGAGCTCCGAGAGAGTGATAGAGTTGGAGGGTGGTGGGGAGTTTGTTTGGTGGTGGAGAAAGTAGATGGCGTCTGGTGAGTGATGACTACCAGACACTCACTGCCAGCTCCATCTACGTGGTCTTACCTTATGCAATCATATTCAGAGTAGGTCGGTGCATTTTTAATCAATTTAAATTGTAATTTTATTAATTTTTTAATTATAATTTTAAAATTACCGTTTATCGTTTAACAGGCAAGTTCTAATGGAATTATAACCATCACCGCTTTAAAACACGTTGATATCAAGAAGGGTGTAAGTATATATATAAGCACATCTTCATCTCTATACTCAAGCGGTGTAGGACGTTACACACAATCTAATATACTCTTCAAAAGTATGATTTGAAAACATTAAAAAAAAATTTACATATTCTTGCACGACATATAAAAGAGTGTATTTTTGAAAGAAGAAAATACGATTTTAATGGTCGAATTACGTTTTTAAACGCTTTTTTAATAAATTTTATTGAACGCTTAATTGCATTTGAAAAATCTATTATATCAAATTGAACATTTTAAAATTACTAAACTAAATGAACACTAAATAGAGATTCATACAAAGTCTTACAATCCAATCTAAATTGATAGGCTCATGCAACTCCAATCCAATCACTGGTATTTTTGGTAGGGGAAATTATTTTTCAATCTTTGTTGGAACTGAAATCCCACTATTTTTACCTCCCTATTATTCAATTAATTTGCAATAGTAGTCATTGCAGATTATTAAAAAGATTATTTGATTAACAAAAACTGTACCAAACTGCAGATAAGATTAGAGACAGTGAAAAAGATACAAAGAAAAATCTCAGAATACAAGTTGCATATATGTGAATGACTTTGCACTCCCTCATGCAATTGAAGCCAGAAAAATTGGCAGAAAATTAAGGGCCATTTATCTTATAGTCAAGTCATACGCTGCATGACAAAACATGGGTCCATTCCCAGCTGAAGAAGTTTGCCTTTTTATTTGGAGTTTAACTGAAGGAAACAGCATCTTTAAAAAAAATAAAAAAATAAATAAAGGAAAGAGGGATATTGCAACTCCTATGATAGTTCGGAGAGATATTGCAAATTATGTTTGTCGTTAGATGCTGTGAAATCTAGTTTATATTATAAAATAGTTGATGCTCTACTTTAAGTGAAATAGAGAAACCACCTGGTTTATTATTTGCACTGTAAATCTAGCTTATCACGTTTTTGTAATCATTTTCCCAATTTGCTTAGAAGAAGAAAAAAAAGGGTGAATGGCGTTCAAACTGTTTTGTTCTGCTTGAGGACCAGAACAAAGGTCTTGCTTTAAGCTTATATAAACTCAATATAATTAAGAGAAAGTCTATCACCTAATTGACAATGTTCTTCAAACTTTTAATTGTGACAATGCTTCCTCTTAAACTATCAAAAATTGTCAATGTTCCCTTCAATGACGAAATTACCTTTCGTAAAATAAAAAAAAAAAAAATACTAAAACTTCTAGAAAAAAAAAAAAAAAAAAAAAAAACTAAAACTAACAAAAAAAAAAAAATCAAATAAAATCCAGGCGGTGGCCAATTTTTTTTTTTTAAAAAAAAAAGTAAAAAAGAAAAAATCATTTTTATAAGAAAAAGTTTAAAATTTTCAATTTTTTTTATAAAAATTGAAAATTTTCGTTTTTTTAATTTTCGTTTTATAATTTTTTTTTTAAATAAAACTTTCCATTTAAAAAATAAAATAAAATTTTCGTTTTTTAAAACAAAATTAAAAAAAAATTAAAAAAATTTCATTTACAAAAATTTAGTTTTTTCAAAAAAAAAAAAAAAATTTAAAATTCAAATTTTCATTTAAAAAAAAAATCAAATTTTTTTTTTTTTTTTTTTTTCTGAATTTATAGTAATATTTTTGTCTTATTGATAAATCTATAAAGGTTTTTTTGTCTTGTTGGTAATCTTGGGGGACGTTGACAATATTTTGGTAGTTTAAAGAAAATTGTCACAATTGAAAACTTTTTGAAGACACTGTCAATTAGGTGGTAGTTTAAGGGAATATGTGGACTTTACCCATATAATTAATAATAAACCCTTCAATTAATTAAGAATTCTAATATGAAACACAAAATACTTTTCTTTTTTCATACAAATAAATTATTATTTTTGGGTTATTTACATATTATAATTAACCATCTAAAAATTTTACATGTTTAAATTATTTTCCTTTACATACTTTATTGTAACATTTATTCTAACAATTTAAAATTTGGTTGAAGAAGAACATAATTTTAAAATACTTTGTAAATATAATTATCATTTTATTATCATTTTTCTTTTTCTTTCTGTCAAATTTCAATAGCACACTGAAAGAATGGTCTACAATACAAAAAGCTCCACAACACACAAGCAACACCTCTTATTATCTCCATTTTATATGGATAGAGATAACAAAAGCTTCTTTCGTTTCCATTAACACGCACAGAGAGACAGAGCTCAACCATGGCGACGTGTACCACACCCTCATCCCTGATGCTAACGTACGCCGCCTCATCAGTACACCCCCAAGACATCACCCCCTCACTCATCGCCTTCAAGCCCAAACCACTATCCACCACTTTTTCTCTCTGCCCTCTAGTCTTGAATCACAGGGAGAGAAGGCTAGGTAAGTGGGTCAATGTGAATTTTCGGAGGGAAGCCAGACATGGTGCTTCCCAACGTAACCAAGTAGTTGTTGCTGCTTTGGCTGCTGAGGCTGAGGTGGCTGAGGATGTGGAAGAGCAGGAAGGAGTGGAAGCGGTTGCTGGGCCTGGGACTGGGACTGTGACTGTGCCAAAGCCAAAGAAAGGGAAGGCTGCGTTGCCTTTGAAGAGAGATAGAGTATGTGCGAAGAAAGTTGTGAGCTTTTGGTGATTCTGTCTTTGGTTTTGTGATTTTTTTTTTTGGGGTTATTGAGTTCTTGATTGTTGGGTTTGACTTGGTTTAGGTTTTTGTTACTGCTCTGGGATTTCAATTTCAGAAATTGTTGCCAATTTTTACTGACAGAGTATGCCTAATGTTTTCTCGTTTGTCTTTTCGTTTTGACGAGAAAGAGTGTGTCTAATGATTTTCTTCTTGTTGTTGCCATTACATGAAGTCTGTGTTAATTAAGAGACTTGATTGATGGGTTTTGCTGGATTAGCCTCTGGATTATCATTTCGGAATTTTAGTCTCAGAAATACCCCCTGTTGCTTCTGCAGAGAGGCATTGTATTGTTAGTTACCATTTCTTTGGTTAGCTGCTTTAGTTTCTAAATTTTTGAATGGATTGAGTGTTAGGGTGTGCTTGAATGCCTTGTGAAAAATTTATATTAGTTTGCATATCGTTAAAATAGAATTAATCACTTCAAATTTAGGTAATTCAGAAAATGGAAGCCATCGGTAAAGTTTGTTGTGAAATTTTACGAAATTTTGTGATTGTAGCATTTCATAAAGTTGTGTATATTGTCAGTTGTGTTAGCAGTTTCAGTTTTCTTTATCCACTTAATTCTTTGATGATGGAATTGTACTGTTAAATACTATGTGAATGAATCTGTTCATTTTTTTTTTCCTCCTGCTAATTCTGAGTATCATTTGATAATGTAATTTTTAAAAATTGTTAGTGTGGCCTATGATGAGAGATGAGGTTCAATTTTGGTTTGTCGTGTCTAGACTGGGTGATTTCACTAATGAGATTTTGGTTGGTTTTCTCAAATTGACCATTATTCTTTTTCAATTTAACTATTGTTTTCATATTTAAGAATTTGGTTTATTTCTATTATAGCTTCATGAGTCATGTATGCAATTGTGATGTTGATACTCTAGTATCATTTGCATTTTCTTAATTAAAATTTTTTTCCTGTTTCCTTTCAGCCTGTTTTACTCATTTAGGTGTTATACATCATGCTTTTTATTTTTATTATATATATATATATATATATATTCTTCACTTCATAAGATTTAGCTTTGACCCTAAATTCCAGTGGTTTTCTCTCTTTTTATTTGGTTAAAAAATTTCAGTTGCAAGAAAACCCCTAATTATTTGAATTAATAGTTTAGTTTGATTGCTTCTTCTGAGATTTTCCTAAACTAAAACTTGTTTTGTCAATAATGTCAGACAAGGTCTAAGAGATTCTTGGAAATTCAAAAGTTAAGGGAAAACAAAAAAGAATATGACCTGAAGACTGCAATATCTTTGCTAAAGCAAATGGCTAGTACAAAGTTCGTGGAAACCGTTGAAGCGCATTTCCGTCTAAACATTGATCCAAAATACAATGACCAACAGCTGAGGGCAACCGTGAGTTCTCTGGTCTTCATTTGATTATGGGAAAGTATATTACTGTTCACGTTAACTGCTTGATACTGATATATATCCAATGTCATGTTTTATGACTCTTTATTTTTCTCCTTTCTTCTTTCCAAATATTTTATTAGGTAAGTCTGCCCAAGGGAACTGGACAGACTGTTAGAGTGGCTGTTCTTACTCAAGGTAATTACTCTTCTCAACTTTCATTCTTGACACCCATTTCTTTTACAATTGATGATATCTAATTTAGCATTGTCATTTATCTCTAGTACAATGTCTTTTTGATCATTAAGATAGAAAGTTTTCTTGTTGAGGAAGTATGTGCAAAAGGAAATGAATCAATTTGGCACCACTTACATGAACTTAGGGGTATCTGTGTTGCTAACTGTTTAAGTAGCGAATGTAAATAGGTGGGTTATGTCGTATTTGAGATTGTGATTTCCATTTTCCATGGTGTAATTGACCCGACAACATCTACAGCCCTAGAGCAGGGAAAAATCCCCACTGAAATGGGGTTTCAAAGTCTCATTATGCATCTACCCTTGGCTTAGAAGGGCTAGATTACTGCTTGCTTTACTAAAGGCAGGGTTACTTTCTTGTATACTTGGGATCTGCCTTTGTGTTTTTTAATGAATTTTAGATTACTTATAAAAAAAAAAGGTATGGGTTACTTTAGCTGTATGTTTTCCTCTATAGTGGATATCTATGTAAACGACAACTTATTCTGAGCCTCTGAAGAGTTTTTTTTTTTTTGTTACTTTTGCCACGGCCTGGTTTGTTAAAAATGCAGATGTGAAGAGTGAGATTGTTAGTCTTTCAATAACTTTTTAAAAAGTTGGTCCATTTGTAACTTATCATGTGTCTCTCAAATTTTGACCTCATGGATCTCCTTTTATTAGGTGTTATCAGCTGTTTTTACCAAGTATAAATTAACTTAGTTTCTTATTCTATAAAAAGGCTTTCTACTATACATTTTTTGATAAGTCTGTAGTACACCGAGAGAGTTTTTTTTTTTTTTTTTTTGGTATAAGTAATATATTGAAAAAAATTCCTTATAGGACATTTTCCCCTTGTAATAAACTGATAATACTTTAGATTTGTGCCAGTTCTTCTTGCAGCATGTGCATGAAAATTATATCCTTTCAGCATGTGCATGAAAATTATAATTGTTGTTGTTGTCATTTCCTTTCTGTTACCTGGGCTCTTCTTAAGGTATGCTTGACATTTACAGGTGAGAGGTTCGATGAAGCAAAAAATGCAGGAGCTGATTTGGTTGGTGGAGAGGACTTGATACAACAAATAAAAGAAGGATTTATGGAATTCGACAAATTAATTGCTTCACCGGATATGATGCCCAAGGTGTAGCTCTGAATATCTTATTCTAGTTATTTATATTAACTGCCATTATGCATCTGAAATATCGAGAGGAAAGACAGATATGTTCACCTTTTTTCTGCGTAGAAATAAATTGGTTAAGAATTATGTCCATTTCATTTAAATGAAAATCAGTAAATAGCCTGGTAATAATAGTCCGGCGGATTTTACTTACATGGACTTGCTGATTTTATCAGGTTGCAAGCCTAGGAAAGATTCTGGGACCGCGAGGGCTGATGCCAAATCCAAAAGCCGGTACCGTCACACCCAATATACCTCAGGTATGGTCTCTCTCTCTCTCTCTCTCTCTCTCTCACCTTAATTGAGTATTTTAATTAGGTGGGCTTCCATGATCGGTAGACTGATTTTTTTGTTTTCATTTCTATTTTTTAGTTTAAAGAAATTACTTTGATTGTGCTTAATAAGCGCAACTAGGAATTAGTAACCAAATCCATTCTCTTTTTCCTAAAGATAAAATAAGTAGGTGAGCTGTTAGAATGATTGATTTGGCTTAACATTTATCAAGAAAAAAAAAATTGATTGATTTGGTTTAATGGCTTGAGGCTTCCATTGATCTCTGTGTAGTTGTTGTTGGTGATTATGTGAATATTGTCAGTTATGGATGTAACTAATTTATAAGGCATGGCTGGATTGTGAAGCTGGCCGTTTTGAACGTTGTTGGTGATTATGTCAATATTGTTAGTTATGGATGTAACTAATGGATAAGGTGTGGCTGGATTGTGATGGTGGATTTGAGGCTTATGAGCAAGGATTTGAATGAAGGTCATGGTTGATTGAAGGTGGATTTTTCCAAGGTTGAAGAAAAGGCTAATATTCTTTGTTTTTATTTCTGAACTTAAATGGCAAACAGTACTGCTTTATAATCTACATGGTTCCCCAACTATATGAGAATATTGACCTACTTATCAAAAAAAACTATACGAGAATATTGACCTTATATTTGAAAAGTTTACATCTGTCATAAACTGGACGACTTTTTGTAATGACCAAACGTGCAACCAACTTAGGTAGAAGAAGTGTAAAACTTAGATGAGGTATTCAAGTGTAATTTTCTCTTTTCTTTTTGCATTGGCAGTCGACACTCATTCTTGATTCTGAACCTTCACCTGGTGTTCAGAAACTCTCTTTTAGATTTTTCCTCATTCATGATGCATACAGATGCAAATCTGACAAAGTGAGAATAATGGAATGGAAGGAAAATTAAAATCATCTGAGATTTGCAAGCATTTATGGATTGTGTGTGAATGACGTGATAAGAACATTGTAATGATGACAAAAGGGAGGGAAAGAGGGGGAGAAACAACCAAGTTGGTTAACATCTTTGAAGTTACCAAGATCGTATTTGCTATTGAATAAAGCAGCATGGCAAATGACATGGGTTTTTGGTTAGCTAGCAGTAAAAGATTTAACGCGAGTTCTTTCTATTATGTGTTTCAGGCTATAGCAGAATTCAAGCAGGGGAAAGTTGAATACAGAGCGGATAAAACTGGGATTGTTCACTTGCCTTTTGGAAAAGCTGACTTTCCTGAAGAAGACCTTATTGTTAACTTGCTCGCTGCAGTAGTACGTTCTTCCTTCTTCCCTGAACTTCACTGGTGTCTGAAATGCATTTACTCATCATACAAATCTTACTGATTCGTTGCCTTCATCTAACAGAAATCTGTAGAAGCCAACAAGCCAACAGGTGCTAAAGGTGTTTACTGGAAAAGCGCACACATTTGCTCATCGATGGGGCCTTCTATTCGGTTAAATATAAGGGAGACGCTCGATTACAAGCCTACGTCAAAGGTTTGAAGAACACCATACTTTTGTAAATGTTGTCTTCAATTTAGTAAAGATGGTAGGGGAGTAACTAATATGAAGATAGGAAGACTGATGGTTGTCTGGGTTGGAACTGTCACAAAAATGTGCAAACTCCATCATCTTCTACACTGACCTGAAAGCCCTTGTATTATTATTCTGATCAATATTATCAATTTTATTACCTTTTTTTTTTTTGTTCGTTTTGCAATCAGGAATTTTGGGTCGTGTAAAACATATATGAAAATTGGTTTTCTTGCTAAGAACTTCAACCCAGCCTAAGTGCTTTAGCACATTTCACATATTTTGCTTGCCTTTCAAATTGCTGGGTTGTGTTCCCTTTTCTTGCCAATTGGTGCCCACTGCTGGTGCAACGTAACAAGATTTGTCTCCTGCAACAATGAAATGAGATCTAAAGCTCTTTAGGACTGATATGTCTCTTTTTCCATCTTCTCTCTTTACTCGGTGTAAAGACTTCCCAAAAAGCATGCAAATGACAAACAATCAGCCATGTTAAACAACAATTAAAATTGTCCAAGAAAACATTTAATAAAAAAAAATATAGTCCAAGAAAATTGCTGGTTCCAATCTTTTATTTATTTATTTATTTTTTCCTATTCAGAATAGGGAAAAGGAAAGGGGAGGAAAAAAAAAACCAAAAGAACAAAATTACAACAAATGGTCCTTGTCACTCCTAATCCTAAGAGAAAAAAGAAAAAGGGAATCATCGGGAATGCTTCCAAACATCGAGTGGGAAGCGGCCCATTTAGCAACCGAGTGTGCACGAGAATTGGCACATCTAAAGACCTTTGAAGCGGTCCAAAAGGAAAAAGAGGAGAGCTAGAGGTGGCAGTTTTTAATGATAGGAGCATACGGTTAATCGGTGAAAATGTGACCTTGATTGAGAGCCAAAATGGTGAAAAGGGAATCACTTTCAATCAAGACAGAGGAGCAATCATGAGAGAGGGCAAGCCGGATACCAAGAAAGAGCAGCAGAAGCTTCACCAAGGGAGGGATTTGAGTGGGGGCAGCCTTAGAGTACTAGCTGCCAAGATCCAGCCAACGTGGTTGCTTAGGACAGCCGAGGCTACACTGAAAAGGTGCCGGACAGCAACATCAAAATTGATCTTATACGTGGTTTTAAATTACCCCAAAACTAGGTTAAACCCTTGACTCATTCTCCCATTAATTAACAACACAAGTCTGCAAGGATGTGCTCTGAATGTTGTAAGTCACTTACCCTTTGTAAACCAAGGCAGGCAAAGAAGGGGGTTGTGAGCAGGGCCAATAGGAGTGCTTGAACAGCATAGGTTTTAGATCACATAACTGAAATTTGGGAGTAAAAAAAATCTATAGGATTTGTGGCACAGAATGACAAGCAAATCATAGTCAATAATCTGTTGACTTGCGGTAACCGGGCACATTTTGCTGAGAATTTCAATTGTTGTTTGCTTTACAACATTCACATCCGGGTATTTTGCGTTTTTGAACTTTGACTGCTTCACAACTACTCAACATTCAGAATTACCAACATTCACTGCAGAATTACCAACCTAATCCACAAGGGCTTACCTTCTTTTCTTTTTTTTTAACAATCCACAAGGGTTTACCTGATTAGCAAATAAACGGCCAACAAAGAGCACCAAACTCCAAATAATTTCATACACCATCAATAAAAACCATAATGCTAATTGCAAGCTATTTATAACCGTCAGCCAAAGTGGACCCTAATTTATCTCGAGTTCTAATTAAGGATAAAGTTTTTCTTCAAATTGGGTTAGACAATTTCTCTAATTCAATCTATTAAATTGGCATATGTCTTATAACAAGTAATTCTTACGTGCATCTTTTTTTTTTTTTTCCTTTTTCTTTTTCTTTTTTAATGTGAGAAATTACATGCTTTAAAAACACATCAAGTAAAAAATTGTCCCTAATTAAGGCCATATATAAAACTTACAAAACATAAAATCCCCAAAATATAAATCCATAAATCTCGCCTATTCTGGATTTTTTACTTGAATCATTTCAATAATTATAAATTATCACGCCAATTTGAACCTGTAGTACAAGTGTACCGCTTTATCAGCACTACATATAGACATCTTCATGAAGGAAATATACCACTCGTAATAATTACGACATTAAATAGAGGATTCTCTCTTTACAAAGGCGAAAGGAATTCAAGTATACATGGATAAACAATATATCAGAATTTGTTGTACAAAACCATCTGAAACGGGACAAAACACAGCTCACTTCAAATGGATTACATTAGCTGCCCTACGTAATTTTTTTTAAACAAAAATTTTTAACTTGAGATTGGTATTTCAGCATCGACCTTCTCCTACTAAACCTGTGACAGTTGCCCAGCAATCTCCACTGCTCCACACTGAATTAACAGACAACAAAACCTTGCCAGTAAGTGACTGACCTTTAAGTACAATAAATAGATAAAGAATAATCTGGAAGTTACCATTACCTTTTGAAGGCTGCTCAATCCAAGGCCCATTCATTATATTCAGAACGCTACATGCCTCACTGTACTCCAAATCGGGAAGCAACTTTGGTGTAAGTAAGAAACACCTGCATATTGATGGAAACACTTAAACCACCTCTACATTTTGAAAAGAGAGCACATTGGTAGTGCCCTTCGGACCCAACCCTAGGGAGTAAACCACGGATACACGATTCCTCTTGTCAAAACTATGTATCAAGTAATTCAAAAAAACTCCTAGTGTGGAATCGAACCCAAAATGTCTAAGTCTACGGCTCATCCCAAGCCTGCTCTTTAACCACTAGGCTGCACCGGGATGGGTTGGAAAGAGAGTTTATAAAAAGCATAAATTTTTTTTTAAAACTGCAAGAAATGAAATAGTAATTTTGTAACAAACGTATCCCTTTTATCAGGTACTCAATCTTATAATCTGTTTAAAATAAGTTGTGATTTCACCCAAATCCTAGCGTAATTGTTTCTTTTTCAAGCCAAAGCAATGGCCCCCCCCCCCCCCCCCCCCCTCCATTCTCTAGCAAATATTCGGATTCTGGCACCACTTGTAGACTGCATGTGGGACATAACTGTGCTCATTGACAGAAAACTTGACATGAAGAACATTAATGTTGCCTAGGCGGTTATATGCTTCTCTTCAACAAAAGTACTTTTATACTACTACTACTAGCACCACCAAACATCTAAACCAAATTATTTGACCGTTTGTAGTTACACTATAATAAAAGCCTCTAATATAACCACGGTTTCAACTTGGATTGTCTTTAAATTTGCCAAACTAAATCAAGACAGAAATTATCACGTAAGATTAGAGTTCTTACTGAGGTGTGTTTGGTTGGCTGGCAGCTCTCACTAGTTGCTGGAACATCTTTCTTTCATTTATAGGGTCCATCCCTGAGGAACATTCAGAGCCCATAATTATTTCTTGCAAGATACAAGAAGTTGGAAAACACTTCATATGGTAACTAACCTTGATTTATCTCATCAACCACCCTAAATGGGCAGTCTGTAAGATCTTGAAGAGAAACAAGATAAAGAATGGTTGAAACCGACCGCTCCTAGATAATGGAAATTTCAGGAAATTGTAAGATACAACTGTCATACTTTTTGGCAAGTAAGATAGAACTGTCATACTAGCCATCAAGAACACAGATTTAATAAATGTGATACCCCTCCAGATTGATGGTGGGCGCTGAGAACTTGAAGCTGTCCTGCTTGCCTGAAGAAGTTATAAAAGGGAAAAAAAGGATCGACATATTCATTAATATATTTAAATCTATATCATAAAACTTACACATTAAATATGGCCTCATAATTTCTAAGAAGCAAATAAACAAGCACGAGGCATATGATTACATCCAATTTCAAAACAATGGGTGTACCATTAACCAAGTGTAATACCGTAAATAATGTGCAAAATAATGCCTATTGCATGGAGAAGCTTCAACAGGATTTCTTATGGGGTGGAATGGGTGATGTGTTCAAATTTTTAGCATGCCAGAGAGAGTAGGGAGTCAATCCTCAAAGTGAACCTGCGGAATATAGTGTCATCGTGCCTTTTGTGGTGTACTTGGAGGGAAAAAATGATAGAAATTGTGAAGACAGAGAGAGAACGAAGGTAAAACTTGAGTTTTTTTTTTTTTAAAAAAAAAACATATCATTGGGCAGCTGCTATAGATTTAATTTGCTTAGTTTTCATGATTGTCTTGACTTGTACTCTCTTCTAATAATATTCCGTTCACTTATCAAAAAAAAAATCAGTTCCCCTTGTTCAGAAGGCAAGTTTCTCTTTAAAACTGAAGTTTACCAATAACACCCTTTTTTTTTTTTTTTTAAGGGGGAGGGCAGAACAAAACTGCACCACATCAATAAAACCTAAATTAAACAGCCAAAAAATCAACTGTTCAAATAATTAAAAAGCCTACTATCTATAGGAAAACATATTTATTGAAAACATAGAATAGATTCAAAGCAGTAATTACCTGAACTTGACTTTTATAAGAATTCCAAATTGATCAAAGTCCTTGTCATGCTCATCTAAGAAGAAGAAACATCATGAAAAAAAAAAAAAATGAGAAAGACATCTCATAAAAGTATATTCTCTTTAAGACCCTGCAACCACATACCCAATGAAACTTCTCCTGCAACAGCCATCTCTTGGAAGTTACGACTGAAAGTCTCATTTATCTGAGCAACAAGCTTCCTCAATGTTGGAAGCCAATTTTCCTGTACAATTCAAAATTAGCACGTTTCTTAAGAGAACATAGACTACATCAACATACGTATCAATATCAAAACAACTACACTGATGGGGCGAGCAAATCCATAAAAGACATGGAGGAACTAACACGAGGAAATAAAAAAGCTTAAAAAGCTAAAAGGATATTAATATGATATGATAGACATCAATTCATCATTCAATTTAAGTTTTGATTGGGCTGGAGGGGAGCACTATTACCCTGATTTTGGGAACATGTTGGTCTCTTCCAATCCAAATTTTTTGGCCATTCATGAGATTCATGGCCATAATGAAGACAATATCATGAGCATATGACCATATTAATCAACTTAAAAGGAAATCAAACACCTGGACAATTGTTTACTCAAAAAATGCGCTTGGACCAGTTTACGTTTTGATTGGAACCAATTTAAGGTTTGACTGAAACCAAAAGCTACTCAACCTGACATCTTCTTATAAGCTATCTGGACTATCTGACCAAACTGCCAAACATTTAGGCAGCCAAATGCAATGATGAATAACATTAACATTTGGAAAAACACATACGGAAAACCAACTTACTCTTCAGTAAAGCAAAAGAAGTAAATAAAGCACAAAATTGTGTTAAAAAAGTTGTATGCACCTTTGTGGGCCATTTTTCATCCGCTTAAATCAAAGATAAAATTACTGGAACTAAAGGAAATTTTTCTGAACTTTGCTTTCTCAGGAATTTTTTTATTCTAAAAATTTTGATAACTAATGGAAAAGAAAGAGACGATTTGGGTGTGAGGGAATGTGGAATCATGTCCTAACAAGAGGCAAATAATCTAGATAACACTCAATTGATTACTGTTGCATCGCAATTCAAGATGAATTAAAACAAATAGTTTTAAAAGGAGTAACAAAAGAAGAAGAGATGCATTTTTATGGTATGATAATTCAATGGTGTTTTCTGAATTGGAAAGAGTAAAGAGAACAGGAAAGAGGGGGTGAGCTTTGCAATAGGTAGAGTTTTCTTTGAGCAACATGAGGCAACCCATGCATATTGCCTTCCCAGGCCTCACATGCTCAAACTCAGTCTTTTAGCTTCAGTATTGAATTATGAGGGGTATATATTGTATTGCCTTCTCCATTTACATCAACTTTGATTACAAGATGAATGGCAACTAAACTTCACTCACCTTCAGGTTATCAATTTCAGCTAAACACCTCCTCAGTTCCTCGTTATCTGCCGCAAGTTTTGTTGCAAGAGCTTCTATCTGTAATGTGATTGCAATTAGGTTAAAACATAAAAGAAACATCTAGTATAAAAGATACAAAAGATGGGAGAAGACTACCTGATGCTTACGGTGTTCATATTCTTCCAAAATATTGTTGTTTAGGAAGAGAATAGAATTGGCTTGAGAAACATTATCTTGAATAGCAGCCTCCAATTCCTCAATGGTAGTAGGCATCTACATTTGAAGCTGAAGGACATTAGAATATTCTTTGCTAAAAGTGAAACTAATCACATGAGACCAAACTGTCATATTAGATTTCTTGACTAAATACTAATATTGGTAGTATGAAACTAAAACAAATGGTATCTTTATCAAATTTCTAATATTTACTTTATAAGTGTTTCATGGCAAACTGTAAATTATTGATGTGAAGATATTCCAAACAAGAGGTGAAAATGAAATCTTTTATTTTTTTGGTAAGTAATGTAGTATATATTAAAAAGCGCAGAGAGGCGCAACCTTAGTATACAGGAAATATACAAAAGAACACATAAATAGAAAGAGAAAAGAGAACAAGAAAATCATTAAAACTTATCACTAAGGGAGCTAAAAAAACAGTTGTTCAACTAAAAAGAGAATAAAAGAAAAAGGACTTAAGCTCCTCCAAATTCCTTTCCTGGTTCTCGAAATATTTGTCATTTCTTTTTCTCCACAAGCTCCACGTAAGGCAAGAAAGCACCATCTTCCACACAACAATACACTTCGAGAGCGACCACCCGCCCACCAGCAGGCAAACAAATCCGCCACTTGATTAGGCGAAATGAAATAATTGTGACAGCTTGTAGAGTCCTAAAATAGATAACCAAGGCTGCCTACACAATTACGTCAAAATCGACGAAATTTCTATGAGATCCAAAATGACTCCTCAATACTTTGGAGCTTCCACGAAATCTTGCCAAGATAATTTAAAACTTTACAGGTTTGATGCCACTAAAAATCCACTTCAGTAAGAATCTTAAATAGAAAAATTTGGTTTATGCCACAACCTTGTCCATAAGCATGAAATATTAACCTTGATATTGCCATTGCATTAGACATATTCGATGCCCTATGTTCAAAGGATAAATCATATCATTAGAATATTAATTAAATGATTATAATCACCTTGTCCCATTTAGCTTTAGGTTTTAGGACAACTAGATTTAACATGGTATCGAAGCTATGGTCTTGAGTTCGAACTTTGACTTCATAATTTATCTCACATTTCAATTAAATATTTCACATGTTAGGCCCACTAGTTGAAAGAGAATTTAAGCCCACAAGTGAATGAGTGTTAAAATATTAATTAAATTATTAAACCTTTTTTTTTTTATATATATATAAGTTTAAGCTTTTGGGCAACTGGTGATTTAACATTTCTCCCATCTAAAGTTGATAATGGAACATAATGTTATTTTCCATTACAATTTCAAGCCCACATCCACATTCAGCCATGCTCCACATAGTAGACCAAGCACAAGATCACATGAATAGATGGGGCCTAGAATTATAGAGCTGCAAGCCATTCGTTGTGGAGAACCGGTTCGGCATGGATGCACAGGTTGTGAGTAGAAAACACAACATAAAACAATCCAATAAAGCCTCTTTTTTAAATCAATTTGCGATGAAGAATATAGGAAACAAGAACTAATATGTTAAATTTAATTATAATTCATTAAACTTTGGTGCTCGAACTCCACAAATTTAAAAGATGGGCCATCTAACACATAATTATTTTGTGGTGCTGCTCTTGCACAGCTTTTTGTATAATATTTTTATGTCCATCAAATTATAATTGAACTATACCCCCCTGTTCTGGAAACATTTAACTTGAAGAATTGCCAAAATCCAGCAGTACATCTCAACACAAAAGCTTGTATCATGAAACACATGTTGATTCATGTAACTAAAAATGAATTTTTCCTTGTTTAAACTTTAAGCCATAATACAAACCTCAAGAAATTCCTTTTCAAGTTCTGGAGTGATCATAGCAATTGATTCTGCATGCCTCTTGGCAACTGACAACTGCTGCCTACGATCATCTACTTCCTTCTTACCTTAACAGGAAGCAAAATGGTAAATGGTCAACTCCACATAAACAACATTTCACATAATTTAAAGTCATGGCCTGTATCTCTTAACATACATCTCCCTATGCTTTGAGAACAACATAAAATGTGAGAATTCTTATAGGGAGGACAACATCTTCGCCAAGATATTGTGAATCTCAACCATTTTCTTATCATCATCTCGCTAGCTATTGCTGAGATGCTAAATGATAGAACTCACCAATACCTCACTAAGAAATCAAATTTTCCATCTTTCAGAAGAATAAATAAAACCTTGATAACCCCATTCAAGGTATTTAATTGTATTATTTTAGTTTCCTCTCCAAACAAAAATAAGGATTCCAATAAAAGAAAAACAGGTTCAAGATAACACTTTTTTCTTTTAATTCTAATACCTTTTATTGTACTATAGTATTTTGCTCTCATGGTTTATTGTTAAGAGTTTACAAATAAAGGGTTCAAGATAAAGATTTCTAGAATTAAAGCTTCAGAAAAACTGCAAGATGCATCTAGAGTCAAATACCTGTAAAGCGAGTGTTACGAACAGAACATCCATCATAAAGTAATAGTGTGACAAGCCCAACGAATGGAATAGTACTTCTAAGCATTATGCTACTAGTAATATACCTTAAAAAAAAAGTCTCTTAAGACAACCATAAGCATGCACACACTCCATTATATAAATACTTTAGCAACTAAGAACATAATTACATGGGTGGTGTAACCACTAAGATCAATGCACTCTATTATGTCTACCAGAAGTTTGTTAGCAGCTATCTCTGATTCTGTTCTAGGATTCTTCTTATTCACACATTATTTGTAGCAATAAAGAGTTCTTGCAGCTGCAGCAGGATTTCAAAAACCAATGATAGTGTGAGTTTGAACCTCTTCTTTCCATGACTCCCCTCTCAACTGGGACAAATATCCAATGCTTAAAGTAGGAACCAATTTGATTCTACCATAGATTTTGAATTTGCAGATCAGGTAATATTTATAAGAATTCCACATTAGTCATTAGTCCAAAAGAATCAAACAGAGATTTGATGATAGGTTGGTGAAGGAGAATCCTTCTCATCCTAACTTCTAAGCCATCAGCCAAGGGAACCTCAAATAATGCCAAGCTTCTTAAACGAACTTAACCTAATACAAAGAAGCCACTTGAAACAATTTGACCTTTAATTACCTCTAAGATTGGCCTGATCTCGGAAGCAGGATTATATACACCCATGATAAATGCTTTTCCCCCAACATCTTTAATACACATTATATATAAAAACTCTCCCACAACATTTTAGGTTCCTTGTGTCACTTTAACGACCCACACCACCTCCAGTGACAAATCTTAACAAAGATTTCAAACTGGAATCATGCAAGAAACCTCTAACCAAGTTATCAACATATTAAAGATGGAAGCAACTATGATGTGATGATATCCTTCTGCCACTCGTCAAATCATAATATTGCCAAGAATCTAAGTAACTAATATATAACTTTCTTGAAAGGAGAACAAGTTCCCAACAAGAAAGGTCCAAGAAGCATGATTACATTGGGGATCTGTCTACTCTTCACTGTGATGTCATCTGCTCACTATGTTTATGTAAGAAACAAGGCCAATTTAATATTTGACTTTTTAAGCAAAACAAAATGGCAAATAAAAAACCATAATTTTGATTCAACAAAAATTTTAAGCATAAGTCCATGAACAGATTAAAATATTTTTGACAAATTTCTTGAGAAAGAAAAGGTCAAAATTATATTTAAATTAATACTTACAATACTCATAGTGTAGCGATGCTTGCATAGCAAACTTTTCATGCTGCTTGAGACTGACTTCTAGATCTCTAATCTGAAAATTTGTAAAAACAATAAGATCAAGAACGTTGATCAGAAACTAAGGATATATATTCTTCAGTCAGTTATGCCATATTATTTCAATAAGAACAGACAAGATATACAAATGACAAACAGACAGATCCTACGGAGAAATTCATTTAAGTTGAAAGAAAACTTCACTAAAACACTGAGAGGATGCTATGTGAATTAGTCACAAAACATCAGAAGTTTTGAGCTGTATATGTCTAGAAATATCTCCAAAAGCAAATCCATTGCAATCTTACTTTTTTTTTTTCCCAATAGTGTGCATGTCTCTAATTTTTCCGCGTTTTTGAAGTTATGTTCTTTTTCTATAATTTAGGAGTTCTCTTGTATACTCCATCTGTACAAGATTGCACCCCTCGACGATTTGAATGAATATATATTACTTCTATAAAAAAAAAAAAAAGAATGATAAGTCGACTTCATAAAGTATAACTAAAGCTAAATTTATGCACATTTGTGCGCCACAAAATAGCATAGGAGAGAATTAAAAGATAAAACATAGCTGAAAACTTACTTCCCCACCAAAAGGGAAAAAGACCTGGTAAGTCTTACATCCAATAGATTAACTCTGACTTGAATAATTAACATGCACTATACCTGCTATAATAAGATCGTCTGCATTTTTGAAATTTTGACGATGTTTTCATTGTAATTTAAAATTTAACGCAAATTTTAAAACATGTATGTCATATCACAGGCCATTGACAATGTCTTTGGCTTTTACCAGAAAAATCAGGTATTCAACTGTTTCTAACATATTTCAAAATCATATAACATGTCCATGTAAACCATTCAGCACTACATGTATTACAAACTAATACATGAAATGGACAAATACATGCATTTCCTACAGACGAATTTGTTGGTGAAAAATTAGTTCATTATCACCATTATCTATATATATAAGTTCTACGGGTATTATAGTCATTGTATGCATTAGTTTAAACAAACTTTTATTAGCATCCTCTACAGCCACCTATTCTTCACTGGCATACTGACAGATCCATACTTACCAACAAAAATTATAGGTCTATTGACATGTTCAAGCCCTAGTTTGACATGTTCAAGCCCAAGTTTCGTGCTCAATCATGCCACCTCTGGCTTCTCAAGAACAATGTATTTCTAACATTGCCAATTTAGTTATTACAGGAATAAGACAAATAGAAGAACAAAAAAAAAGTGTCACAAATATATATATATATATATATATACAATTTAGTTATTACAGGAATAAGACAAATAGAAGAACAAAAAAAAAGTGTCACAAATATATATATATATAAGAAAAAGTGTCACAAATATAATCATAATCTTTTCAGCTTTTAGAAGTGACTTTTGCATCCTCTTAAACCAATTCTTAGTTTCATTAATAGTATCTGGGAATCAATAAATGGATTTTAATAATGCTTGTACAGCATCCTGGATCAGCTTGACAATTAATCCCTGAAAATACCTTTGCCTCAAATTCAATGGATGCCATATGTGTTTCTGCAAACCTCTGTTTGTAAGAAACAGCCTCAACGAGTAGGTTCTGTCAAAAATAATTATGGTTAGAAGAATGAAGAAACTGATTTATTCAACACATCTACCTCTATGCTGGAGAATAGTTTATTGTGTAATTCTGACATAAATCTGCAAACAAAGTCATTGCACAACATAATAACGAAAAAGGAGCACAAAACCAGAACCTGAAAGCAACTTCACCTTAAGTTCAATTGCACAATGGAACCGCTGAATGTTACATTTTGCAGCTTGATCAATAAGCTTTGCCATAACACTATCCAGGTCATCCCCCTTCTCTAAAGATTCTAATTTTCTTCTTCTCTGAACTGAGATCACCAGAGTATATTCATTTTTTAAAATAATGCAAAGAATGGATGCAACAGTGCAACAGTCTTCTAAAAAGCAACTTCTATACTTACTGATAAGATTTTCCGATTCACGCCTTTTTCTCTTCTCATGCTGTGATATCTTGATAATCTCCTCCTGCAAAATATATATCATGAATACAGTACAAATGCAAATTTGTATGTCAGATCAACTCCCAATAAGTTAATTTTCAAGGTTAAATGTAGTAACAAAAATACAAGCAAACTCAAAGAAAGAGAAGTCAGGTATCAGTTAAAACATTGGAAAACTTGTGTATGTTTCTTAACATACCCGCTGTTTGTGAAGTTTAGCTGCTTCATCCTCTAAGTATCTTAGCTCAGTCTGAATTGATTTAAGACTTTCCTCCAAAGCAATGACAGATTCTTCCAGTTCCTTTTTCCTGGACCGCATCCCTTCAATTTCCCCAGCATCCAAACCTGAAAAGTAGAAAATAAGAATTGGCAGCTTACACAATCATTAAGGTCTTAGATTATATGCTGATCAAGACATATGGTTTATAGAAACATACTACACAAAAGAAGATTTGAGCGATGCACTGGTTCTACACTGGCTGAAAAATGATCACCATATCTAGATTTAGACCACCGATAGTGATTTTCCGGAGTCCAACAATCTAAAATACCCAACTTTAGAAGATTATCAGCCTTTTGATCAGTTTCCTTGGACCCTATGTACTGAGTCAAAAACATGTACGTTAGGAACAGAGATAAGCTTCATATGCCAGATATAATCAGAACCCACATTTTTCTAACTTCCCAACATCATGAGGCTCGCCCAACAGACCGCTCACATATTCAAATCAATCACAAAAAAAAACAAAAACAAAAAAAGCTTAGGAAGCATACTGAATGATCCAAACCAAATTGGCCAGTCAAAACATCCTTTACAGCATTAGGAGCATCAAAAACTTGGTCAATCCGGGAATAGAGGCCAAGTGAACGCATCTGCTTCATGTAAAAAAATGACAATAAGATATTCATGACTGTTCAAATGTGGTACATAGCTGAAGCTCCAACCCCACATACCTCCTCAGAAAGTTGAAAGGGCAATGTAGCACGACCATCATTCCCCATATAATTTAAGACTGGAACATCAAATGACCTTAGATTTTTTACCAAAAAGTCCCGATCACCAGGATCCTGAGTTATGAAAGACTGCAAATGAAGCAAAAATGAAATAGGAAACAAGGGTGATTAGAAGTTTACTGTCGAAAAGAACTTTCCCCACCACCCCAATAAAAAATTAGATTCATATAAAATGATGGGTTTTTTATTCTCAGTAAGCAATATAGCATTCTGCTGAAAGAAAATTATATAGTAAAAGATAAGAAGAAATTACACTTGATCCTCCCAAGCTAACACGTGCACAACTTTTTGCCTATTTTAACACCAAATCTAATGGAAGGTGAAAATTGCAACGAACTGGTAATTTGAAAGGGCAAAGTATCACAATATTAATTTGGAAACGTCTTTCAATTTTGGGGGTCCGAGACAAATTAACATTTTCCTGCAATTCTTTATTTATTAGTCCCTCATGTTGATGTGTCTTATTGCGATTTATCCAAATTTTATGGAACCCATTTCAAATCATTAACCTAACAAATTCCTTCCTATAGCTTTGTCCCAATGTAGCTTTTTGAAGTAGCTAAGACCTCTAAGAAGTAAGAAAACCAACAAGTAATCCAGGAACCTGCTATAATCCTCAATCAAGGCAGAGCAAGTGCTGAACCCAAATGAGAAAAAATAGCAGTCGAGAACCTTATTTTTCTGTTTAATTCAGATTAAGGCAAAAATCTAAATAAAACGATAATTGGTGAGAATACCTTCCAGATGTAATATGGGACATGACCTTCTAAATAGTCTGCATGAACCCGATCTGAGACATTAACCTGAACAGAAAAATATGAAAATGCAAGTGGAAAGAAAAAATTTATTCATAAACACAACAATCTGAACTTTAGAATATGTACCTCAACCAAAACAGGACCATACACCTCCTTATTGAACTCTTCGCGATGTTCTTGCAACCAGTGATAAGCCTCAAATATCTTCTCAGCTCCAGATCTCTTTAATGCCTGTAGGCATTTGTTATGTGTATTTTCCATATCCCTCAGCCTACAAAAAATATCATTAAAAAGCCAGAGTAGGGGAAAAAAGCACATAGAAAACGTTTTAATCTCATTCAAATTTTACCTGTCTAGGCAGTTCCTGAGGCCCAATTTTTTTTGAGACAAAAGTTTTTCCTTCTCTGACTTTTGATACCTCTTCTGATTAGCAGAAACTTCTAGCTCCAGAATGCGAGAACTTAAATTTTCCTTAAAAAAATAATTCAGTAATAAGAGTAGAGGCAGCATCGAAGTCAAAAAACCAGCAACCAAATAGTAATTAATGATTTTTCAGAAAAGTGATCAGGTTAAGTTGTCCTCCATAAAAAATACGCATGACTTCAAACCGATTGTTGTTTTACAATTTTTACTCATAATTCTATCAAATAGTAACTGTTAATTATTATTAATATAAAAATTGTACATTATTTACGAGCAAACCAACACCACAAAACTGAGTAGATTATACTTGCACCAATAAGATATATGAAAACCAGATAAGAGAAATCATAACCTCTTCAAAATAGATAAGGTTAAAGTTCAGTTTCATACATTTGAAGTGGTAATAATTATAAAGTTTCTTGTCAATATAGGCAAGAACAAAATTACTAACTTAACTCACATTGTAGCCCACATAGCCAGAAGAAATTGTTGGTTGAAGCTAGAAATAGTAACTTACAAGTTCATCTTTTGGGGGTTCATAAAGCGGCAGATTTTCAAAATCTAGTTCAGCAGCAGCAAGATCCTCTTTAGCTTTCAAGATTCTTTGTTGACGAGATTCTTCTTGCCTCTTGAGATCTTCCATTTCATTGTATTTTCCTCGTGCTTGCACCCCCTATGAATAATAATATTGAAGCAAACAGAATCTACTCAACTGTATAACAAAATATTAGAGAAACCTAATATATATATATATATATATATATATATATATATGAGAAAAAAAAATAGCAATATCTAAGTACCAAATGGCTTTCACTAGCAACAAGTTCTCTACGTTTTTTCGAATTTTCGTTCATGAGACTGCCAACTTTTTTACATTTAGCATCCAATGCTGCTTTCTCCTGCTTTTGTTTCCTGCAAATAATAGATTGATTATGAGCACACCCAACACCTTAGAAGAATATTAGGAACATATTGCAACAGTAATTGGTCTCAATCTACATAACACAGAATCCCCCAAGAGTAAATGTCCCTGTCACAAAGCTAAGATATCTAATTGACACTTAACGAACTTCAGATGCAAAGTAACCACCACAAACATTTGACATGCAACTATCTCCGCATGTCTGTTTTGTTTTTTTTTTTTTTTTTTTGATAAGTAGTCGAAATTTCATTAAAACGTGCGAAAGGTGCAACTCAAGTACACAACAAGTATACAAGAAAAACACCTAACTAGAAGAAGAAAAGGAGGCAAGAAAATCATGAAAGCTAAGCCCATTAAGAATAAGATCTAAAGCAGTTGTCCAGTGGAAAAACATTCTGAAAAAGAAAGATTTTAGTTCCTTATATGGTCAGCATGTCAATGACCACATATGATAAAACATGTCATTAGTGTATATGACAATTCGATAGTTTACTAAAATAGAAGATAATTGCATATACAGTAAGAATTGCACAATCGGGTAAACCAAAGCATCATACTCAATTGGTTCTCTAAGCTCATTTAAAGTTTTTGCAGCTTCATCCAACTTCTTCTTGGCATCCTTTTCCTGCTCCTTAGCCTCCATATATTCAGCCTTCTTCATATCATACTTCAGCCAGGGTAATTTCTTTTTCATGGACTCTACCTGTAAATGACAGAAAAAGGCTTTTTTTTTTTTATAAGTAATCAATAACTGTCATTAAAAGCATACAGGCACCCTTAAGTTCAAAGAAAGAATACAAGAGGATGCACCTAGCTAGAAGGAGCAAAAAGGACAAGGAAATCACTATAACTAAGTGACAAAAAAAAAGGCATTTAAAATGCTATCAAGCATAAAAATAAGGATTAACAAAACCTAGAAAAACGAACCTTCGCTAGAAAGTCTTCTCTTTGACGGACACGCTCAACATCTTTTTCTAATTCAGCATTAAGCGCCTTCCACTGATTCAAAGTTTCTCCATTCCTCTCAACTGACTAAATCAGGGAAAATTCTTATTAATAACCATAGTTGTTATAGATATAACAAAAACCATAATAATCATAACTGCACAGTTCTAATAATTTCAAATCATAAACACTATATCCATGAAGAAGGTGAATCTTTAGAAACTCACTAGCTCAATATTCTTCAGTTCACGACTTTTTTCAACAAGGGCACGATGTTGGATTGGAAGTTGAGGATCAACAGCCTTTTCAGTCTCTTCTAGAAGTTGCACTGGAGTTAATCTGGCAAACTCACAGACCCTGTCTTGTGGCAAAAACTACAACCCAAAACCCGACCCCCACCCCCAAGGGGAAAAAAAGAAATTTAACAATTTAGGCATAGAACCTGATGTGAACCCATAATCAGCTACACAAATAGCAAAACTGTAATATCATGAATATCAATTACCATCCATGTGCTACGGAAAGCAGGTGGGGTGGGGGAGTTAAAGAAAAAGAAGAGAGAAGAACCAATGGATGAAAAATTAAAAAGTTACACAACAGAGTAGATCCAAATCAAAGGGATGCAAAATACAGTTAGAGGTATTAGGGAATTGACAATCTTACCATGTTCTATTAATTATGCTCGTTGTGAACTATTTGGAAGAAAAATTAAGAAGTTAAAAATGCTACAAGTACCAAATTCTCCCCAAAAATTGGTTCCCAAATGCTGTGTCAACATTCCATGAAATCTATTATTTTGGGAAATGTGTCATCATCCCGGTGACACATCACTTGGGAACCAACTTTTAAGGAAAAAATTTGGTAAATGTAGCATTTCATCATATAAAAATATCACAATTTACAGTTTATCTCTTTTGGAAGATCACACAATTATACTACCGTGCTGCAAAAGAGACAGCACCTGCCAGATGAGATGAAGGAACCTCAGCAGGATCGCAAATTGAAGCACAGAAAAATACCAGCATATCACAAGGGCCACTATGGTACTCGATGACAACACACTGGTACTTGAGATTAAGGGCAGTGGATATAGTATTAGATAAACATTTCTGAAGTGTTAGATAAACATTTCTGAATTGTTCAAAACCAAATGCAAACAGACATCCATGCACACGTGCTTTCATCCAATGAGCTCAGTTTCAATAATAAACCCATTCTTCCATGATAAAGAATGGAACATAAATATCAAAAATTATACATGTAAAAGGAAGCAAAGTTGCATCTATTCAATAACATTTCACAGTTGATACATCAAATATCCTAATCTAGGTCTTCAAACTTACTCACTTGAGTCAAATTGTTGACTTGGATGTTGAACCTTTGAATGATTTCAGCTACATCCTTTTTAGGGACTACTTTTCCTGAAACCAACAAATGAAGGATAAGAAATCGCTAGCTAGAGTAAATGTTTTCTGTTTTCCTGTTTAATAACAGGAGCAATGCTGTGCAGTGCTATTTAAAACAGAGATCTTGAGCACTTCTAATTCTTTTTGTTTATGCTATGAATGGTAGGATTAGATTAAGTTAATTGCTAATATTGGTTATTAGTAAGTTTTATAAGGTTTTATTTCATTATAAATAGAAATCATGAAAGCATTGCAATAGACCCTTGACTTTAAATATTAATAAAATTTCCCTATGGTTTTTTGTTCTTTTGAGAACTTTTTGCTTGATTTAGCACCCAAAGCAAGGTTTCCCCGTCCTTTCAGTCTAATAAAGGCTTCAAAGGAAGATTGAAGTACGCTTTCACATTACTAGACAACCCTCGTGATGTCACAATATATATGCACACAATGACACAAGATGCAAACTTGAACGCACGCGCTCACACCATGACGTGTGGATGTCATTTAGGAAAACAAGTTTCTATTAATTTTTTAATTCAAAGAAATATAAAGAATTATAGCAAATTATTAAAATTGATAGAGGGAGAAAAACGACATTACATATATAAAGGAACTGAATTTTTAAAAATGCTTGACAAAGCAGCCACCATAAGCTAATTTGGACTGAGGTTCAACTAGTAATTCAGAAGTTCCTTCTTCATGACAACATTAGGTAAAATTATGGATAAATTAAGGTCCTAGTAACATGAAAACCAACATGGTTCCTTGTGTTGCAGCTAGGGGTGCCGTTCGGCCCGGTAGCCCATGCCCAAATTTTGGGCTTGAACCAAAAAACATTTTGCCCATAGGGCCATGTTGGGCTCATTCTCTTAAGCCCAAAGTCAGGCTCAGGTTTGATCACTAATGGCCCGGCCCAGGCTGGCCAATTGTTTGATTTCAACATAGATAAAATGTATTCATTTTAATTGTTAGTTGAATGTAAGATATTGAATATAAATGCCTTAAGGACTGTCCTGAGCTCAGGCCAGGCTGGACTCAGACAGAACTTAAGTGTTACTATGTGCTGGCCCAGTCCAACCCAAGCCATGGGCACTCGTAGTTGCAGCTAGATACCACCTTGGTTCATAAGTAAAGATCATCACAATTGTTTTCTCTATTCCCACCCATCTAAGTTAACCTCAACCAAGAAAATGTTAGATTAGGGGTCCCAAAAAAAAAAAGATTCAGCGAAATGAGAGACTCGTGTCAAGTATTAAATATCTTACCATTGAACAACCACTCAGACTTGTTATGCGTATCCACTTTACGCATAATGGTAATCTGCTCATCTTCAGTGTCCCCTCTTAGGGAAATTTTAATATAACCAGACTCCTCTCCACGCTTCACATATGCTCCAACACTCGTTGCCCTCCCAAGCAGCTGCGCAAAACAACTTCCCATCATTACAAAAAATGCCAGCAGTGTAATCAAAAAATTACGCCAGCCTTTAACTAACCTGAGGTTCACCACCTAGACCAAGTGCAATGGCACATACGAGAGAGCTCTTCCCAGATCCATTTGGTCCAATTACAAGGTTCAGACGTGGCCCTGGTTTGCATTTCAGGTGATTAAAGGTCATGAAATTGTGGAGCTCGATCTCAATTATATTCCCACGCATATAATCATCTTCCCCTCTGAAAGAACAAGTTGAAAAGCATTAATTTTCCATTGCCAATAAAGCAGAATGAATTGCAGGATATAAAATGTTAAATCCCAACATAAATTATTTGAATCTTAACACGGATTCCCAGTTCATTTCAGCTGAATTGTTTTATTAATCTCGGCAACCAAGCATTAATTGCTTGCTGAGGAAACTTAAACCAAGAAAAAGAACTGAAACACGCTTCCTCTCGCAAAATCGCAGAAAACAGAATTTACATTCCAATTTCACCAATTGCTATTTCTTTTCGCATTTCCCCTAAATTTTCTCGGCAACCAAACAGAGCTTTCCGCACTAAACCAGTCCCTCCCCTTCCCCCCTCCAAAAAACAAAAAAAAAAAAACCCGAATGCGATACACTCAATGTAACCGTGTCACCAGTACAGAACATCAAAACACTACACATAAAAATTCTAGATTTCACAAAGTATATAGCAAATTAAGCAAATTTATTTGTATGTGGTCGAGTAGGGGAAGTATACGAACCTGGTGATCTTGGGGCGCTTAGCGCGAGGCTCGGCCATTGAGGAAGATTGTCCGTGTCCAGTGGCGCTTAAGAATTGCGAGATTATATTAGTGTCTCTGTGAAACCCAATGTGCTATGATCTCGGACATGGGAGAGTTAGGGTTTCAGAGAGTAGAGATAAAGAGAGAGGACCTAGAACCGAGAATTGGCGCCAAAAGATGTTATTATGGAGCAATTTATTGCAACCAAAAAAAAAAAAATTGAAAAATATATATGACTTGGTTATATAAAATAAAGTGGTGGACCTGGTGGTATATACATAAGAAATAACTTTTTTTTTATGACTAAAACAATTTAATCTATGGTTTTAGATTTCGATAGATTTAATTGTTTTTATTTGATTATATATGTATATCTAAATGCATTGTAACAAAGTTTCCCCGGACATAAAAATAAAAAAATAAAAGAAAGAGAGATAGTTTCCTTCAAACTAGTTGAAAAAAAAATTTATTTCAGTCCAATTTATTAAACTAACATATATCTTTAAAAAAAATATTATTTAATAGACAGCATACAATTGAAATAATGTGGAAATAAAAATTAATTTTTAATCCTATTTTTATACAAGTTTTTGTTGGTTCAAAAATTACTTTTTACTGTCACATTATTTCAATTGTATGGCAGTCATATGTTAGTCTATTAATCGGATTATTTTTTTTAAAAAAAAAATATCTTAAGTGATAAATTTTTTTTTTAAAATAAAACAAACTAAGTTAGAGAAAATTATTTTAATCTAGCATGATATCTATCATGGGAGAATGCTTGTGACGTATCTACTGTTATTCAAAACCCATAATACCATATAATCTTCTCCCTATGTCTAAATGATACAATATGCTTAAATGATATGAATTCTCAGTAATTTTTCCTTGATATTAACTCACATGTTCAAGAGTATGAGAAGGCAATTCAAAACTTGTTTAGACAGATAAATCCATATTAAATCTTTCATTTTTGTTGTTCAAATTGCTAAACCATGTTGTTCCAATCGCTAGAAATTCCAACAGGAACATTACTGGAGATCTCTATCAATGGTTAAATAACTTAAATGGCAACCACACATATAGATAGCCCCACTTCCTTTATCTTCTCTGCTGCAGAACCGAAACAGACAAGAAAATATCTCCAACTCTGTAGTGTCTACCTAGTAAGCTTCCATCCCTTCACTCACTCTATCTCACTCACTACTCTTTATGGCCATCACCAGCATATGCTCATCCCCAACTCACTCCCCAACTCTCCCAACCATTTCAGCGCTCAAAACCCACCACCCTATCCAACCCCACGTACCAGTTTCCTCTTCTTCCGCCAAGTTTGGCTCAAATTTAGTCTCCAATGATGCATTACTCATTGCTGCGGCAGCCCAGGCGGTAGCACTTGCGCGTGCCGCCTCGCAGGCGGCCAGAGACGCTGTGTTGGCTGCAGCCGAGGCTGGTGAGGTTTGGAGTGGCAGAGAGAGTGATATTGGGTTGGTGAGGGGAGTGAGGAGGAGGAGAAGGAGAAAATGGTTGGAGGAAAAAAATGGTGCAAGTTGGAGAAGTTCAAGTGGGTCGGTGAAGCCCAGGAAATTGAGCCCAAGAGAGGAGGCAGAGCTTTGTTTGTGCCTCAAGGTATGTCTCCTTACAGTGGCTGCTACTCAGTTGAAGTGTTATTGAAGTGATAGGGTTTCTGAATTCTACTATGTGTTGTGGGGCTTGAATTCCAGTTTTTGCTGGTCTCCCTTACTCAGTTTGTTTACAAGCAAAGTTCTTTCTCTAAGTTATTCTGCTGAATCTCAAGAACTTTTTAACCTCAATTGTATTACTAGCATATCGCAGTGGTTGGTTAGAGGAATTTACTAATAAAAGTGTTAGAACATTAATTAAATGATTAAATTCGTCGTTTTTTATTAACTTAAACATTTGGATAAGTGATCATTTGTTATCAGAGCAAAAGTTTTTGTGATTCAGATTATTAAATTCATAATTTCTTATTAATTGCTCATTAAAGAGGTTGAAAAGCAAATGAAATTCGGTGTTATCTATTTAAGAAAGAATAAAGTGTTTGAAAATTGATAGGAGGGAGCAAGACTAGAAGCGGCAAGAATAAGAATCACAGAAGCTCAAGGGCGTGAGCCATCCTCCAAACAGTTGGCCAAAGCCATAGGGATGAAAAGGAGTGTTGATAAGATGTTGTGTGATGAAAGAGAGTCACGGGAAAGGTTTGCCCGGAGCTACCGGAGACTGGTTGTCTCCATTGCCAAAGGTTACCAAGGCAAAGGATTAAGCTTCCAAGACCTCATTCAGGTTGCTATGCATTTTACTTTCAAACATTGCTTCCTATAGTGTGCTGATGAACAATATTTTCTGTTTGAGCAGGAAGGGAGCATTGGCCTTCTTAGAGGGGTGGAGAAATTTGAGCCAGAGAGAGGGCATAAGATGTCAACATATGTTTACTGGTGGATTAAACAAGCTATTATTAGAGCTGTGGCAAATGAATCTAGAATAGTGAGACTACCGGTAAGACACCGCGTAAATTGACAGTTTCTTTAATCATTGCTAGTTTCTAGTTAAGTTTGCCTAATTACTGAGCATTCCCTTCTGTTGAAGATGATTTCTTTTGAGTATTTTTAGTTCCTGCATGACAGATTTTATACTCTGGGAGAGTCTCTGTGCTTGTCAGTTTAATAGAAGTACATAGTCATGAAAAGAAAGAAAAGAAAGGTCTGGCTGAGAGAATTTGTAGCATATCAATGTAATAATTCATGCTTGACCATAAATAAACCCAGGTTTTGTTGTCTATCTGAATTGGCTCAAGAATTAGTCTTCTGTGTATAGTCTAACATATCTATGCTGCTGTTGTATGATTTATTGTAACGATCCAGGAAAAGCTCTAGTCAAATATTTGTATTTGCGCAGATGTGGCTAGCGTTTTTCCTGTGTCATTACATTTATTCTTTTTATTTTCTTTCTTTTTTTTGTGGTCATTGTAAATTGTATTCTCAAGAGTTGTCCTGTCAGATGTGATGCCATATTCATGACACATTTTAAGGACAATTTTGAGTTCAAAATAGTGATTTTCTTCCCCTTCCATATTATCCTTCACCCTATATGATTGTTTGGGAGGTGAACTGGTAATTAGTGAATGTATGGTTAGCTTGTTATGTGTAGGGACACATATGCAGGATGGTAGCAAGAATTGCAGAAGCTAGAAACCTCTTGAGTAAAAGATTAGGGCGGCTGCCTACTGATAATGAAATTGCTGAAGTGCTCAATGTGCATACTTCGACTGTGAGGCTTGTTTCTGAGAGGAGCAGACCCCCCATTTCATTGGATCAAGCAGTAACCGATCGAGGTTTCATGACTCTCAAGGTTCTTGTGCTTCTTTGTCATGTTTCCTTTCTGCTTGTTATTCATGTTTCTTTCGCCCATGTTAAATCACTATATATTCTAAAATCAAAATGTTAAGTTGATAGGAAATGGTGGGCTTAATTATTGTATTAATATTCTATCACTCCCCCTCAAGTGTGTCTCCGAGTTCTCCCTTAGTAAGTGAGGTCCAACACGTATAATATTTACTTGAAATAAGACATAAATTACGAATATAGAGTTAGCTAATAGAAAATGATAGACTTATTCTTTTGATTAATATTCTAACAACCCGCAACCTGTTGGCAGCTCACACATGTTAGTGATGATGAAAGTCATGCCATGCCTTTTCATATTAGTGAAGGTTATGGATCCTACATTTGCTATATTTGAGAATTCTCAAGTGTTCTTGGATCTCACATTTTAAAATTTTTGTTCATAGAATGGGTTGAATGTATCATTAGGGTCTAGTCATGCATTAGCCTTTCCTCTGGTATTATGTTGCTTCTTGATTGAAACTTAGTACAAAATATTGATAGGAACCCCAAGGGTTTCTATATAAACAGAAAAAAGGATAAATCGATCGCTTCGAGGGGATCAAACCTCCAATTGCCTTAGACAAAATTATGTTTCTTCTTCACTTAATTGCCATCCGTCATCTACACTGAATTTATAGAATAAAGCAGAAGTTATTTAAGTGAGAAAATTTAGGGTTTAGGAAAATAGAATCAAAATATACTGATATAGCTTATTAGGGAAATAGAAATCTAGGGTTTCCTCTAACAAAATATGCCTCATTGACTAATTCTAATATGAGTTCACAATCTGTTGCAGGAGATCATATCAGGATCAGATGAAACAATGCCAGAAACAATGGTCAAGAAACAAGTAATGAAGCAAGAGGTGGAGAAACTTCTCAAGACACTCAATAAACGAGAAGAACATATATTGAGATTACGCTTTGGACTCAATGGAGAGCCACCTCGGTCCTGTGAGGAGATAGGATGGCTGCTAAAGCTTTCCAGGGAGAGGATTCGACAGATCAATCGCAGTGCACTGTCAAAGTTACAGCAGACAAATACTTTAGACAATCTAGAATTGTACATGTATAGATGTTCTTGAATTGATTGAAAGAGTAAGAAGATAGGAAAACAAAAAGGATTATGACAACTAAGAACTTGTACATTTTACTGCATCAAATTCTTTAAGTTGTCATAAACCAAGAAATGTGAATTTTCATATTCCTGTGTGGCCAATGGTTTGGTTGTTTTCATTAGAGATGAACATGTCTTGTGCTAAGTATGAAATTAATGTATGTAATTTCACTCTCCAGGGTGTGTTGAAATTTGTAATAAAGTATAAAATAGAAGAAAATAGCAAGCCTAACCCGCAAAAGTTCGTCTTTAATTTTTTCAAAAGGTGCACTAAAATATGTGCAAGTGCAAAGAGATGTAAACACTTAAAATAGCATGATACTATATACATTATTAAATATAATAGAACGCTACACTTACTCCCACTTTTGTATACTCATAAGTGGCTTTTTAAACTATCATTAAATATGAGATGAATCTTGATTGGATTTTGATCAAATGGTAATTTGAAGAGTCGCTTATGGGTGTGAAAAAATTATGTAGAAAAACAAGAGTAAGTATAGCATTATTCTTAAATATAATAAAACAAAATCATAGATCATTTCCATTTGAAGGTATACATTTACGGTCAAGTGGCCTAGAACTAACAGCTTACAGGAAATAGTTAAAAGAAGAATATGAAAAATTTATTGGGTGGAAAAAGAAAGTCAGCAACCATCGATGAAGTATTTATATTTTAGGAGCTAAAGCCTAACGGTATAATCAAAATACGATAAATACTTAGTTTTATAGTTATTATTTTGTAAAGGGATAAGACTCCCCAACCAGGCGTTTGTAGTCCAACGGTTAGGATAATTGCCTTCCAAGCAATAGACCCGGGTTCGACTCCCGGCAGACGCATGTCAATTTTCTGTGTCTTTTTTTCTCTTCAAGCATTTGTAGCCAGAAATCTCCATTGCTTGATATTTTGTGTGGCTTGGTGCACGATGAACCCTAACAGCACTCCGACCAATTAACCAATTAACGTACCATAATTCACAAGATGGCAGCTATTAACAAAATCATTCACAATGTGATTTGACCTCCAAGTGCTATATAAAGCACAATGGAGTCAACAACTGTTGCACGAATCTCAAGCATGCTCTGAAAAGTTATTTATAGTTATCTTAAGGATTTTCCAAACACTCCACAAGATCCTTTTGAAAATACACATTCACTTCAATGTGAGACCAAATATTACACAATTTGCTATGATACATCTGACATCCCTAATCTGCTCTGTGCAGATTATGAAGGATGTACAAAGAGGCAGATGATAAGAAGATGCATACAGAATAACTTAGTAGATCCACACCAGTGGTGATTTTTACCATCTTGCTTCTCTCAAACATCTTAACTAAAAGAATCATGACGATAACGTGTCCCACTTTTGTCTTTAATTCATCAAGTGAGCTAATTTTCATCCATTTAGGCCTCTCCTGCAAATCAACAAGAATCATTTGATTATCTTGGTGAACTCAAATAAGAAAAAGAGAACAAGTATGAAAATGGGAGGGGAACCAAAGGCCATCTGGGTAAAGGCTTATGAACAGCAGATAAAAGCATGAAAGTGTATATGAACACAAGCTGTGGGAATAGATTTAGTTAACATAATTAAATCTATTGTCCTCCATGGGTTCACAACATAGTTGAGTGAGTCTCTGCAGATTTGATATAAGGATATTAATTGGAAGGGGAGAGCACTTGTCATCACATGGTTACCAATCTTATTCAGTCTAACATTCCCATGTCAAAGGTAACAGGCTAGCTTAATCCAAAAAAGCATACAGCCGAAGGAATGAAGCTCTGTGCTAGAATAGGTCAATAAACAAGAGAGTGGGTTATAATGATCCATGCAGAAGCTGAAAGTGTGCTGGCAAGAGAATTGCAAAGAGAGCAGTTCTGTTCAAGAGGAAGTAAGATCACCTTGAGAGCAAACATTCCGAACAAAGAAGATCCCTTGAGGGCACGATCAATAGAGGAAGGCACATCAGGGGACACATTACTGATAAATAATCCATATAAGCCCATGCCGAATATTAACATGACAGTTCCAGCAAGATAAACATCTGCATCAGACAGATTTTCTCAGATCATTCCATCACCAACAGAAGGATTCAATTTTAAGAAAAGAAGAATAAGCATTTGTGTGCAAAAGGTGAAGTGGGTGGAAAGGGGTGGTTTACATAAGAAGAAAGAACATAATTTTCCAGCTTTAGAGGCCATGAAAGTTCATTTGTACGTGAAACTGTGAATACTTGCATGTTGGCAATGATATTTCAACATGCTCTTTAAGGGGAAAAATACTGAATAACTCGAGAGTATACTTCTAATTAACAATATGAAGGAAAACTTCTGCTGAAGAGAATTCCTGAAAATCTAACCAATAGCTTCAACCAGTCGCAGAACCATCTGTCCCGTGTGAATCCCTTTGACACAGCTTGACCAGTAAATTTTATATGCCTCTCCAATATAAACACATCCCTACAAAGATCCCAAGTAAATTGGTAGTAAGATATATAATGCTTGTCTCTTAATAATTTGGAAGAATTAAGGTATAAGGGGAAATACATTGAGAAAGCACAGCAGAGAACCAGCCAACGAGCCTCCAACAGCCAGAAGTGCCAAGAAGCGGAAGTCAAAAATTGCCTGCTCAATCATGGAGAAGCAAGAAATACTTTACAACCTAGAATATATAAAACACATCTGAACAGACGTAGAAGAAAAGAACAACTGATTTGAAATGGAAACTCTATCAAAGCAGGACCAAAGCAAAAGAAGAAGAAAAAAGGGCATTCAAGGAATATTGTTATGTTTATTATGTTTTAAAGTATTTATCAGCAGCAATCTTTCAAACAACTAAGCTCCAAACCCAAATTCATAAACGTTCCATTCCGACACATTTGATGCAAATTAGTCACTTCCCATCATCTACAATTAGCTTTTAAAAACTTATACTGGGTTTACGGCTTTTAACTCACAGATTTGAAGACAATTTTTTTTTTTTTTTTCTCTTTTCTTTCTTTTGTTTATATCATCAAAATTCCCTCTCAGTCACCAAAATTATTTGTACTTCTCATTGAAAATACTATCCAAATCATCAAAGTACCAAGAAATTACTAAAAGATTTACCATTTGGCCAAAAATTATCAGATATTTCTTTTTTGAGTTAAACTTCAAATAAATTTCAATTCAAATGAAGAACCAAAAAAAAAAGGGAAAGACAGCAAGCAAGTACAGTGAGTCTACTTACCCTCTCAATGGACGACTCAGTGGATCGAAGGAACCCGGCAAATGGGTTGCCTTTCGGGTTAGCGAATGCGTAGTTGAGGCCCGAGTCAGGCGGTCTAGAGGGCTCAACCACAAAGGGCTTTGATGAAGAAGTAGCGGATGGAAGTTTGGTGTCACTTGGTGGTGTCGGTAGTGGTGGTCTTGGCTCATGGGACGATGGTGAGGAGGAGCTCAAAGCAGCACATGGACATGAAAAGCGCAGCCGATCGTATAACGGGCGGTGGTGAATCGGGGCGGAGATGGAGAGTGGTGTGGTGGAGATGGAAGTGAAGAGAGCCATTGCAGCGTGCGTCTCTGTTTGTGTGTGTGAGAGTCTCTGAGAGAGAGAGAAAGACGGGTGGTTGGGAGACTATGCAAGTTTTTCTTTACCGCTGGATGGCGGGTAAAAAACGGTGATTTGGAATGCACGGCCGACATGGCGCGTGGGAGGTATGGATGAATTAACACGAGGGACAATGTGATCCCCACATCTGGGAGCACGTTTTTCTGCTGACTCTTTGGGCAGAGGATGTGGCAATTTCTTGTCTTTTCTCACAATTTCCCAGCCACCAAGCAGAGAAAAATCGTTACCAAATACCAGAAAACCGATAGAGAACCCCAATTCCCTCTCTCTTCACACATTTCCACCCCCGCAGGCAAACAGAGGAGAAAAGTCGGTGACCCAAATAATGAACAGCCCAAATCACAAATCCCCAAAACCCAAAATTTGTTTCTTTTCATTTCTTTGTCTTTACTCAAATTCCCAGCAACCAAAAAGCCCAAAAACTATAAGGGCCAGGAAGAAGAAGGGAAAGTTACCGGCAGTGCCACTTATATGGCGATTAGTCTAAATATATACAACATTCTCTCGTCACTGATTTGGCTTCCCACACTTCTTGAAACAGCAGCCACCGCTACAATGATACCCTTCACCACAAGAAAACCTCATCACCAGGCAAAACATAGATGTCTCAAGTGGATCCTCACACGTACAAACATCCATGCATGCATGTCTTCCCACCACGTGTCCCCCCTACCTCTCCTTGTCACCAGTACGTACTAGGGTTTTAAACAAAGCAGACTCTCTTTAACTTCTAAAGAAAATAACAAACAGTAAGTTTAATGCAACAAATAATGGAAAAGAAAGACGAGGCTAATGGAGTAGTGATAAGCAATGAGAAAACAATTACCAGAGAGAAAGAAGAAGGGAAAGGGAACGAGAAGAACCACCCACTTCCTCTAATGGCCTTGAATCACGTATCAAGACTCTGCAGAAACGTGAAAGAGTCCATAGATTTCTACACCAAAGTCCTGGGATTAGTTTTGATTGAGCGGCCACAAGCAATATTTGACTTTGATGGTGCGTGGCTGTTCAACTATATATGGAGTCGGGATTCACTTGCTGCAGTCCAAGGATGGTGAGGATAGGCGACCTCAAACTGATCATCACTTGGATCCCATGGACGACCATATCTCCTTTCAGGTTTAATTTTTTTTTTTTTTTTTCAGTTTCCTTCTCTTTTTAAGTTTTACCACATTTTATTTTTGTACAAATCTTGAGCCTCAAAGACATGACTAGAGGGTATAATTTCTTCTTGTTTTTGGGGGTTTTTCTTTAATTGTTTTGGTAACCAAACATGCATGATAAGCGTGATTGATATATAGTGTGAAAACATGGAGGAAATGGAGGAAAAACTGAAGGAGCTAAACATACAATATTACATGAAGAGGACGGTGGAGCTGGAGGATGAAGAAAATGCATGGGACGAGGATTGACCAACTCTTCTTCAACGACCCCGATGGGTTCATGATCGAGATAGGCAACTGTGAGAATCTCAAGCTTGTTCCAGCAGGTTCTCTCGGCAGAATAAAGCTTCCTTTTGATAGACACAATTTCCCTGTTGAACTATTGGAAAATGCGGAGATGAACCAAATTAAGCAAAATTAAGGCTTAAAATATAATATTGCCTTCTAAATTATTATTTTATGGCCTTCAAAATTTAGATTGGGATGAGCGGATGGGGATTGAGGATTTATTAATTTTATTATTTTATGGTCTAAATTAGATTATACATATATAATAGTATATATATTGTCATATAGTGAATGTATTGCTACGTATTATTAAATAACGTAACACCATTTATATTATAAAGAGTATTATTAAATAATCATAATTTATTCTTGAATCAATTTTTTTTTTTTTAAAAAAAAATAATCTAAAAGTTGATTGAGGTTGTTACGGCATTGCATGATAAATATAGTATAAAAATATAGTATATAACATTTCTCATCCTATCATATTCAATGAAACAATATCATTCTCAATAATTTCAAATAGAGAATTCTATTCTACAACCAAGAGGAGCCTTAGATGTTACTTCTAGCAAGATATCATTGCAGCAAGCAAATATTATGATTTTATGAATGAAATTAAAACAAAAAGGAAATTATTGTAGCAACACACATTAATTTTAATTAAGAAAAAAAAAGAGTTGATTTAATGCAATTTTAAAAAGTTAATTAAGCAATTCATTTATGAAGTATTTTTTGGCAAAAAAAAAAAAGACATCGAAAATAGTTTGAGAGTTATGCTCTTCATACACATTTTTGATATAATTTATTTTCATTCTTGAGAACAATCTTCAAGAGGAATCCAAAATGTGTATAAAATATTTAAAAAAAATTGAATTACTACAAGGATTTTAAGAACAAAACCAAATTACTAGCCGGTTTAGGAAAATAAACCAGGATGACACATGTCAGGCTCTGATTGAGTTCTCTGACGATTCACAAGGATCTCCTTCCCGGGCCACGCTCCTCTACAAACTCTTCTCCTACATCCCCTACATTCCCCGCTTCTTTCACTTGTACGAAACAACCAATTTTACCCCTCAATTCTACCCAAAAGCACCTCCTTATAAAATGATGTTAGTCTGTTGAGTTCTTAGTATTTAATCATTGTTTTGAATTAAATACAAAGTTTTTTCATTTCAAATTTATTAATTAGTAAATAATTCCTAATATCTTTTTAAATTTATTTATCTCATTAAAAAAAATGTTGTATTATCTAAATCTTTAGAGTAATAAAAAACACAACCCCAAAAATTACCCAACCCTAAATCTTTAGAGTAATTTTCGTAATAAAATTATTTAACTTCACATTGTGTTCATTTAATATATTCATCAACTTCACAATTTTTTTTTAAAAAAAATTCCAATTTATCACGAATGAGATGCAATTAACTAAAAAAATAAACATCACTTAAAACTAATAAATTCTGAGCAAAAAAAACTTAAACGATTAAATTTAAAAACAATAACTAAAAATTTAAAAAATCTATCATGGAATATCCAAATTTTTTTGAGTATGAATATTATTCAAAATATTAACAAAGCAACCACAAAATTACCTAAAACCCCAATCAATGTATACGGAGAACATCGGAAGCATGCACGCATACGATAACAACTCCCAAACCCGCCATCAAAACCCTCGGAAACGCTAAAAATTAAACAAACGATTACAAATATCACGCACGGTGCACGCACACAACAAAAAAAAAAAGGGATAACTTCAGAAAACCCCCCTGAAGTTCCAGCCGATTTGAAAAGACCCCCCTGAATTTCCAAAGCTCTCACTTAGACCCCCTGAACTTTGGTTTTCTCTCACTTTGGACCCCTTTAACATTAAACTACGTCGTTTTGGATGTTTTATACCCATTTTACCCTTCCTCAAAACTATGTCGTTTTGTGTCCTAAAATCACAACACATATCCAGCCCAAAACGACGTTGTTTTAAGCATAATTTTTTTTTAAAAAAATTAAAAAAAGTAAAATATATATATATATATAAAAAAAAAAAAAAAAAAAAAAAAAAAAAAAAAAAACGGGGTGGCTTCAGCCACCCCCTGGCCGATCTGGGGGTGGTCGAGCCACCCCCATGGCCAAGGGGGTGGTCCGGCCACCCCCTTGGCCCCAAAAAAAAAAAAAAAAAAAAAGGGATGGGGTGTTTTTGGGGGTGGCCGGACCACCCCCAAGGGGCTGGGGTGGTTTCGGCCACCCCATACCGGCCGTATGGGGTGGCCGAAACCACCCCCAGCCCCTTGGGGGTGGTCCGGCCACCCCATATGCACCCCCCCCGCCCCCCCGTTTTTTTTTTTTTTTTTTTTTTTTTTTTTAACCCTTTTGGGGGTGGCCGGACCACCCCCATGGCCAAGGGGGTGGTCCGGCCACCCCCAGACCGTCCAGGGGGTGGCAGAGCCACCCCCTTGGCCAAAAATGGGGTGGTTCGGCCACCCCATTTTGGCCAAGGGGGTGGCTGAAGCCACCCCAGTTTTTTTTTTAATTTTTTAATTTTTTTTAATTTTTAATTTTTTCTTTTTTAAAAAAAATAAAAATTAATGCCTAAAACGACGTCGTTTTAGGCTGGGTAATTTTAGGACACAAAACGACGTAGTTTTGGGGAAGGGTAAAATGGGTATAAAACATTCAAAACGACGTAGTTTAATGTTAAAGGGGTCCAAAGTGAGAGAAAATGGAAGTTCAGAGGGCTTAAATGAGAGTTTTGGAAATTCAGGGGGGTCTTTTCAAATCGGCTGGAACTTCAGGGGGGTTTTCTGAAGTTATCCCAAAAAAAAAAGAAAAAAAAAAGAAAAAAAAAAAAGAAGAGAAAATAGAGCGAGCGAGCGAGAGAAAGCGAGTGTCTCACAGTCTCTCATACAAACATAGACAAACACACAAAAATCTCTCTCAGAGCAGATCGCGAAAGACCGAACGTCCAAACCCTAACTACGCAAATTCTGGCTAAATTTCCATTTCTCCTTAGATCCACTCTCTGTGTTGATACAAATCATATATATATATAGAGATATAAATACGTGTTTTGGATTTGGATTTGTGGATTTGAGGGGACGAGCAAATGGCGTGTATAAAGGGGGTGACTAGATCGGCGTCGGTGGCGCTTGCGCCGGACGCTCCGTACTTGGCGGCGGGGACGATGGCGGGGGCGGTGGATCTGTCGTTCAGCTCGTCAGCGAACCTCGAGATCTTCAAGCTCGATTTTCAGTCCGACGATCGGGAATTGCCTCTCGCCGGTGAGGCGCCGAGCTCCGAGCGCTTCAACCGCCTTTCATGGGGGAGGCCTGCGGCAGGATCCGCCTCCGAGCAGTTCTCGCTTGGACTCGTCGCCGGAGGACTCGTCGACGGGACCATCGACATCTGGAACCCCCTCGCTCTGATTCGGTAATTGGTTTGGTACTCATTGATTTGATTTCGTAGAAGTTTGAATTGAATTGGATTGGATTGGATTGGGTTGGGTTGGGGGAGTTTGTGTTTGAAAGTGAAGCAGAGTGCGATTCGCATGCATTGCTTCATTGAAAGTTGTAAGATTTAATTGATTGCACACAGTCAAATGGTAGAGGATTTAGCATTGAATTGAATTGAATTCGTGGTGGAAATTTGATCTGAGTTGAATTGGTCGGGGGATTTCGGTTTTTGAGTGAATTGGAATGTGTTTTTTTTTAAGACTTTTTCACCATTTTAAAATTGAAGCAGAAATTTGTTATTTGCAGGCACTCTTTGGTTTGGTTTCTTAGCCATAAATCAGAAAATTCAATAAATTGCAGAGTCAAATGATGGAGCATTTATAATTTTGGTTGGCTTGCAAGAGTTACTTAATTTATTTTTTTCTTCATTGTGGTGGTTAGTTGCTGAGAATTATGTGCTGATGCAATTAGAAGTTGTTGTTGGAAATTCATTTTTGTTGTGGATCAGATTGTTAGTTATTTTGCTGGCTAGGAAATCAGAAGAGAGTGAATGAAATTTTTGAAATGATGATTTGAGTAATGAAATGGAATCTAATGTATAAATGGATGGTGATGGCTTGCTGGTTAAATGACATTGTTAGTGAAATTGTAGTATCTCATCAATTGTTAAGGGCATAGTTGATTGCTTTGAAAGTGGGGGAAAAGAGAGTTCAGTAAATGGTTACAGCCTATGGGTAACTGAATGAAGGGATGTTGGTGGTGTAAACGCTACTTTTATTTAGGTTGGAATGTAGGCCAAATGCTTCATTTCTTTTAATGCTCTTTCAACTTGTTGTGCGTGCACTTATGAGATTTGTATCCCACATTGAGAAAATATAAAGAATAAGAGTGGTTAATATACTTAAGTGGACCCAAGCCCATTAGCTTAGGCTTTTGGGCTAGAAGTGGTGTCCTAATATGTATATTACCTTACTCTTGTTTGACTCCTTTGGTGTTTCTCTCCCTAACACAGCTTTTGTTATCAACATGTATGGAAGGGATAAGGGAAAAGGAAATTTTGTTATTTGCTGGGATTATTGCTTCTGGATGGAGAATATTTATTCTTTATTAGGGGCTACGGATATTTTGAAATTACAGCATTTGGTCGTATAAATTTTTACTTGATTGAATTTCCTTACCCTGCTACCCATATCTTCTTATGGGTCTTTTGTTTTGAATTTTATGATTCTATGCTCTCTAGGTGTCTATAATCTCTTACTAGAACCTTTGAACGTGAATCCTAATCTCTCTCTCTTGATTGCTTATGTGGTAAGAGGGGTTGATGGCTTGTTAAAAGGTTCCATGGCTTACAAAATGAATAGAGAGAAAAAATGAGTTTAATTTGTTGGTCTTTCTTTTATCAACTCATTTCATACTTGTAGGTCTTCCTTTGAATTCAAGTAGTCACTTTTATAGTATACCTTTTTCTTTGGGTTGGGGGGGCGGGGGGTGGGGACAAGTTTTTTTCTCTTAGTTACATGGTTGTCACAAGTAATTAAAATAATTTATTTGTTTTAACCCTAGAATTCTGAGTAGTATATATTACTCTTTTATTGTTTCGTCTTATTTTACACTTGTCTTATTTTCAATGGCTTTTGTCATGCATATGTTAATCTATATAATTTATTGTGTGCCTCAACTATAACAAAATTTTGCTGTTTTGGATAGTTTTTGGCTTCTTTCTATTCATGACTTCCTTATTTGGTTATTACCCTTTCTTTTTTCAGTCCTGAAGAAAATGAAAATGCTCTTGTTGGACATCTCACTAGGCATAGAGGGCCAGTAAGTTTTCCACTTCTGCATTATGTTAGCCATCTCTTTGTTGATGTTCTTTCATTACTCTGACAGTTTTGATGATTGCAAGTCATGCTTTGTTGAACTTATTCTTTTCAATTTCAGGTTCGTGGTCTTGAATATAATGCCATTGCACCAAACCTGCTTGCATCTGGGGCTGACGATGGTGAAATTTGCATTTGGGATTTGGCAAATCCCGCAGAACCTTCTCATTTTCCACCCCTCAGGGTAGGTACCGTTACTTGTCATTTATTAAAGCTTCCTTGTGTTTTACCAAGAGAATGGTTCTCCTAATAGTGTTATACTGCTTTTCTTTACTAGTGAATAAAACAATCAAAATGCATGAAATAAGTGTTATACTGATTTTCTTTACTAGTGAATCAAACACTCAAGTAAGAGGATGATTTCATTCAGCATGATTCTTTTGTGATAGAGTTCATCTTGCATTATTATTATGTTAGTAGTAGTAGTATTATTTTTTTGCTGATACGTAAAATACTGTTTATAGGGGAACGAGCAAATGGAAGAGTTCCTTTAGTCACTATACCTAATGCTTTAGGGGCAGGAGGCCAAGCTTGAAGTTTTTGGATTTTTTTTTGGTGTGTGTTGGGGGGGGGGGGGGGGGGGGGGTAGGAATGTAAATTAAAAGGATTACCTTATCTGTGTATGGAAATACGGCCTCATGCTTAGGGTGGGGGTTTTGACATTCTGAATAAAGTTTATCTTAGGGAGCTTGGGTACAAAAATTGAAAGCATTATTTTACCCTAAATATATTTCTAAGTACAGGGATTTGGTTATCACTGGTTATCTATTTTGGGACTATGCTCTGGACATATTTGGTTGATGAAAAACTCAAATTCAACCCAAATCTCCTCTCCTCTCTCTCTTGGATATTATATTTTATCCATAGAGTTCTATATTTTCCTGGAAATGCAATCATTTTGTGAGATCTTTTTACAGGGTAGCGGTTCTGCTGCTCAGGGAGAAATTTCCTTCTTATCTTGGAATAGCAAGGTTCAACATATATTGGCATCTACTTCATACAATGGGACAACTGGTGAGGGAGGAAAAATAGAGTTTTTACATTTTTTTTTTTCCTATTTACTTATGCCTAATGTATTATATATATATATATATATTTTTTTTTTCCAGTGGTTTGGGACCTAAAGAAGCAAAAACCAGTAATTAGGTAATCTTTTTGCTATTAATGCGGAGTCTTCGGCTTGTTTTGCTTTTCAATGTTTTTATTGTGCTGCAGTCTGATGTGATCTCCTTGTATGATATTTTTAAATAGCTACTTATAAAAAAAAAAATGATATTTTTAAATAGCTCACTTGGCCTCTGTCAACTTACAGCTTTTCAGATTCAATTAGAAGGCGGTGCTCTGTTTTGCAGTGGAATCCTGATGTTGCAACTCAGCTTGTGGTTGCATCGGATGAAGATAGTTCACCTTCTGTGAGGGTATTGACTGTGCGACTGATATTGATTCACTAGGAGTTAAAATGTGTCTGTGAGGTTATGTAATTAGAAAATAAAAATGTTCTGTTCATTAATTTATAGTGATGTTTGTGCAAGCAGCTATGGGATATGCGGAATATAATGACACCAGTTAAGGAGTTCACGGGGCATACTAAAGGTAATCATGCTTGGTAACATGGTATATCATTTTGAATGTGTCACTGTCTTAGCAGTTTCCTTTTTATATTAGTGCTGTTTTGGGCTGCCATTAGTCAAGCATGACTTGTCAAAATTTTATTTCTATCCATTTTTTGCCACCTATTTTGGTTTTTATTTAAGGCACGTTTAGTAGATCATTTTATGTGTGTGTGTATAGACGACTTTATATTATATTAATCATTTGTCCGGTCTCCTGTTGGACGCCATATCTTCCATATGCATATCATGCATGTTAAATTTATGTCAATCTGTTGTCATTTACTGACAAATTCAAAATTAGTTGCTTAGTAGATTCTTAAAATATAAAAAGATCATAACCCCAAGGGGCACTAGTTCGAATCTCTCATTCCTTCTCTCCTTGGAGCCAATTACTTATAAAAGAAAAAATTAAATAAATAAAAAGACCATAACTAAACAATGTTTAGATGGAAGTAGTTCTTAATCCTCAATTATCTTGATATTTAACAAGTGTGAGAGGTCATATATCTAACGGTGAATTTATTAAATGGTGCAATATGTGAAATAGTTATTAACTGGTGTAATATTGTGAAAGAGTTACATTAGGTGTTACTTAAATTGAAGTGTGATCTTTATGATTAATGTGATTTGATCCTTTTGATAATTACACACTAATTCAGCTTTAAATGATACGCATAGATTAATAATGTTCAAATTTTAAGTCATTATGTTGCTTGATTATGTATGCAAGGGATACCATATTACTAGATTGTAGAGGCTTTTCTTTTGTTTTGTAATTCCTTATGTGTGTAAAGATTTGGACTCTTTTATGATTTTCTGGTTGCCACTTACTGGAACAGTAGTTTTACTTTTAATGCTATTATAGTTGTTCTAGTTATGCAGTTTGTATACTTTCCAACTTCCTGATGTATCATAATCTCTTTAGTTTTGTATACTTGCTGTTGATTTCGCATGTATTACACCAGGTGTAATTGCGATGGCGTGGTGTCCCATTGACAGTTCCTATTTGATTACTTGTGCGAAAGATAGTCGAACTATTTGCTGGGACACAGTTTCTGGGGAGGTATTAACTTACTGTTGCTTTGTATTTTTTTTGTTTGAATGAACGTTTTCCTGTTATGACTTTTCTTCTGGGTTATGGTTTCAGTATAAAGTACTTGGTGCTCTGTTGATACTTTTTTGTTTTGATTTTGACATAGATTGTCTGTGAATTGCCTGCTGGCACCAACTGGAATTTTGATGTACACTGGTACCCAAAGATACCTGGGGTCATATCAGCATCTTCATTTGATGGAAAAGTTGGCTTTTATAACATTGAGGTATCTGCCTATTTTATTTTCATGGTTGTGCAAACTGTTTTACTTTATTTGAGCCTCATAACAAGTAATGTTAAATTGGCAACAATTAAAATGGAAACAATTGAATGGATAAAGTGATGAGTATTTTATCCATGTCATATGCCATTTTTATCAGTGAAATGAATGCTAAATTAGATGACTGGGACAAAGGGGATGCTAGTTGGATCAGTAGAGCAACACTGGGAGTATAATTTTGTGGTATTTTGGGGGGGAGGGGGGGGGGGTGTGTGGTTCTAAGTTTGATAGTGACAAAAGCAAGAATAGAATGAGGATTGACTGCATTGGTATGGTGCTATATGAGAGATCTAGGGAATTTATCTAAGCTGACATGGGCATGTGGAACAAAGTTTCCGTGAAAACCTGATCTTGACATTACTAGAAGACCAAAAATGGTTCTGAGTATATATATTTTGTTCCATGTACGTTCTTATGTTGGTTTTCCTACCCTGGTACAACTTGTTGACATATCTGCAAAATGGTCTAGCTTGGAATTTTCTTTTGTTTCCATATTTTATAATGGCTTTTACATATTCTTTCACAGGGTTGCAGTCACTATGGTGTTGGAGAGAATGAGTTTGGTGCAGGTATTCTATTTCGTACTTATTGGGTGTCATGAATTATATCAACAAATTGCCTGCAGTGGTTGATAAGTTTACCATTATCTATACATTACATGCACCATCTTGGTTGTGTCAGCTTGTTTCTTAAAAAAATTGGAGGACAAGAAGGGGAGTTTTTCCCTTTATATTGTTAGATCAGTTGTTTATGAAATAAGTCAAATTAAAGGTTGTGGATATTTTTTTTTGGTCTTTGTTATTTTTCAGTAACTGATTCTATTGCCTGTGAAATTCACTATCCTAGTAGCTCTTTTTATATCCATCTCTTCTTTGCAGCTCCTCTGAGGGCTCCAAAATGGTATAGACGTCCTGTTGGGGCGTCTTTTGGCTTTGGTGGCAAGCTTATGTGGTTTCGCCCTAGGCCCTCTGCTGCAGGTGTCCCAGCTGGTGGTTCAGAGGTATCTTTATTGGTCAGTCTTTGTTCTTTTTGGATGGTTTTGTTTGTTCATTTTTCCCTCTTTGCCAGGTTTATGTGCATAACTTAGTTACTGAAGACAGTTTGGTCAGTCGATCATCTGAATTTGAAGCTGCAGTACAAAATGGGGAAAGGTCTTTGTTGAGGGTACTCTGTGATAAAAAATCACAAGAGTCTGAGTATGTTATCTTTGCTGGCCATTATTTTTCATCAATTTTGTTCTTCTGTGAAAAGAAATTCTGCAATCACTTTTGCATCTCTTGATTCCTAATGACTTCTTTTAACAGATCTGAGGATGAGCGCGAAACATGGAGCTTCTTGAAGGTTATGTTTGAGGATGATGGGACTGCAAGGACAAAGCTGCTTGCCCACCTAGGTTTTAGTATGCCTACTAAAGAAGAAGAAGAAGAAAGTGCTCAAGATGCTCTTTCTGAGGAAGTAAATGCACTTGGACTTGAGGATACAGCAGCTGAGAAGGTTGGATATGGGGGCGATAAAGAAGCCACCATTTTCCCTACAGATAATGGGGAAGATTTCTTTAACAATCTTCCGAGCCCCAAGGCTGATACACCTTTGTCAACCTCTCATGATAAGTTTGCTGCTGGGGATGCTGCACATAGTCCAGAACAATTGCAGCAAGAACTGGATGAAAATGAGCAGAGCGCTGACCCAGTATTTGATGATGTTGTCCAACGTGCTTTAATTGTTGGAGATTACAAGGGGGCAGTTGCACAGTGCATATCTGCAAATAAAATGGCTGATGCTTTAGTTATTGCTCATGTTGGTGGTGCATCCTTGTGGGAGAGCACGCGTGATGAATACTTTAGAATGAGCCGTTCACCATACCTAAAGGTAGTTCAAATATTCTTCTTGAAGAGCTTCATCTTGAACTTTATTGAACATATGAATCCATGTAAAAAGATCAGAGATAAATGTGCTATTCTATCTTATGAATATATTCTTTCTAATGTTATCTTATGAATATATTCTTTCTAATGTATTTTGAAGCACTCTTATAACATGGGTTGTTTTCATTGTCAGGTTGTTTCTGCTATGGTGAACAATGATCTTTTGAGCATTGTAAATACCAGACCCCTGAAATTCTGGAAAGAAACACTTGCTCTTCTCTGTAGCGTAAGTTTCATAACACCTGGTGGAAAAAGTGTTGTTTTTGTGATATTGCTAGGTATTTGTTTACAAATATATATTAGGTGAGATTACAATAAATTGTTTTCATAAATTCAAATAAAATATTTTGTTGCTGAATTTACTCCATTTCCATACTTGGTCCCTTGTTATTTTGTATGCTTTGGAGTTATTTGCATTTTACTCTAGTTTTTTAGCAGATAGTATAAATATCCCTGCATGAACGACCTCACTACCCCTATGGCTATATTTAGTTGCAAGAATTGCAGGAGTCTTTCTTTCAGCATTTTTTGACTAAATTATCCATAAATTTCAGATGATATTATTATGAGACATCAACAGCCTAATTCTGAAACCATGAAATAATGAGTTCTGTCACTAGATTAATTGTAGATGATATGACCTTCTTACCTGATACTGGCTTCTGTGCTATGGCCCAAAAGTCAGACAAGCCAAACCTATTGCATTTGTTTCTTGACTCTGCAATGATGGCTGACACGGTAGTAGTTATTATATGCAATAGTTTCATGAGGGGGTAATATTTATTGATCATGGTTGTTGCAACTAGTATGGTTGATTTACGATTTTATTTCAATCATCTTCAATGAACAGTTTGCACAGAGAGAGGAATGGACCTCACTTTGTGACACACTTGCTTCTAAACTCATGGCTACGGGTAACACGTTGGCTGCTACTCTTTGTTATATTTGTGCTGGAAATATTGACAAAACTGTGGAAATTTGGTCAAGGAGTCTTCGAACTGAGCATGAAGGGAAATCCTATGTCGATCTTCTTCAGGTTAATTTTGTACTTTGAGAGGTGTATTCAGAAATGTATAGTCTAGCCATAAAGCTTATTCTTGTTTCAATTATTTTATTAGGATTTGATGGAAAAGACTATTGTGCTTGCTGTGGCAACTGGACAAAAACGATTCAGTGCATCTTTGTGTAAGCTTGTTGAGAAATATGCTGAAATTTTAGCTAGTCAAGGGCTTTTAACAACAGCATTGGAGTACCTTAAACTTTTGGGCTCTGATGAATTGTCGCCTGAACTTGTGATCTTAAGGGATCGTATTGCATTCTCTGCAGAACCTGGTATGTGCTTTTGGTTATATCTTTGATGTATTATTGTACCTTGGTGGTTGCTGGATGAAATTCTTTGTTGTTTCATTTCAGTTATATATTTGGCCTGTTTTATTTTTCATTTTAATTTGTTAAACACTCCTATTCTTTGGCTTATTTTACTGATGTTCCACTTGAAGTTATAGGTATAGATTTGGAGTTTTCGATATAACCATAGCTGTCTCTAGTCTAGTTAACATAACAAGGTGGTATCAAATGGTAATTGTACCTGAGTTCGGTTGTATCTTGCAAGGGTATTTGTCATTTCTATCTTCTTTTGTTGAATCAATATTTCATGGTATGTTTTACAGCCCATTGAGGATTTTGATTTTTTCTTAAGATTAGTTAGACATGGGTTTATCCTTGAGAGTTTAAAATTGCATGCTACTTATAGTGTGCTCGAAATATTCTTCAAGTAATTTGACTGTAGGTGACAGCACTGTCATTGGTGCACAACAGGCAAACAATATACTCAGTGTGTCTTTTCTTGTCTCTTTTTACTGATCGAATGACTGCTCAGTCTGCTCAGCCATAGTTCAAGTTGTCCCCTTTCTCTTTATGTAAACAGCTCTAATTTCAATGACTAACTTGGGCCCCTTGGGTGATTTAGTCTCTGCTCATATAAGATTATTTTAAGTCATTTGGTGCTCTTATTTTGTATTGCTGCCTGCAATATCATATCTGGAAATCAGTAGAATCTCATTGTAGTGACATTGACACGGGAACAAACATCATCTAAGAGATCTGATGTGGTTCATTTATTAATGTAGGAAATTTGATTCACTTGATAATTAGAACAATTCGTTTTCCATCAAACCTCTCAAGGATAGATGATTTTTCTTGTTATTTTAATAATAGCATAGAATCAGATGGTAAACTTATCTCTTGATTAAGCTATTTTTGTGGGGCCATGGTCTTTTTCCTTTTAGCTTCAGTATTAGGTTTCAGTTGATGAATTTGTTTTATGTTTGTTGCAGAGAAAGAAGCTAGGGCAATGGCTTCTGAAAACCCTCAAACACAATATGGAGCAGCATATGCTGGTGGTCAATCCAATTACGGGGTGGTTGATGCCTCTCAACAATATTATCAGGTGTTTTATTTGTGCATCTCTTTTTCTATGTGATATAGTGGTTTCAGCTGCTGTTTAATTGCCAACTTTGTTTCATTACTCTGAGGATATTCTTATGTGTGCGCTTTTTCATATGATATTTGCGGCTTAGGAAACAGCACCATCACACATGCAGCAGCCAAGTGTGTCTAACAGTCCATACGGTGGAAATTATCAACATTCATCTAGTTCTTATGGAGCAGCGTATGGTGCTCCTGTCTCATATCAGCCACCAAATATATTCCTTCCATCCCAAACACCTACCCAGGTACTGTGTTATAGAGTTCATCTAGTACAACTATTATTTTATTTATTTTTTATTTTTTTGGGATTTGGTATATATACTTTCTTATTAACTCTATAGCCCTGCTAGAATAAGTTCATTTTGTACTGTATTTATCCACTTCCCGAGTGTTATATGAATCGATTATTTTCACACCCTTATAGCTAGAAGTAGCTTACTTATAAATCTTCTGAATCAAACTTGACTTCTCATTCATCTGTGTGCATTACTATCTGTAAAGCTTGTTTTTGATTGTCATTTAAGAAAGGCATTTGACTTGTTAATGTTGGGTCATAGAACTCTAACCATAGTTTGGCATAGATTGTCTTTTTGAAGATTTACCTATCACTGACTCTAAATAATCCTGATTCTGTTAATTTTTTCCTCTCTACTAGCCGAATTTTCCTGCACCTCCTGTCACCACTCAACCAATTGCGAGGCCCTTTATTCCTGCAACTCCTCCTGCACTGAAAAATGCGGACCAATTTCTGCAGCCAACATTGGGTTCTCAGTTGTATCCTGTATGTAGATTTGCTTTTGATCTCACTCTCTACACACACACACAAACACACGTACTAGTTTGATTTCAAACCAATATTATGAACAACTTGTGATCTGAAAAATTCCTTGCATGTGTTTCAGGGAACCGCTAACCCTGCTTATCAACCTATTCAACCTGGTACTGGTCCAGCTGTCCCTCTTACATCACAACCGGGCTCGGTTCCTGGCCATAAAATGCCACAGGTTGTAGCTCCCACCCCACCCCCGAAGGGATTTATGCCAGTTAATTCAGGGGCTGTTCAAAGACCTGGGGTGGGTCCAATGCAACCACCAAGTCCTACTCAGGCAGCATCAGCACAACCCACCATTACACCTGCAGCTCCACCACCTACAGTACAGACAGTTGATACTTCAAATGTACCAGGTAATTCTTAGACCCACACACATCTACATTTATCTATTTATGTATTACACTTTATATATTTATTTATAAGGGTTCTCAAGATCTTATGTACCTGGGGTTTCAACGATTACATTGATTCTTTGAATTTCAAGTATGGTTTGCTTTTACATAGCTTTCTCAAAATCTTATCTAATGAAAATATAAAAAGAATAGCTGTGGCTGCAATGAAGCCATTATACATTGTATCAAGGAGATTCTGATGACATTAGATGTCAGCTATTCGAAGCCCTGAGGTAGTGAATTGTTGGGTAGGGCCGGCGATCTTCTGTTCATCACAAAGTTTCGTTTTGCAAATTTTTCTTGTCCACAATGTTCATTCTGTGTTTAGGAATCCATATAATGTGTACTTATCAAAAAAAAAAAAAGGAATCCATATAATGTGGATAGTAATACTTATGTTTTAACTACATTTACTAACCCCCCCCCCCCCGCCGCGCGCGCCGCCTAACTATCATTATTTTTGCAATGCTTCCCCTAATGTTTCAATTTTTGCAATGTCCCCCCAATCTTCAATTGGGTTGCAACGCTCCCCCTAGTACAATTTTCGATTCCACATTTGTTAAAAAGCTGTACATAAGCTCCAAAAATGGATCTTAGATATAAATATGCATGAAAAAGAAAATTGTCTTTGCATGTCAATTGTTTTGGTCCAATAGGCAAAAGTTGGGATTGGTTGTGTTGTCCAGAATTTAATCCATTTGGGCCTCTTGTCTAACTTTGGAACTCTGGGTTTGAGCCGATTCTGGGCTGAACTAATGATTAAACCAATCTTTGAATTGGCCATTTTCGTTGACATAATTCCTGGTTACTAGTTTTTGTCATATGTGTCTCATATCAATCCAAAAAGGTAAAAAAAAAAAGTAAACAAATATCTTGTGACTCTTGCATACCCTTTTGAGGTCTTTTTATGCCTCCTGACATTTGTTTGATATATCTTTGTTTCCAGCTTCATTTAACATGCTGGAGTTGGTTTCAGATTGGGTTTTTACCCTTCATGCTATTATTATTCACTTTGCGTTTATGCTAATGTAATCATTATTTTTGTTTAATTTCCCCAGTCCACCAAAAACCTGTCATCGCAACATTGACAAGGCTTTTCAATGAGACGTCGGAAGCGCTGGGAGGTTCACGCGCAAATCCAGCTAAGAAGCGTGAAATAGAAGACAACTCTAGGAAATTAGGTGCCTTGTTTGCAAAACTGAACGGTGAGGACATATCAAAGAATGCTGCGGATAAGCTTGTCCAGCTATGCCAGGCTTTGGACAATGGTGATTTCAGTACTGCCCTTCAAATCCAGGTGGAGTTTCTTGAAAATTCGAAGGCTTAAGTTTGCAAAAACTCGTGATAGTAAAAGTTGTATTGTTTTTCTCTTTCTGCCTGGTTCAGGTACTACTTACCACTAGTGAATGGGATGAGTGCAACTTCTGGCTAGCTACACTAAAGCGGATGATCAAGACAAGGCAGAATGTGAGATTGAGCTAAAGAAGGTGCTACTTATTGCATTTGAGTGATGATCTTCTTGGAGCTATGATCCTTTCGTCAATGTACACAAGAATGGCTTCTTTGGGGGTGATATTTTTGGAAGCTGTTAGTGGAGTTAGTTCTCAGGATATTGACGGATTGTTGCTGATTGTTTTTTTTTTTTTTTTTTTTTTTTTTTTTTAATTTTATTTAAATACTTGGTAGTATTGAGAAATAGTGGGGTTTTTTTGTTTTTTATATAAATTTTATAGATGGTTTACCTTTCCTTTTTGACTATTCAAAGTCTTCTAGTGAGCTGCTTAAAAGTTGTTCTCTGTTGTTGCCTAGGGTCATTTTTTTGGCAATTGATCTGTACCACCCTTGTGATTTTACGAATGCAGAAATTTGAATAATATAACAAGATTCGTTGAGATGAGCGGCTTCTGAAAGTCATTGTTATGTTTGGTATTTGCTCTTTCATGGTTACTCTGCCATCTATTAAGTCTCATTTTGTTTTTTCCTGCTCTTTTATGGTATTTTTTTCGAAGGGTAGTATTCCCCCTTTTGGGTTGAACCTAGAATCTCTTTTAGATCACTTTAACTACCATCATTGCATTCGAATTAATTTTGAATCAAATAATAATTGATGATCGAGGTTCAAATTTTATGAGATTTTGCTACTTAAATGCTTGAGAGATCTTTTCAAATGAGAACTAAGGTGGTGGTTATTACATTCATGGGAAAATTTCGAAATTAGTATGTGGTTATACTGATTTGCAATGACTTTCCTGAGGTATAAAATAGTTATTAAAAAAAAAAAAAAAAAGAAAAGAAAATTGGAACAAGGGATTGGTATTGTAAGCCAAATATGTTTTGTAAAAGAGGGAGAAATGCCACTAGGACTACAAGGATAATATTCAAATTAATTCTGAATCAAATAGTTAGATGATCAAGGTTTCAAATTTTTGAGATTTTGCTCCAGCACGGTCTAATATTTTGCAATTAGTGTTCTGAATGCCCTTTTTTTGGGTACTCAAAAAGAAGAGTTATATTAATACTATATGCTATACTCATATCCCACTATTATGTAATTACAACGTTGACCTGTTAGTGTTAATCTACCATTGAATTTGGATGAGTCATTATTAAAAATAAAAATAAAAATCAAAGGATTGATTGACACTGTCACGTTAGCGGAGTGAGATACTTGTAGGATATTTGAGCATTTACAATGAGCTCTTCAATTTTTTTTTTCTTCTAAATTTAACTATAAAAATCTACTTTAGTTGATTTAGCAAGCCACTTTTCAAAGCCACTAAACATCGAACTCTCTAAATATTTCTCTACTTTAACTAAATATTTGATTTTATTGATGAAACCAACTTTTGGCCCCTTTACATTAAAAATTTACTTTAATTCTGAGGAAATAAATTTTATGAAAAAGAAAAAAAAATTAAAAAAATAAATAACTTTCACTTTTGGACTTTCTCAATTTAGAGAGAGTATTATTGACAATAGTTAAATTTAACATTGAGTAGAGAGTTTGTTAAACATGGTGGATTTTATAAGTTTTGTTAAAATTTTAGAGAAAAGTTAGAAGTAGAGAGTTGTTGTGAACGCTTTTAACGTTGTATATAGCATTGCTCAAAAAGAAATAATTATTCATCATATAAACGAGCCATTCCAATGATTGTAAAAGAAAAAAGGGTTTGCTTTCACAAATTTGTGCCAAAAAGAGGAGGTGCATTGTGATCATCTCCTCACTAGAACATGCATAGAGTAAATATGGGAACAAGTATATTTCTTTGAAACTCCTTGGGGTGCTTGGGAATGCAATTTTACAGTCTTCGGGGATTCCTAATATTTACTCTCTAGTAAGCTGCTTCAATGGAGTATCTCAAAGAGTATGTACTGATCATTTCTTTCCTTTCTTTTCTCTTTGCTTCCTTGGGTTCAACTACGTACAGGGCGAGGAGTCCAACACAAGAAGAGACTAAACAAAGCCAAAAGTTCCAGAATCGTATTATCACTTGGTTCGGAGTTTTTATTTATTTATTTTATTTTATTTTTGATGAATAAGAAATTTATTAATTAACACCAAAACACATAACAGAAACACTTTCAGCAAAGCTGAAACAACAAACAACTCAACACTTTCTAAGCCAAACAAAAAACTCCCAAATACAGGGAATGACCACCTACTCCAAAACTAAGCCATAAGACTAAAATCAGCTCAAGATGTCTTCCTTAACAATCCAATTCCAATGAAGAGCAATATTCTAGTATGGACTTCCCAACAACACTAGGTTTGGAGCATTGCATATGATGTCATAACAGTTTGTTTTTTTAATCTGACGTGGCACCCAAAAACATAAGTACCATGTCACGTGTTGCCTTGAAACCACAGGTACCGGTCCACGTGTAAGGGTTACGTGGAGCTCCGTTAAAAAAACTAACGGAATCATGATGGAAGTAACAAGTGGGTTTATTTGCTTACCATAGTTACCATTTGTGACATTTTTAAAAACCAAAGTGGCTATTTGATTTTGGCGCAAAGCACAGCTACTGAAAATGCATTTATCCCTTTTATTTATTATATCAAACCTCAACGTATGTGATCTACTGTTGAGTTTACAGAATTGTATTAAGACAATAGTTACAAGAGCTCAAAAGACAATGATTACAAGATCTCAAGAGACAATGGTTACAAGATCTCAAGACTTGTAAGGTAAAAGTAAAAAAAGACTTGTAACGTTCATACTCTTTCTCTATAAATAAGAGTATTGTGCACAATCAAAATATCAAGGAAAAATGTATCCATGAAAAGGCTTTGATGTGTGGACATAGGCCATAGGCCAAACCACTTTAATAAATTTTTTTTAAAAAAAAAACCAAAAAAAAAAAAAAAAATCCATGGAAAATCGAACTCCCCCTTTAGTTTTAGGAAACATCTCGAAAACCCTCCTCTTCGCACTCCGAACAAGCATGGTGTTGGGTTATCGGGGAAGAGTCATTTTGGGTGGGCTTAAACGCACGATCCTGGTTCTGTAATTGGTGACTTGCACAACGATGGAAGCAATTCTTTTGTGCAAGTGAGAGGGGGTTGGAACTGGAAATGGGGGTTTGGTTAGTATGACTCCTCGAATGGCTCGGACGGTGGGAAGGGCTACTTCGGGTTATTTTGAGAGCAATTCGGCGCAAGCACGCCTGCTAAGAGTGTTTAATAAGCCTCTGAATTTGGGGATTCGGAGTAGGGTTGATGGAAATGCCAGTGCTTGAACTGGGAACTTTTCTGCATTGTATAAAGGGTTGCCGATAACTTGTGGTCCACCTACGGTTGTTAATACTGTGGAAGTGCCTTACTTTGAGCTCAGGGAAGAACCTTCATTCTAGATGGAACACAGTGTACAAAGCTTCATTTGGAGTCCCATTTCAAATTTCATGGTTACCCAATTGTGTGACAGTGTTTTGAATCTGTTGAATAATGTATTGAAAGAGGGGTAGCAGATTTTAATTTAATGATATATTTGTATATTCTTTTGGGGTGTTCGATTTTTTATGGTTTTTTTTTTTTAAAAAAAAAAAAAAAAATTAATTTTTAATTTTTTTGTTACATATTATTTTAATATTTTTTAATCTGACGTGGCACGCAAAAACACAATCAAAATTTCAAGAAAAAATGTATAAATGAAAAGGCTTTAATATGTGGACGTAGACCATAAGCCAAACCACCTTAATTCTTAGTCTCTTTTCCTTGTTCTTATTTATCTTCCCTAAATTATAAGTTCTAATACTGCATAATAACTTAACTGGCTTTCAATTAATGCTATTTTTGGAAGTTGTTAGTGGGATACTTCTCATGACATTACCGGAATTTGTTGAATTTTTAATCTCTTGGATGGTTTACCTTTCCTTTCTGGCTGTTGAAAATCTTTGAGTGAGCTCCTACAAGCTGTTTTCTGTCATTATGTTTTTTATTTTTTTTGGCCCTGAAATTTAACCACCCTTATGACTTTATCATTAGCATGTGTTAGTACAATAAATTTATCATAGGCACACTCAAACATATCAAAAGTAATCATAGGGCTGGTAGCTTGTCACGTGGCAAATATCGAGGGACAATATTGAGAATTCAGGAGTCTCTCTTTAAAAGTGCATACACCCCAAAAAGCCAAATACCATTTTCTTTCCTAATTTCTCAATTCCATTTCTTTTACAAAAATACCTTATTGACTTGGGCATCAAAAGCTTCGAGGCAATTTCAGATGACATTTTCTCTATTTTACAAGAACCCCGTCATTGGTCCAGTTGTCTAAAAAATTTCTTTAACAGTATGAATGCTATAATTTTGAATAATATAAAATGATTTGTTGAGATCGGTGGCATTTGAATGCCATATTCATATTTAGTACATGTTCTTCAAGTAAAAGCTCTCTTTTTTCTTCCCCTTCTATTTTTGCTCTTTTAAGGTAAGGTTTTTGAAAGGCTTACATATACCTAGAGGTTTTCACCCATCATTTTCACAATCCTCTGTTGTTTATTGTTAGTCTATTAATCCCTTTGCTCACCCAAAAAAAAAAAAAAAAAGCAAATAAAAAGACATACTTCATTTGATTTTTGGATTTAGAGGAGCTTTCCAAAATGGTTTTAGTTTTTACATGATAAGTGTCTATTTTATTTTTTATTTTTTATTTTTTATTCGAAGGGGGTAAGGGTTGTCTAATTGATCTCACCTTCTAGGTGAATTTATAGATGGTACTTGATTTTGCTGGAGGAGCCTTAAAAGGAGATCCAATTAACCAAAAAGAGTTGGTGACATTAATAGAACAGGCACTTGGGGGAATGAATGCCTCACTGTCTTGGTAAACCTATTCTTTTCACTCCTACATGGTGATGCCCCTTTTCCTGAAAAAAGTGGAATTTCTCACGATTATTTTGACCAAGAAAAGGAAAAATATATTTTGAAAAACAGAATAATTGTGATGGGCCCTGGTCAAGTATCAAAATCTTTTTTCCTGAAAAATTCTAAAAATAAAGCTATTAGATCAAGCCATACTGTGTCCAAGGCTTGAGGGGGTTGTCTAAGGCATTTTAGAAAATATCAACCACACTTCCTCGAGGTTTAAGAGGGTGGTCAGACTACCCTTATGACTTTTCGGTAGTGATATGACCATCATATTTGAGTGGTTGGCCTAAGAAATTTTATTTTGATTTTTGATAATGTGGCAAAATCTTATCCGTTTATTTTAAATGAACAGTCGTGGTTTAATAATTATATGCTCCTGCAATTCTTAAGGGAATCCAATCTATAACGGTAACCAATAAAGGCTTATAGACAAATTTCTAAGTAATGGGCTTCAAACCTTCACGTATATATATATAGCTTGGCATCTCATAAACACAACTGTAAGACATGAAAAGTTCCAAGAATTTCAAATGGAAAGGTACGAGCAGTTGGGAAATTTGGGAGCTGTAAGCCTGTAAAGCCTTGACATGTGTGAAGGGATATTATTGTCTATTCAATTGTTTGGCGTAAACAAGACTAAAAATCACTGGAGAAATTTTTTTGTGATTGTTTGACATTGAGTTGTGAGTCGTGACTACATTCTAAACCATGGATTTTGGCTTTCAAAATATATGGAAAATATTATTTATTTATTTATTTATGTGACTTATGTGAAATGGAGATGTCAAAGGCTTCGAAAAATTAAATAAAAATGGAGGTCATAAGGCTTTGAAGGTTTTGTCATTACTTAAAAAAAAAAAATTAAGGTTTTGTTTCTCAATGCATTTTTTTTAGGGTGTTTTTTGTTTTTCATTTGAAGAAGCCTTTTTTTTTTTTTGAAGTGGTAATACTCTTTATTCATAAGTGAACAAGAATACAAGAGCCTTAGCTCTAAGAAAAAAGAGCGTTAAGCTCTAAAAGGACAATGTTGGAAATACAAACAGGAATTTCCTCAATCCAAATTCTATCAGTGACAGTCCTAGATGCCTCCTTAGCCAAAATATGAGCTGCTTCATTTGCTTCGCGCTTCACATGACTAATCTCCCAATGTCGAAAGGACCTTAACACCGTCTTCGTATCTTCCACAATCTGCCCATACCTTAACCAATTTTGAGATGTCTCCCTGATGGCCTTGACTACCGACATCGAATCTCCCTCTAGCAGAATCTCAAAAAATCCAAGCTCCTGGCAGAAATCTGCTGCATGAAGGGCAGCCAATGCTTCTCCGGTGACAGGTTCGTGGACGGCTTGGATCGATTTGCTTTTTGCTGCTAGAACATGACCACCCTCGTCTCGTATGATCACACCAATTCCCATACAGCTATTGTCCTTTGAAAATGCAACATCCCAGTTTGCCTTGTATAGACCCGGAGGTGGAGCCTGCCATTTGGATTTCAACCTTGCTGTCCCTTCTTCGCCTGCATTAACCTCTTGAGTATTTGCCTGTGAAAATTGTAAAAGGCTATTTCTGGCCATGTTTGCAACTATAGTTGGGTGAGTAAAATCACCCCCATGCAAGACCACATTTCGACACTGCCAAATCCCTTTTGACGTGATGACAAAAAGTTTCAGGTCTTCTTCGTCCAGCTGCCGCGCCATAGCGTCAAAGAGATCCAAAAAAGTTCTACAATCCATACTGCATTTTTGAAATTTCCGAGTGCTAGAACCCCATACATCTTGTGCCGAGGGACAATCCCATAAAATGTGAATAACCGTTTCCCTCTCCCGGCAACAGAAGGAGCAAATCTCATCCTCAATAACGCCTCTTCTTTTAAGATTTACCTTTGTAGGCAGGATATTTTTACAAGCTCTCCAAGAAAAAACTTTTGAGGAGTTTGGGATCTTCAAATTCCATAGAGTCTTCCAGACCTCCTCTCCACTCCCTGGGGTAGATCCTTCTCCATTCTTTCTGTCCTGGCGCTCCTTCTCAATGTGATACGCGCTTCTTACAGAAAATTCCCCGGTGTTAGTAGCACGCCAAATTAATTTATCCGGTTGATGGTAGGTACTAATGGGGATATTGCAAATAATGTCAGCCTCCACCTCACCAAAAATCTCCCGAATTAACTCCCTTTTCCATTGAGCTGGGTTTGTGTCTATAAGGTCAGCCACCTTCGCTTCCTTGGGTAAAATCTTACATGGGGCCTGAACAGAATAGGTAGTCGGGCGGGGAAGCCACTTATCCTCCCAAATGGACACTGTTCGGCCATCCCCGATCCTCCAAAAAATCCCTTCCTGAAATAGCTTCCTGCCCTCTAAGATACTCCGCCAAGCATAAGAGGGTTTGTTCCCAATCGTTGCAGTCATATAAGAACCCCGAGGGAAATACTTTGCCGAGATGACCTTGGCAGCCAGACTCTCCGGGTTTTGCATTAATCTCCAACTTTGTTTCGCCAATAATGCTTTATTGAAACACACAATATCTCTAAAACCCATCCCTCCGTTTGCTTTGGCAGTGCTCATTTTCTCCCAACTCATCCAGTGAATTTTGTTTGCTTCCTCCGAATGACCCCACCAAAATTGTTGCATCATCTTATTCAAGTCCTTGCATAGTTCTTTAGGGAGTAAAAAGATACTCATGCTGTACGTAGGGATGGCTTGTATCACCGCTTTTAGTAAGACTTCCTTCCCAGCTTGTGAAAGCAATTTTGTTTTCCAATCCGAAATTTTCCTCTTCACCTTATCCTTCAGAAACTGAAATTCCCTCACTCTGGATTTTCCCACAAGAGCGGGAAGGCCTAAATAGGAGTCATAGCGTTGTGAAATCGGAACACCCACTAAAGAGGACAACTCATCACGAGCAGCTTGAGGTGTATTGCGGCTAAAGAAAACCGCAGTTTTTTCTTTGTTTAACCTTTGTCCTGAAGCTCGTTCATAGAGGTCCAAAATATTCACCAAATGCCCCCAATCCTGCGAAGAAGCTTTACAAAATAGAAGACTATCGTCAGCAAAAAATAAGTGATTTATTCGTATACCTCTTGGGGAAGTAGGGACCCCCCTAAGGATGCCAGACATCTCTGATTGCTAAAGATGAGCACTGAGTACCTCCGCACAAAGAATGAACAAGTAAGGTGAGAGAGGATCGCCCTGGCGAATACCTCTGGAGGGTTTTAAGAGCCCCACTGGCTCTCCATTTAAGAGGATAGAGTAAGAGACAGTTGAAACACATTGCATCACCATATTAACCCATTTTCTGGAAAACCCCATTTTTTCCATCCCTTTCTCCAAAAAAATCCACTCCACCCGGTCGTAGGCTTTACTCATATCGAGTTTTAGAGCCATGTAACCCGTACGTCCATACATCCTAGAATGCATAGTATGTAAGGTTTCATAAGCTACTAAAATGTTGTCCGAGATTAGCCTACCCGGGATGAATGCTGACTGGTTGCAAGAGATGATATTGGGCAAAAATATTTTCAACCTGTTCGCAAGAACTTTTGCCAAGATTTTATACAGTACATTACACAATGAAATAGGGCGAAAATCAGAGACTTTTGTGGCATTTGTTTTTTTGGGAACAAGGGCAATGAAAGTAGAATTGACTTCAGATTTTATATATCCAGAGGTAAAAAATTCTTTTATAACCATAAATACCTCCTCTCCTACAACAGCCCAATTATCTTGGAAAAAGCCCGCTGGGAACCCGTCCGGACCTGGTGATTTGAAGGGCGCCATTTGACTGAGAGCCATGGTGACCTCCTCGATGGTGGGATCTTTCTCCAAATCCGCATTCATCGCTGCTGTAATTCTCCGGGGTAAGACCGCAAGAGCCTCCTCCAATCCTGAGGGATTAGATGTTGTCAAAATTCCTTTGAAATAGGAGATAAAAGCTGTTTCTATCGACTCGGCTTGGTCGCAAGTGGTCCCCTCTTCATCGATAACACTTGATATCTTGTTTGCACGTCTCCTCTGAGTGGCACAGGCGTGGAAAAATTTTGAGTTTTTGTCCCCGTGCTTGAGCCAATCAGCTTTTGCTCGTTGTTGCCACTTCATCTCCTCTTCCTCCAAAATGTCGTTCGCCTTTGATTGGAGTTCCCTTAACTCGTCTAAATCCCACTCCTCCGTGTCCCCTGCATCTCCAATATTTTGTCCATGATTTGTTTTATACAATCATCAGCTGGGTTTTTATTCTCTCTCTTCCATCGGGTAAGAGAGTTTTTGCACTCCTCTAATTTTCCCATGACAAGGCTCCAACCGTCTCTATTTTTCTGTTTTACCCTCCACACCTTTTTTATAACTTCTTTTTGTGGCTTACATTTATGCCATGCAGACTCATACCTGAATATCCTCTTCCTTCTAAGCTGTCCTGGGTTATTTTTTGAGAAATTAATCAAAACCGGGGCATGGTCTGAGGCACAAGAGGCCAGAATTTCCACCCTGCGTACAGGGTACAAGTCCTTCCATTCGTCATTCGCCAAAGCTCTATCCAGACGTTCCATCGTGAAGAAATCATCCTTTTTGCCATTAGTCCAAGTGAATTTTGGCCCCAACGCACCAAGATCATTCAACCGGCAAGCCTCAATGGTATCACGGAATGCCTCCATTTGCCATCTAGGTTGTCGGCGTCCCCCCATTTTTTCACCATCATTTAGGATTTCATTGAAGTCGCCCATACTCAACCATGCCGACGGTATATACGATCGAAGATGGCGAAGAAGTGCCCATGATTCTCTTCTCTTTGCTACTTCCGGATGACCGTAAAAACCTGTAAACTTCCAATCTTGCCCGTACCCCGCCTCCTTCACCACAGCGTTTATATGCCGACGACTGTAGTTTTGGATATCAACCGTTACTTCCGAGTTCCAGAGAAGAGCTAGACCCCCACTTCTCCCGACGCTATCAACAACAAACGCACTTCCAAAACCAGTGCGAATTCTGATGTGTTCCATCCGGTGTGAGAGTAGCTTGGTTTCCATAAGGAAAACCAAGTTGGGCTTCTTTTCCTTTACCAAACGGCAAAGGTCCCGAACTGTCCGGGGGTTCCCAAGCCCCCGACAGTTCCAACTTAAAATAATCATGGCTCCCGGCGGGGCTGGGAAGCAGCCGCCGCCGTTTTTTTATTTTCTTGGTCCGCTCCCACCTGCCACTTACCTTTCTTAACTGTATTGCAAACCATTTCAGTTGATCCCAAAACCTCCGCCTTTCGTGGGCCAGAGCATTGCATCTTCCCCTGCTCAGAGTTTGCCAAAGGGCCAGCCCGGGCCCTCTTCTTCCAAGAATTTCTCCTCCTACCTTGAGAAAGCCCCGTTCCCTCAATAGACCCACGTGTTACTCGTCCCCCAGAATCTGCATAGTCAGCTTCCTCAATTGATTGCACTTTCGCCAGGTCAGTAGGATCCGCATTGACAGAGGCCATAAAAGTTTCCCTGTTTAGCACCGAATCCCCTACTGGATTATTCAATGAGATTGCTTCCTTAGTCAACTGGGGGGGGGGACGTTTTTTTGCATGTAACGTTCATTTTTCCTTCCCATTAACTCCTCATTTATTGGTTCCGTTTCACCCTGGACAACGCGCCTTTCCGTAATATTTGCCAAAATCTTCCCTCCCGTAATGTGATTCTCCCCCTTCCCTCCAGCCGAATTTTCTTTTAAATGGTCGCTTGATTCCTTCATAAAACCTCCGCGATTTTCGCTCCCTGCCTCAGCAATATCTTCCTCCATTAAGGAGGTCGGCCTAGTCAAAGGAAACTTAGCCGTTGCAGCATTAAAATTGGTTGCTGAAAATCCGGACATGCCTTCCTCTCCGCTACTTCCATCTTTCCTTTTTGGGAGTCCGTTAGTCTCCGGTGACATTGCTTTCGCCGGACGGAAGCTGGAGGACTTCCGTGGAGACGTGGTGGCACTGTAATTGTTTTCCTCAACACCATTGCTTCCTCTGCTCAGAGTTGGCCGCCTCCGAGGGTATCCCGCACGAAGCCATAGTCCATATTCGTTCACGGCACCCCTTCCTTGTTTCCAACGTAAAACTTCATTTACGCACCCCCCCGAACCATGCCGGATTACACCACATTTGAAACAGAAGTGCGGTATTCTTTCATACTGGAAATCAATCCACAGAGTTTTGTTTTTCATTTTCAAAATCCGTCCCCTTGGTAAAGGTTTCAGAACATTTACTTGCGCTTTGACCCTCAGAAATTCTCCCCAACCAACTCCATTTTCATCAGTGTCGACATCTTCCACTATGCCCACTGTTGTTCCCAGTTTGAAACCCATCTCCCTTCCCATACACGATAAAGGGAGATTGTACATTCTTACCCAGAAAGCGGCAATATCAAACGACATTTTGTTTGGAGGGGTGATGCCATCATATTCTGCAACTGAGAAAAGTTGCCCTTCAAAGATCCATGGTCTTCCTTCCATGACTCTAATCTTATCCCACTCATGCTCAAACTCAATGAGGAACAGATTCTCCCCCAGAACTTTGAAAGATAGCGCTCCCGAAGGCCTCCATCCCCTTATCAAAGTGGATCGAATCTGCTCTTTTCCTATGAAACGTTCAGATGTCAGCTTTCCCACTAAACATTGGTATCCCTTCACTTCTATCTCCTCTACATCTTCCTCTTCCACAATGAGGCCATCTTGTTCCTCCTCCGTCAACGTGAATTTGCCCCACAAGTTGGTAAGATCGTCCTCCACATTACCATCCATCCCCTTGCTGCCTTTCACCCACAAACCGTAGAAATCTGTGTTGAAAGAATACTGCTTCTCCTCTAGTTCCCTGAGAGAGCCCTTTGAAGAAGCCTTTTGATTCGATGTAAAGGTAAAAACTGAAAAGTGTTCTGTATTTAAATTGATTGTTTTTGTCGAGAACAGAAATAAATGACAAAACAAGAAGTTTAACAAACTAAGCTAGTCTTCTATATTTCTTTATTTTAATTAAATGCATACAAACGTTATTAAATTTACTTTCATGTATATTTGGGTAGCGCCCTTTGTGCTTTTATAAGATTGAATTATAAAAAAAAAAAAAAAAAAAAAAAAGAAAGTAAAAGAATCAAATTTACTTTGTTTGGTTAAAATGGGACCAATGTGGTGGCAAGGGGCATCCCATAAACAATGACTAAAACTAAAATAAAAAATAAAAAAAGTTGAAAGTTGTGAAGAGGGGTTGAAAGAATTATTAATAACCAAAAAAAAAAAAAAAAAACCAAGATGAAATCGGTTTGTAGGGGTAACAAGGAATTTGATCGGAATAAGATGATGGTTCTAGAAAGAAATAATGAAACACCAATATCTTAGTAATGATCTCAGTTAGGTGTTCATGTTAAACAAAGATTAATGGAGGTGCCACCTCAACTACTTAATCACCAAAAGCTAATATGACATCATTTTCATAGATTGCAATACCAGTTTGTATGGTTCTTATAATAAAATCTGTAGTATTCTTAATAGTATTCAGAGTTTTGCTGATTGAAATTGGACCCGTTGGAATTAAACACATCCCTAATATCCTGTTATGGGACACATCCCAATAATTCTAATTCGAACTAGGATTGGAAGTATTAAGGGGTGCACGTAGGCTTGAAAGAGATCTCATAATTCCAATTCCTTATTATCAATAGGTGGAGTTGTAATTGGAAAATTGAAAATCAATGATCACATCACAATGTGTATAATTGCAAATATTTATAATTAAATCTAGTTTGAGAGTACAATGGCTTTGCCAACAAAGCACATCAATTAGAAAACTTGGAGCTTTAAGCATCCAATGATGATAGTTTAAAATAGGGTGAACTCTTTGGGTCAAACATTGGTTATCAACCTCACTATTGATTTTTCATGATGCCATATGGTAGCATACCAGGGTTTCCCCAGTTGATTTGATCTTCTAATGGATTATTCAACTTGGCCATAAAAATGAAAATAATAGTTATTAATCGTCACTTGTTCCAAAAGATTAACTATAAGAAAACGTTGATTTAATTATTTAATTAATATTTAACACTCCCTTTAATAAGTTAGACCTAACACCTACAATATTTGATTAAAATTGGAGGTGAATGACAAAGAAAGAGTTCAAACTCAAAACTTTTGCTATGATACTATGCTAAATCATCCCTCATCCCAATGCTTATACTTATAGGAAATGGTTAATTTAACCCTACACCTGTTCCGAGGGTGCGGTGCACGGGACCGGGGTTTACTCTGTAGGGATAGGTCCGAAGGGCCCTGCCTTGAAGAGGTTCCCCGACATAAAAAAAAAAAAAAAAAAAAAAAAAAAAAAAAAAAAAAAAAAACCCTACACCTGCTTTATGACAACAGTTATCACCCAAAACAAGGAAAAAATCATGGAACATAATCAACTTTCTAAGCATCTGATTCGATGTTCTTTGTGAGAATATGATGCTTATAACGTGCTAACATATATTTGAGGAACAAAATCATGTTCTGGTAGGATAGAAGGACAGTGCTGGAGAGAGTAAAATGAAAATAACAACTCCACCACACTGGTTTATTGCAGGAGTATGTGTATGGATGACATGTAGGAAGGCAACTTTCATTTTAGGTGAAAATGATATTAGGTCTCAACTTGTTGCTCTAGCACCATCATACCCCATATCTTACAGGAACTTGAAATCTTGTGGGACAATCAAAATTTCACTTGCTTCAAATTTACATGTTAACCAAACTGTAGCCTACACCTAAGAAGGCATAAATCTTTGGATAGGTTTTCATAGCAAATAAAGGTCTCCATTTCCGATCAAATCCAAATTGGTGCAATAGGTGAATAATGTGAATGATTTACAGCTATATCAACAAGAAGCAATGTCTAGACAGACCATAAAATGGCACTGACTCTAGATGGTCATTAGAGATCGATTATAGTATGTTGCTCTCAATCTTCTTGTTGTTATCTATTGTATGTTTATCATTTGAGCAGATTGGTGAAAATCACCTTCAAAATTTTTCTGAAGATCACACCATGGCAAACACAATTTACTTCAGGCTTGGACTCCATCAACGCCATACTCTATATGTTGTTTGCATTAACTGTGTCAAGCCTCAGGACAATATAAGCATTTATGTCTATGCTAGAACTGTGGCAACCTATTTGGAAGCATAAGAGTTGCCATTGTTTTTTTTTTTTTTTTTTGACAATAATGAATAAGTCTAAAACTTACACAGAATATCTGCAGGTTCTACAGTTTGGAACAAAGTCAAAGATTATCCACTCAAATTAAGATCTTTTGACACACAAAATTGAAACGGAAGGCCAAATTTTGGCCATCTCTGATTAAAATATGGCAAAAAAAAAAAAAAAAAAATATCAACAACATTCATTTTATTCAACATTTTTGTTTACATTGAAAGAAGGATAAAACGAAACAAAAATGAAAAATATCAGATTACAGCATATTTTCAGCACAAAAATCTGATTACCACCCAAAAGATGGATTTTGACATGTATTCAGCAGCATTTGTTTTTCATACATCAACTTTTCTAAACAAAGGGCTAACAACCTATAAGGGGCACATCAGCAATGTACCCTTTATCCACAAATGTGAAAATGGCAACACATCAAAATTTGAATGAACATGGAATTTAATTTTACAAAATCCACAAATAATGAGCTACCAAAAAATCTACATCAATGAAATTTGCAAACAAGGAGAAGCCTTACAAGACTGAGCTTCGCTCCACTGCCGAATAACTCCAATTGAATTTTTGGAAATCAATTAGATATACTCTCCGCTGCCTGGGAACTGAAGCTCGAATGAGAAAGCACATCTTCTCTTGAAAATATTTCTGAACTTTGTCCAGCTGATTGATTTCGCCTCCAACGGAAACCATTGTCATCGTTACCACGAGTATGGGATTGATTTTTCCCTCTGTGGAAATATCTCCCACTGCCAAATTTAGAACTCCGATTCGCTGATTTAGAACCAGGCTCAACCCCATCAACCTCCTCATCATTACCAGCCATAAGCTCCATCAAGTTGCTCCTGAAACCCAAGTCCGAATACACTCTCCGTGAATTCCTCAATGACAACCTACCAATTTTCCCATCCATTGCATCTAAATCCCCTCCTTCCACACCCTCCACTCTTGAATTATTCACATTTCTCAATCCCACTGGACCTCCAACAGTCTCTGCCATCATGCACGGATTGTTAAAACCATTCCATGAATGAAGTGGAACCAATTTACTCAACCCGCTAAGCCATTCGACAACCTCCTTCATTGCTGGCCTCCTCTCCCTACAAGACCTCACACACTTGGAGGCAATCACTGCCAATTGCTTCCTCACAACCAAATCTTTAGGAGGCACAATCCTTGGATCATAAACAGCAGCAAGCTTCCCTTTCTTTATAAGTGGAATCGCCCAATCCACTATTGAAGGCGGCGAATGCCCGACATCAATAGCCTTCCTCCCACTGATAATCTCCAACAACAAAATCCCAAAACTAAACACATCAGTCTTTGTGCTCAAGTTATCTGGGGTCACATAGCAAGGGTCTAAATACCCCATAGTCCCAGCAGGAGGTGTTGACCTTAGCCTATAATCATCAACATGGCACCTAAGTGCTAACCCAAAATCACCCAACCGGGCACTATAATTTCTATCTATTAGGACATTAGCAGACTTTATATCCCTATGAATTACAGGTGGGTTTGATGAATGCAAAGTGTCAATGGCTTTTGCAGTCTGCAAAGCCAATCGAATTCTTCGACCCCAATTGGGTGGTCGAGTAGTGGAGTGAAGAATGTCATACAAAGTACCATTGCTCATGAACTCAACAACCAAAAGCCTATTATCAGAATCATTAGTAAAACCCACTAAATTTACCAGTCTTGGGCTCTGGATTTTGGACAGGATTTCGATCTCGTTATCGACCTCGCTAGTTAAGACATCGGCTTTGAGCGAGGGAGCTCGAGACGGCTTCTTGACGGCAACGTGGCGCCCATGGAGGATGGCCTTGTAGACGTAGCCATGGCTGCCTTTGCCCAAGAGCTTTTGGTCTGAGAAGTTGTTGGTGGCAGCCTCAAGGTCACTGTAGTGAAAGTGTTGGATCTTGATGGGTTTTTTGGGTTGTGGGTTGTGAGTGGATTTGGGATTGGATGATGGGGTTTGCGAGTTGGAGATGGAAATGGCCGATTCAGCTTTACAGGAGAGGTATCCCATCAAAAAAAAAATCCTATTTTTTTCTTTCTTTTGCTGTTTTGGTTTATCTGGGATTTGGAGATGATGATATTGGATAAGCTATATATGCAAAAGCTTTGCTTTTTTTTTTTTCTTCTTCAATAACTCTTTTGGAGGTGGCGGTGGAGGTGATGATGTTGAATAAGATAAATACGTGGATTGATGAAAGGTTTATTGCTTTTTTTTGGTCAACACAATGTGAGGAAAAGGGCAGAAGGAAGAGGTTTTTGGGTTCTGCAGATCATGTTGATGGGATTTGGGAAATGGACAACTGTTGTGTGTTTTTCTCTGGATTCGATTGTGAGAGACAGAGAGATGAGTGGCGGATTGTAAGGGAGGTGGCTTGGGAGCCCACAGACAGGTATCCCAATGGTGAAGCAATCAATCTCTCTGATAGTCTAACTCTACATGGAATATGACCTATGAATATGAATTTATGATTCATCCAAAAATGAACATGAATTTATGGATGGTAATTAATATGGATATTTGAGAGGAGAATATACTGATATACTCTACCTCAAGTCAACTTTTTACTGCCATATTATTTTATTAATAATATTATGTGCGGTCACATACAATACAAGTCAAAACGGTACGATCACAATTATTTACACGACTTACAAATTCAATATAAAATTAGTGAATTAGAGTTTATGAGTTTGATACGTTTAATTCAGATTAAAATTAGCCTATATAATTTTATATACACAAACTTTAACACTATCCGAACCCATACATGTTTAATAGACTAGTTAGAAAAAGAATAAATTAAGCAAATTTAGAATAAAATTTTATCCTTTTTGTTTTTTGGAAAGAGAGGGGTATTAAGATATCATTTATTTTTTCGTGGTAATTGAAAAACTAGGATTAGAATTCTTTTTATATTTTTTTAAGATATTTCTTAATAGATTTGGATCTAAGATAAGAGTCATAAAAGCTTAATTATTATTTTAATTAAAGTAATTTAAATTTTACCACCTCAATAATAACTCAATGAGGTATGATAAATTAAGATAAAATTAAATATTTTTAAAAGTGTAATATATTTAATTATACTATATTTTAAAACAACTAATCTTAAGGTCTACTTTAGAACCTGTTTGAGATTGCATTTGAGAAATAGAGTCTTTAAGTCAAAAGAGCTTTTGGGCAAAAGCCTCATTTTTAAGCTTTTACCAAAAGTTTTTTTTGACCACTTTTAGGCTTTTTGGACCCTTAAAAGTGCTTTTAATTTTTTTTACCAAACAAGTATGTTTTTCTTCAAACGGGCATTTTGAGTGTTAAAAACACTTTTAAACTCCTCAAACGCAATCCCAAACAGACCCTTACTCAATTTAAATATGAGGATGACTCACAACTTGAAAACTATAATATATCTTAATTCTTAATTCTCTCCGTAAAATTTCTTCATGTAATTCTCAGATAATTGTAATAAAAACTGTCTTTTATTGAAAATAGGTGATATAAATGTAATAAAAACTGTCTTTTATTGAAAATAGGTGATATAAAATGGTAGATAATAGTCCTTACCATTAGTAAAATGGTGGTTGGTTTCTTATATATATATATATATATATATATATATTAGACATAATTTTTTATTTTTTATTTTATTTTTACATATATTTTAAAAAAATGTATGTGAATGTCATATACTCTATTAATTTTAATAAAAAATGCATATAAAATTTACGCATATTTATTTAGTAAACGGAATTAAAAAATAAATAAAATAAAGTCACTCGTAAGGCATGCATGCATACGAAGGCTTATATGATTAATTATATAATCGGCAACGCCAGCTGCTGGTCTTAGTGAAGCACAAAGTCAATCTTTTGGAGGTATAAATGTTATTTATTGTTGGCAAATCAAGCTGGCACGGACCAAATTAGGCAAAGTTTCTTTGGTTTTTGAAAAAACTATTAATGTATCAACAATTTTGAATGTTCACGTTTTCTATTTGTCTCATTTTTTTAATAAATCAAATGAACAGAAAATCGATTAGAAATAATGACTTAAGAATTAAATTTAATCAAAATTGAAAATTGAAAATCAGTTGCTTGGACACCGTACTCCAGGCCAACGAAACTTGCAATGAAGAGAAAAACAAGCACATGTGACCTTGTCGGATGTGTCAGCGAGAAACGCTCCGATGTTCAAGTCAGTATTTATTTAGTAAAGAGGACAAGGAAACTATGTACACTATGAATGAACCTTCTTTCTTCCTTTTATGGAGTGTTTCCTGTGCGATGTGTTTTTGGAGGAGAGGGTCCAGGAGTAACTGATTTGTTTCTTTGGATTTTACTCCGTTAGATGATTATTCTCTTAAGCTTTGAAAATATCAAGGCGTTAAGGTACATATGGCTTAGTTATTATCTTATGCAAACGTTGGTTTGTTGGGACTAATACACTCGTTGTTTAAGGCCTGATTGAGCCTGACTTGCTTGTAAGATGGACCTTATTAGGTCTATCTCTAACCTCTGATTCATTACCTAATAAATTATTCTTGAATACACCATAATACATTATACAAATGGTAGTTTGGATTAAAATTTGAAACTCGGTGAAATGTGTTGATTCTCTTGTACACCAATATATTTGATAAAACCTATAAAGTGATGTCTTTATCTTTTATCCTACATCTCATTTCAAGTTATCAGGATTTTTTATTTTTTATTTTTTATTTTTTTTAGGAATGTAGAGTACATAAATGAGAATCCTGAAAACATTTTTTTTAAAACCAAAATAATAGTTATTTTTTTCTAGGAAAAGGAGAAATTTGTATTAAATTAGAATTGAGTGAATCAATGTGAAGAAGACTTTCAACTTTTGATATCTTTTACAAAAGCCAAAAGGAAAAGCTCAAATCTTACACAACCCAAGACAATAGTTGGTTTTGTTACTTTAAAATTCCAATAACTACCACTCTCTCTTCTTTTTTTTTTTCTTAAGATGAAATTTTTTTAATACAAAAATATTAATTACAAAGAGAAGGGGTAGGACCCCAACATCAATTGCCCCAAAATAGTTAATACAGTGCGAGAAAATTTATAAAATAAACTAAAAATACGTTAAAAAGTTGGCCTTGTCCATTAACCTTTTTTTTTTTGACCTAATGCCAAAAAATGACCGTAAAAACGACGATTTTTGAAGTAGTTTCTAAGTGAACCTGTTTGGGGTGACCCTCCGATAGCACCAAGATTATGGGCCACAACAGTTGATAATTAATGAGTACTCTCTACTTGCCTATACCTTTGCCAACAACATGGTCACCATCATTACCAAACATCTACCTCTTGGCCACACACCAACCAAATTGGGCTAAATGTGCCTTTCTACTGGGCACCACACCATATCTGAAAACATTCATCTCAACTTCCACACTCATTTAGCTATAAAACATAGTCAATGAAGGAATATACAATCAATGTTGTACTTTTACCTCCAGCATTAGTGACATATTTGGTGGGAATTAGCCAGAGAAACCAATATAAGAGGAAGTGCCAGCGGTTTTTACTATTTAAGCCTTTTATATTATTGGTTCTCAGCTGGTACGTGTTTTCATAGTCACATTTAGGTAAATTAGCTACTATGATTGTCCCCTCCTACCTTTCTTGATTAAAAAAAAAAAAATCCCCTACATAAGATAGATTCAGATGAATCATATATTTTATTTTCTTTGCCTTGTAAAGTTGTTTTGGGTATATCGTTGTGTGTCTCAAAGCAATTCGAACATCAAATCTAACTCACTTTCCCAAGTAAGAGGATAAATAACAAATTGCTAGAAATCCGAATCCGTCTCATAGAGGCATGTGTATTTTTTAAAAAAAAAAAAAAAAATTGATTAGCATTTTGTTTCTTGGTATGTGTTCTTTGACAGGTGGACTTCTGGTCCAATATCTTCCCCCTTTTGTTTGATTACTCATCAAGAAAAGGCATCTTCCTTTTGCTCCACATATTTTCGTTGCTTTATGGGTTGTCTGCATGTTAGCTTATACTTTCTTTTGTCATTTTCTCTCCAAATCTGACCAATTTCAGATTCTTGGGGTTTTGAAGAAAATTTGAATTATGTTTCACTCTTGTTTTTCTCATTTACTAAACAAAAAAAAAAAAAAAAAAAAAAAAAAAAAAAAATTGGAATTCTTTTTCTTTCTTTAATGGTAAACCAAAACAATATAAATATCATGGAGGTTTGAAAGTAGACTGCCTTTTTTTTTTTTTTTTGGTTTTTTGTTTTCCTTTTTCTTGGTTCTTTTATCTTCTTTTTTTGGGGAGGGGGTGGGCTTCATGCCTTCATATTGCTTATGGGCCAATGTAACAAAGCAAGATATATTACCCACATTGAATCTTCTGGAGGCTAGCTATCAAAATACCCAATAGCTCATGGCCCTGGAGGAATACTTAGTTACCCAGTTACAAAATCTTTTTTCAGCCACACTTTCCTCAAATTCTACCACCATTATCTTTGAGAAAGTGTCCGTTTGGTTTAACGATTTCATAATATACCATTTGAAAAAAATAGTAGTTTTAAAATGTAGAAATAAAAACACAATTCTTAAAAAATCTAGTTAAAGTCTTCAGTAAAATTATATATAGTTCGACATTTAAAATTGCGATTTGACCTTTAAAATTGTGTATTTTTTATAATGACTTATTTACCTACGATTTAAAAACATAAACACGCTCCCAAACAAAACACATCCTACGATTTTTATTTAAAAATATACTTTTGACTTGTAAAATTGCAAGGCAAAGGGATTGCTAGCTTGCTCACAAAACTTCTTTGGCACACATGTGATAAGAGTCGAACTTTCTATGAAGAATATTCCTCCTTGGCATATTTTTCCACGATCACCCTTGCTTTCAGGAACTGTGATGAAGTTGTATATTTAAAATGCACAGATTTCATGTGTTCATCAAGTCAACCGCGCTGAAATAAATTTTTTTAGGTGTATAAAATATAAATAATCCAACCCAACACTAATCATGTTGATATTTTATATGATATATACTTTGAAAATTCCATTTTCATCTCCCCCACAATATTTTTGTATTCAGAATGCTTTGCACATTTTTGTTGTAACGTTGCACCTTCGTTCCCACTTGAACCAAAAAAAATGGCCCGCCAACGGAAAAACGCGTTTTGCAAAGTCAAGGCGAATCTTTCTTGGAAAAAATGTAAAATTAGTCATAAATTTTCTAAATTTTTTTAAAATTGAGCTAAAACTTTATGTAGTAAGTATAAATGACAAATAACTTTCCCTTTTCGTTTAAAATTTTGATGAAAATCATAGTTGACTAACCATCCTCAAGGTTTTGGGGGTGTTTCGGCTATCACATATCGGACCGATTTTAAAATGGTCGGACCACGATCTCTAGATTTTTTTAATATTTATATTTATTATGAGGGACACACGCATGTCGTATTATTGTTAGTGTTGATGTGACAATATTACGACGGTTTTCTATCAAAATTTCAAATGAAAGTTCGGACTAAGGAGTTATTTGTCATATATATGCTTATAACATAAGGTTTTGAGTCAATTTTTAAACCCTGAAAAGATTATTGCAAATTAGTGCATCCACGTGACTGATTTTGTAAGGTCAAAGGTCAATCTTTCTTTACATCTTAATTTCTGTACATCAATCAAAGTTTTCTTGTGAAACTCTTGAACTTGGATCTCACATTCAGATCTTGCTCTCCCACATTGCAAAGATATCAAGAAGAAGCAAAAATGGAGGGAGAGATACTGAGCTTAATAAAGGTATGGATTGGGGTTTTCGCATGTCTTTCTTATTGCTATGCAATTAATAAGATAGTCTCCAGAGGCCCTGCAAGACTCCTTTGTGTACTCCCAGTCGTCTTCATCTTCCTCTTCCTTCCTCTCAATCTAAATTCTGTTCATCTTGGAGGCACCACTGCATTTTTCATTTCTTGGCTTGGGAATTTCAAGCTCTTGCTCTTTGCTTTTGGTAAAGGTCCTTTGTGTTCTGACTCATCAATCTCTCTCGGACGGTTTGTAGCCGTTGCTTGCACTCCCATCAAGATCCACCAAAAAAAGCACCCATCTCCACCAATATCACATCTAAATGGCAAAAACAAAGAAAACCCTAAGGGAAGACAAATATTTTTCCCTCTAAGGCATGTAGTAATTGGTGTCCTTTTGGCCATTTTGATACGTATCTATGATTATAGTGAGCATATCCACCCAAAGGTTATATTGTTTCTATATTGCTTTCATATATATTTTCTCCTAGAAATCATTCTAGCCATGGTGGCAGCCCTGGCTCGAGCCCTGCTAGGAGTGGAGCTTGAGCCGCAGTTCAACGAGCCATACCTCACCACCTCACTCCAAGACTTCTGGGGCAGGAGGTGGAACCTCATGGTCACCAGCATCCTGCGCCCCACCGTATACGATCCCACTCGCCATGCCATGACACGCGTCGTTGGCCGCAAGTGGGTGTCAATCGCTGCCATTCTCGCCACCTTCATCGTGTCGGGGCTCATGCATGAGCTCATGTTCTACTACTTGGGGTGCGTGAATTCCACTTGGGAGGTCACATGGTTCTTCCTCCTCCAAGGTTCGTGTTTGGCGGTCGAGGTTGTATTGAAGAAGGCGGTTTTCGCCGGCAGGTGGCGGTTGCCGCGGCTCGTCTCGGGGCCCTTGACCATTGGATTCGTGATGGTGACCTGCTTTTGGCTGTTCTTTCCCCAGTTCCTCCGGTGTAAGGTTGATGAGAGGGCGTTGGAAGAGTGTGCTGCGCTAGGCAAGTTTGTGAAGAATGTCACCCGTACATTGACATACAAATTCTCTACATTTTTTGGGATAACTCTATCAATATGAATCATATGATGACAATGTTAAGGCACTATCATTTTTAATCTTATATTTGATGGTAGGAAAGTGTTATTGCCACACAATAAAATTGTATTCACATAATTACATTCTTCTGGTCGTTTTGTGACTACATCCAATGGAAAATGGGAGGAAATTAAGCATTTCAAATAACTTCTAGCTATTAATCTTAAAATCTACATTAATTAATTATGATATAATGAGTATTCATTCGATCGACTCCGATCGAGAATGTGCAAAAGATAACTACTCCGCCACTTGATGTTAATTGTTGACTAATTGTGCCAAACAAAAAATTAGTTAACATTCCTAATTTGCCAGCGAGCAAGTAACATTTTCTACACCATGTTAGACAATGATAGCATGATCTACTAGGATGGCAAGGAGTTTGACATCATCATTTTGCTAGGACTGTACCTTACGAACAAGCGACATATGGCAAAAGATGTATTTCACTAGAAGATGCGAATTAAATGGCATGTTTGGTTAGGGTCACAGTACTTAAATGGAACATGATCTTCTCCTATCTAAAATAGACTGGAGAATATTAAGTTAATGGCTAGAATTTTTCTAGAGAGAGATCTTAAGGCCATAAATAGGACATTTGTCCTATTAATAATAATAATAAAAAAATTATATATATTTTTAAAATAATTGAAAATTAAAAAAATAATAAAAGATTAAGGGATGGTTGAACCATCCCCATTGGGGGTGGCCATTGGGGCTGGGGGTGGTCCGATCACCTCCAAGGGCCAAATCAATATAATATATATTGATTTGGCCCATGGGGGGGCCTCCAGCCACCCCAGATCGACCCTTGGGGGTGGATCGGCCACCCCAAGTGCTAAATCATTTTTTTTTTAATTTTTTTTATTTGGCCCTTGGGGATGGCCAAACCACCCCCATTGGTGGTTCAGCCACCCCTTAATTTTTTTTTTTAATTTTTTATTATTTATTTTTAAATTATTTTTAAAATATATATAATATTTATTTATTTTTATTAGTAGGACATATGTTCTATTTATGGCCTCAAAATCTTTCTAGAGAAATCTAGGTCATTAACTGAATATTCTTCAGTCTATTTTAAACTGGAGATGATCCAAATTCCCTCAAAACGAGTAATACTATAAATTATATTTTTATGTCATAATTATCTTAAAGGTTTATCATGTCTTTTACCCGTCTCTCTCTTTGCCTTTTTTTTTTTTTTTTTGTCTACACGGACAAAAAGATCATCATTTATTTGTTTGGACAGAAAGACAACGAAATGATCGATTTAAAAAATATGAATTATAGAATAAATTAGTTATTAAAATTTAGAAAGGAAGACATTAAATTAAAATGGTACGAAAACAGAGAAATTAGGTATAAATTTCCACTTTTTGCTGGTTGATGGACTCTAATTAATCCCACCCCACCTGCCAATATAGCCTTTTTTTTTTTTTCGAATTGAAAAGCTTTTGTCCATTTCTACGTTCTGATAAAACGTACTGTCAGAAACTCACTACTGCGTTTCTGAAATTTGTAGTCTGATTGCGAGTAAATTTTGGTACGGTTCTCACATGCAAGCAGTAATTTTTAATTTGGAAAAACTATATTTAACTTCCCTTCTAATATTTTAATTTTTACAATATCTCTCCAATTTTCTATAGGAATTACAAAAAGTTTCCTTACCTGATTCAAAATGATTAAAAAAAAAAAAAAAAAAAAACTCTTACGTAAGACAAACAAAAATTTTGACAAAAAAACAAAGACAGAAAAAGAAGCTAAAAATGGTCTTTTTATCATTTTTTTTATAACAAAATTGGGACATTACAACCTCAATAGAAAATTGTAAAAACATTGTAAAAGTTAAAATATTTGAGGAAACCATAGACTAATTAGTTGGAGGGAGATAAATTTTTGGATTGGCTTAGGTTGTAATGACCTAGAGAAAGCGTTAGCTATTTGTGTTATTATTCTAAAAAGATTAATCAATTTAAAACTTCTCTAGAATCACTTATAAAGTCTTAGTTTCAGTTAGTAAATAAGAAATGTGAGACTTAGTATTTATGAGTGTCAATTTACGTGGGTAACTCGTCTTCCCAATATGAGACTGGGGTATTACATAGGTGCCGTAAAAAAAAAAAAAAAAAAAAAAAAGAGCAAATCTGCTATAGTTTTTTTAACTGTTCAAATTTAATTTCAAGTTTTTCATTAAATAAAAAATTAAATTAAATCCAAACCATTAAAAGAACTAAAAAAAAAAATCTCCCTACTTTTTTTTAACCCTAAATTTTTACCGTTGCTTCCTCTTCAAAAGGACTCTGTTTTCACTTTTTCTCTTGCATTTGTGGTAGCATTTAACTCGCCCAACCAGATTCCACCAACACACACTAATTAAGCCCAACTACCAAACAAGCTCCTTCATGAAACACAATCTTTCGACTTGCACCACCATCTCCAGTATATAAACAGCAAGGCCTCTTACACTCAGCCAGCGACCAAAATCTTAAAACTAGCAATCAATTCAATTCTTATCTTCATGGCTGCCTCTGTTGTCCTGAAGCTGACTTGCTTGGTGCTTGCGTGCATGGTGGCAAGCGCACCCATGTCTGCCGAAGCAGACATAGCATGCAACCAGGTGGTGAGTTACCTGACCCCATGCGTTTCTTATGTAGCCAGTGGTGGGTCTGTGCCGGCTGCCTGCTGCAGCGGGATCAAGTCCCTCTACGATCTGGCTAAGACCACGGCGGACCGCCAGAGCGTTTGCAGGTGTCTGAAGCAAGCTGTTAATGGGATTCCGTACACTGGTTACAACATTGGTCTAGCGGCTGGACTTCCTAACAAGTGTGGGGTTAACCTCCCTTACAATATCAACCCTTCTGCAAACTGCAACGAGTATGACTGCTAGCTCTTTTATATATGTGATCTGCATGCAAAAATATATTTTTTTATGCATGAAGATTATCATAAGTCCACGATAGCAAATATACATGTGTTTTACGCACAACAAGCTGATGTGGTATAGCCATGTTAGCTCAAAAACATTGGCCACCTTCTTTTATGGATGGCCGATCACTTCTTTAAGGCTGGTAAGCCACGTCAACTGAACCTTTGAGGGTTGTTGTAAGTCGTAACCACTCCCAAAGTCCTATTTAGTAGTTACGGCCACTAGATCTCTTTGATCTGTTGGTATCATAACTATCAAATTTGGTAGTCCTTGGAGGTGGTGCCACCCAAGAGGACGTGTGGGGGTGGTAGGCCACCTCAATGTATGAGGGTTGTCGCGACCACTCCCGATGTAAAGTTTTGTGATCACGACCATCAGATCTCTTTGTTTTTGTGGCATTGTGACCACTAGATCTAGCAGTCCCGATCCATCCCGTGTGATGGTTGGGGATGGGGCCACCTGGGAGGGTGTGCAAATTTTTTTTTATGCTACTAGCTGTGCTTAAAAACGGACACATGATTAGCATTACTCTTTAAGAAATGTGTTTATAACTCTTTTCTGTTTTTCTCTTGCTTGTAACCCTGTTTGCAGCATAAAGTGAAGTTGATGGACCAGTGGTTTTCATCTACAAGATGTAGTAGCTTGAGAATAAATGGGTGCTTTTATATATCTGCCTGCAGCTCCTGTTATAGCTTCGTCTTTGTAGTCTTGTAGTTGTAAATCATCCACTTGATGGGTTGATCTTGCTTTTAGTTCTATGTACTTCGCCTTCCAAGAAGATCAAATCTGTGGATGTATATCTCAGTTATCACTAAAGAGTCATGTTTGCTACTTTATCCTTGCTAATTGCATTTGACTTTTACTTCTCTTACGCAGCTAGATATGTAATATTAATTGGATGTGTGACTTGTGCTAATGACCAAAGGGTTGCTTCAAACTACCAATTAACTATCTACACCAGAAAAATAGGTTTGATTCTCTAACAGTCTAACCAAATCAGGTGATTCATGGAGCATCGATCCTTTAGAGTAGAATGGCAACTCGAATGTCGAGTTTGGATCGTCTCGAGACATAGATAAAAGACTAAATAATAAATCAATATAGAAAAAAAAAAAAAAGAAAAAAAAAAGAAAAAGAAAAAAGAGAAGGTTGGATACTTTCTGCGAATTGGGGAAAACACAGAGAGGTATATAAAGAAAAATATGAGGAGAAAATAATAGGATGAGCAACTGGAATTTTGTTGAATGATGGACTACAAAATAAATGATTGATGGCTTAAACCTTGTTTGGAATTACGTTTGAGAAATAAAGTTTTTAAGTTAAAAAGAGTTTTTGGGCAAAAGCTTTATTTTTAAATTTTTATCAAAAGTTTTTTTTTTTTTTTTTTTGGTCATTTTTAGGCTTTGTAGACCCTTAAAAGTGCTTTTAATTTGTTTACCAAAAAAATAATTTTTTTCTTCAAATAGGCTTTTTGAATGTTAAAAGCACTTTTAAGCTCCTCAAACGCAATCCTATACAGACCCTTAATATCTAAGACTAATGCAGCTGATCACAAAAATAAATGTGGCTTAAATGACCACATTTCCCACTATGATCCCAGCCCCAGGTTGTTTTAGCTTGTAAAATGTCCAAGTTAATGTCCACTCCGTTAATCCTAGTAATTATATTTAATTAATAGTAATGCTGATAATCTATAAAGAAAAACGGGATACAAAATTGAATGCGAGAGAGAGAGATCTAAAAGTACTTTTAAACTCCTCAAACGCAATCCTAAACAAACCCTCAAATATCTAGGACTAATGCAGTTGGTCACAAAAATAATTGTGGCTTAAATGACCACATTTCCCACTATGAACCTAGCCCCCAGGTTGTTTTAGCTTGTAAAATGCCCAAGTTAATGTCCACTACGTTAATTCTAGTAATTATATTTAACTAGCACATAATCCGCACTATACACGAGATTCTTCATTATAATTTAATTTCAAAACTCAAACACATTTTTAGGTTAAAAAAATGCATGTAAAAAAATTCATCACGTCTCTTTAAATAAAAAGTCTTACTAAAGGTTATACGTTATTGAACATGTTAAATTAAATTAAAACATATAAATTAAAATATGTTAAAATATTTGTTCCCATAGTTTGAAATGAAAAGTATAAAAAAAAACATATAGCAAGAAGAAAACATGGATTCAAATTATTAAAGCATTAATAAAAAAAATTAGTAAGTATGAACAAAATCTTTTTTTTTTTTTTTTTAATTTTATTTATTTTTTTATGAATACAAAATAAAACAAAATCTTCCACTTAACATTTAAAGCAATTGAACAAATCATTTCACATCTGTTCATTGTTAAATTATCTCTTTCCTCTTTCGAAAGAGTTTCTATTCCCTTTTTTGCACAACAATTAAATAAATTTTACCCTCTTTTGCTTTCAAAAGTAGAAAAAACAATTTTAAAAAACCTTTAAAATTTGAGTAAATCGCACAAACTTTAAAAAAAAATAAAAATAAAAAAATCCCAAAAAAATTCAAATGAATTAAAACATAAGACCATTGATTTTAGTTTAATCCATATAAACTAGTTAAAATCTTTGTCCTCCTATGACGATATTAAAATTAAAATAAGTATTCATAAAATATATAAAAAATAAAAACGGGATTCTTATTATCAAAGTATGAATAGAAAATTAGAATATATAATATTATTGTTGTATGATACCTATTATATTTCAATACAAATAAAACATGTCATGAATAAGGTATGGATTGAAAAAATCCCGAAAGAAATCCGTGATGTTGTAATTCATATTGTTTCGTGCTCTTAGTACTTAGAGCGTAACGCTTTTGTTTTGTTAGAGTTTCTATGGTCTAGATTACTTTGTTGATGATGAATGAAACAAAAAATAAAAGACATATACTTATGAAACATTTGAAAAAAATACTGTTTTTTTTTTTTTAATACAAAATAAAACAAAATCTTTCGCTCAACATTTAATACAATCAAATAAAGCATCTCACATTAGGTTTATTGCTTAATTACCACATATTTGGTGTTTCCAAAAAAAAATATATATGTTGCTATTTCTAGACAACATCAAATAAAGTTTTGTTTTCTTTTAAACAATACCTGAAGATTATCACACAAATGAAAAAAACAAAAAAAAAAAAACCCATAAAATATTCAAATGAATTTATGTTTCTTTTTCTTTTAAAAGAAGAAAAAAGCACTTCCAAACTCGTCTAAAAATCGGAGTAGATCAAACAAACAAAACAAAAAATCTACATAAAACATTCACATGATTTAAAACAAAAAAAACCATTATTTTCGATTAAATAGAAACCCTAGATAAATCAACCTCAAATTCAAATACAACCAAACCACACAAAAAGAAGAGAAAATCAAAGTGGTTACAAAAATCAAAACAAAAGTATTTACTTGAATGTTGTTGCTAGTGACCATTAAAGGAGGAAGCACCATAAATCTTGCCCTATGTTTTGCCTTCAAGAGCAGACTCATGGACTTAAAAGGCTCTGGCATGCACCCTTTTTAGACGTAAAGAGAGAGAGAGAGAGAGGGGTAGAAATCAAAGAGAATTTAATGATAGAATTAATTTGACCTTTTTTTTTTTTTTTCAACGTATTAGGCATATTAAACTCATTGTATTCCTAACATGAATTAATTTAGTTAATTTAATGGCTTTAGAGGACTGGTTTTTAACTTAAAAGGACCGGTTCAATGTTTAAAAATTAAATAACCATAATTATCTTACATTAAATATAGTCACTTAATAATAAAATTCATATAAAGAAACGATTTGAAATAAACACTTGGAATAATGAAACCACCTAAACCTAAAGGGTAAACTATTAAACCATATTAAAAAATAGGAGAAACACTAAACGGTTAATAGAGAAAGTTAAGAAGACACTTAAAAAATTTAAAAAAAATTAAAACTGGTTATGCTTTTAAAAAGTATGAGTTCAGGACACGTGTCGTAATTCCAAGCTCTCTGAGCCAAAACTCGGCATTTATATATATATATATATATATATATATATATATATATATATATATAACAGTAAAGCTGATAATCTATAAAGAAAAATGGGAGACAAAATTGAATGCGAGAGAGAGAGAGAGAGAGAGAGAGAGAGAGAGATCTACAAGTAACAGCCAAAACATTAATCTTACCATTTCCTTAGTTCCCCAGGAAAATGTAGTGCTTTTTTTTTTTTTTTTTTTTTTTTTGGGTGAGGGGTGGGGGTGGAGAGCACATTTCAATTGGCCCTTTGTCATTAGAAGTTGATCTCACAACATCTCTAAGTGACAATGTTAAGTCATGCTTGCAGCTTAAACACTGCGTTTAATGTTTGACTAAAGTGAAACAAATAAGATACAGTCAGTATGACATAGCCATTAAAACATGTCATGCCAAGAGATAGCTCAATCAGTTGAAAATCATATCTAATAAAACAGAGATCATTAATTCGAATCTCTCATTTCCCCTCTTTGGAACACAACTTGATTAATATATATATGTCAAGCAGAAATCTGGGGTGCACAGAAGTCCATAAAATTATTCAGGTTGCACATACTAGTTTAAGGTTAATGTGAGGTATACATGACAGATAACCATTAAACATTGTGTTGTTTCTGCATACAAAAGTTAATTTTTCTTTCATTCTCTCATTATTGAGTATAAAGGAGTTGGTACATTTCAATGGTCATGGCCATTTCTCTGTTTTTACACCAATGACATCAAATAAATATACAACAATTTTGGGCTACTGACTGTCAATCATATGTCCAAGTATGACCGTTCCAATGTATACAACATATTTGATTTGCTCAATTTATCCAAATTACAAGTTATTAAGAATGGCATTTACTAATCAGTAAGGGTACAATGGCCAATCAATTTCTAGGTGGCAGCAATCAAATAAACCATTAACTCTCTTTAGAGCTGCTTGCCTATGTTGCAATAACAGATGTGAGGTCTCATCTAAATGCTTTGGCACGTCTTCATTTTCCTTTTTTCGGGGCAATTTTCTTGAAAAACTTTTCCATTTTGATTCAAACTTACAAGCTACAAATACAATAAAAATAAAAAAGAAAAAAGAAAAAAAAAGAAAAGAAAATCAATCTCAACAACCTCCAACCAAGATGTATTGTCGATCAAACATTCAGCAAAATCTCAAGTAGAAACATGATAAGATAGCAAAAATACAAAAGTTTATTCGCAAGATCTTATATACAAATATGATACTTATGTTTACATACAATAGTGACACAGAGTATCTCATCATCTCCAATTGATGTACAAGTGAGACGATCCAAGTTTGGCCTCCAACTTAATTGTTCTAAATAAAGCCGATTGTAAAATTGGACAATATGCTCCCTTATTTTTCTAGACTTTAAGGACAACGATCCATTAACTAAAGAATCCACCGTATTGTTTCTTCTATTGGAATTTGCCACCATATGGAAAATTTTATTGTTCTTATCTCCCTCTCTCAACCATAGAGCCCTGAAATCCCTAGAAATTTTTTTCTCCACCTTTTAGCATCAAATAAGGGTCTTCCCTCCGCAATAATATTAAGGTCACAGATTCCAAACAAAAGATCCTTTTTCTGCTTTCCAACATTACCAAAAACCTCTTCGTTCCATTTTTTCAGATCCATTTTCAAGGCTCTCAACTTGAGAGCCAGAATAAAACTAGGGGAACCCTGAAAACTATATAAACATTCACCACTTTTTCACATGTTCCACAAATCTCTCTGACTTCAACCAAATGTTCTCAAACTTAAAATATCATCTGCTCCTAACTGCAATGCCACAATCAAGCACCACAAGGAAGTGGTCCAAAAAGATTCTAGGAATCTCCTTAGAGAAACATTAGGAGACTGAGCTTCCCAATTAGGCAATAGGAGAAACCTATCAATTATGGTCTAAGATGGCAAATCTCGATTATTGAACCATGTGAAATTCCCACCAACAACAGGGATATCTGTTACACCATGATAAAAAAGGAATTCAAAAAAATCCAGCATAGATGGGGACTATCAGTTGTCGCCTGATCTCTCAAACATTAAAATCACCACCAATACACCATGGCATCTCCCACCAACTAATTAGTTCAACTAATTCATCCCATAGCCATTTCCTATCATTATTGTCATTTTGACCATAAACACCTACAAAAGCCCACTTAAAATTATCACTGACACTTTTATAAAAACTTGCAACTGTATTAGTCCCCACAAACTCCTCAATCCTTTCCACAAGCCGCCTATCCTACATTAAGAAAATCCCTTTGAAAGCCCCTATCAATCCCAAATAACACCAATCCACATGATGATATCCTCATAAACTAGCACCACAGCCCTAGAAATAATCGTTATTTTAGTTTCTTGTAAACAAACCATGTCCACCTTCCAATCCCTCAAGAGACCTTTAATCCTCAACCTTTTATCCCTATCCCTATCATCTTTTTCACAATACAGGAAAGAATCTTAGGCTTCATAAATAACAAATATGGGAAACCAGTAAATTCTTCAAAGACCATAATTCAAATATTTCACTTGAATCAACCGAAGAGATATTCAAGTTGTCATCTCCTTCTTGATTACCGGGATTTCCATGTAATTAATATTGCTCCTTCCTTCCATATCCGTCCTCCTTCAATGTTTGCTCCTCCATATTACCCATTCTACCCCTACATGAATACTCAAATTCCTAAAGCTGCCCCTTTTCTACCAAAGATTCAACATACAACCTTCTTCCATGTTCCACCAAGAGGTCCTTATTCGCTGGCAGCGACATCATACCATTCAACTCATTCGACTTTGGACCATCATACACCTTTGGGGAAACCATACCCCTACTCCCACAAAAATGGCAACCACCTTTCTTAACTCGGCAACAAAATTGCTCCACCCTCTACCTTCTCACCCCTCAAGAACAACAATGAAGCCTCACCGCCCTCCTACTCCATATTCCGCTAGCACCATGTATCGCCCATGACTATTTGTGCACCTCTGCGCAATATATTCCCTGCTATCAACCCTTAAAGTCCTATAAAACACCCAAATTATCCCCCTAACACCACCTCCACCATAGCCAACAACCACGCCACACTTGACTTGGTCAAAACCACCGCTTGTGAAACCCCTCTGCCCCTCTCAATAATACGTAAACCCAAATACCCTGCTTCTATCTATAGCTCAAAAGTGTTTGTTTCAGCAAAGAAATAACTCACATCACCCATTGCACTCGAACAAAACTAAAACTGAGAAAATGTAGATAACAGTCCTCTACATAGATGCTGGGACGCTCCTCCACACCGATGTGAGAACAGGCGAGAGAGAGAACTAACATATCGTCCCCCAAAAACATTGAATGTTTTACAAGATTCTTGTCAAATTCTATAAATATGAGAAAGCATACATAAGCTCACAGGATGTTAGCTACTTGGTGTCTGCAAAGTAAGAAAAGAAAAGTATATAGTCTTTAAACCCAACAGATTAGAAAAATACCTTCACTTTGGTCCTTAAAACCTCGGATAATACATGCACATACCCATGGCCTTCCTGCATGAGAGGCTTTTGCACCACCTTTAAGTTCACCATTATGTTGTCTCAGACTACACAAAAAGTTCCACTTTGTTAAAGTGAATATTAGTGGGACTTGTCCAATTATGAAGAATACCAGTTCTTTGTACTCCGGGAACGAAAAGCAGAGTCCAACAGGGAAAAAGTAGTAAATTTAACAAGGAAGAATAAAAACAGTAAGATAAGCCTTAGATACTTAAATCTTTTTGGGTAGAACATCTCAAACAATATTAACACTTTCATGGAAGAAATAAGAAATAAAAGAAAAATATATATATAGACAAAATTCCAGCTTAGGAACCAGCATTTTTTTTTTAATCCAAACTCAGATTTGACTATTTCTTAGGCCTAATCAACATGCCAATACAAAATATAAATTACCTCAGGTTTTTGAACTATTGAGGATCAATTACAGATAGCATTAATTAGATGGATGAGATTACAATCGAAGAACACAAGGAGACATTTAAAGAATCCTTCTTTAATTCAATTTAACGCATACAAACAAGCCCTCATCAGTGAAGTAAATATTAGCTTAGACATAGGATCTTAATCAAATTACAAAACTTGAAGAAAAAAAAAAAAAATGCAAACTCTTCGTACCAATCATAATGTGATATCACATACAAAAAAATGATATAAAAAAAATATCAACCTATTTGTGCAATAAACTAAACCAAATTAAGATACCCAGATGACAATTTTCAACAAATTAATCAAACCATCCCTTGACAAAGAACAAATCGTGCCAAAAACATATAAAACGTACCGACGAGGGAAATCGGTGGTGACCCCAACGTAGGTTTTGATGGGGACATTGGTAGAGAGAATGAGGTAGACGCACCATGATCTGGAGCTCAATTTAGGTAGTGAAATTCTTGGTTTTGAGTCTTTTGACGGTGATGATGATGATGGCTTTAATGGGTTAGGGTTAGAGTTTGGACTTTTAAGAGATCGGAATGTCCTGGACAGCAGCCTCACCATCATCGGTACTCTGTTTTATTTTTGTAAAGTTCGTAGATTATAATCTTACCTTTATTATTTATTTTATTTTTATTTTATCTTATGAAACCAAAGAGAAGGAGAGGGAAGAAGGGCATTCCCAAATCCCACCAGAAGTTTGAGTTAGGATTTTATTTTTCAATTTCAAGTTATTCTAATTTCTAGTAGATTATAAAAAACTTTTGTAGATTAAAATGGTTGGATCTATGCTACACGTTTCACTTTTTTACGCTCATTTCTACACATTTTTAAGTGGCTTTAAAAATCATTATTAAATTAAAATTCTAACAATGATTCGTTCCAAATTTAAAGAAGGTTTTGACCCATTGTCTTGGCCTATTGTCAGCTCATTTTTCAGCCAATTTTTTCATTAAATTATTACTTATTTTAAAAGCTTAAATTATGAGAGTCAATACTTAACGAGAGAAGGTTTTTGATATTATGTTAAATTACTACTTATTCCAAAAGTTTAAACCGATAAAAATAAATGAAATTAATCATTTAATTTATATTTTAATATGTTGGGCATGTCTCCAAGAGGTAGACAGGGATCACGCCTAATGAAGCAGAGATTGCTAGTTCGAATATCTCTCTCCCTTCTTGTGCCAACATGTTTAACATGTTGGGCCTTTGTCTCTGGCTGGTCGTCTCCTGTTGGCTTCACCATATCTAGTTCACACCCACCTTTAGATGTGCATTGCACATGATTAGTGTCCTTGTCTAGCCCACATCCATTCTTTTGCTGGTTAAGCACATGGTTATAATGTCCTTCATCAATGAATCAACATTTCATCGATGGATTTGAAAGCCAAATTCACGTTTAGAATTTGGTAATTATGGCACCATATCCATTTCAGCAAAAACAACAACAACAACAAAAAAAAGTCTTCTTTTTTTTTTTTCTTTTTTTTTTTTTTTCCAACTTCAAGCTTTCACCTTGACAATTCACTTCTTGGGGTCGCCGGCATCATAGTTGTTTGTCAAAATGCCCAAGTGGCCAAGCAGAGAGAAGGCCTCCACCCAATAAGTTTTTCATTAATAAATTGGGATGTTGTTGATCATTATAGATTTGGTGAATCATTGGGATTTGGGGTCTCCACAAAAAAAAAAAGAAGTAAATTTGGATTCTTGGTGATGTTGGCATCCATAATGTTACCATAGCCATGCTATGGACGATTATAATGGTCTATGAATTGTGGACAAAATTGGATGCAAGAATCGTATAAGATTGAAACATAAAAACATCCCTATGTTGATATCAAATAAAGTGAGAAATTGGAAAAGCAAAGGGCCTGGAAGTTTGAATATTAGTGGAGTGTTTGATAAACGGTAAGATCAATTCATTATTAGAATTATTGAAGAGCAAGCCAGGCAACATCAATTGGCTTAATAAGTGTCAACAAATAAATTCCAAGGTCTGTTTAATGAGTTTGCTATTCTTGTTGGGCTTGCATGAGATCAACTCATAAGGGACTGACCATAATGACACTCTTGAGAATAATACTAATTGGTTTACTGTATAATAAACTCTCTTGGGATTAGGCTTTCCCTAATAATTAAAACCGCCAACCTTTGATATGACCTTAAGCTATGCCCGTTGGCAAGGATGCCTACAAGTCGACTGGATGTCACCTATGTTAAGTCGGTTTAGCTTGAACTAATCTAGGCCGGCCAAACTTAAATCGATTTGGTTGTTCAGACCAAATCTATCATGGGTGAGTAGGTGTAGGGGAGCATAAAGAGAACCTACACCATAGTAGTTTTTTTTTTTTTTTTTAGGAAACATATTAGTCTCATTTATTAATAATCAAGAGCAAAAACTCTTACAATACAGGGTAAGCTCTAAAGTATTCGTAGCATAAGCTACAAAGATACAAGCGTCAAAGCTGACGTATTACATTTCAAACTCTCAAAAAGATCTGACACTATTTTTTCAAACCGACAACATATTCTTGCTATTTACTCTAGCATAATGTTGAAATAAAAAATTATTTCTCACTATTCTTCTCTCCTTCGAACGAAAATATGAGAAATAAAATATAATTAAAATAATATTTAAAAACAAATAAAAACTAAAATAGATAGTGTAAAAAAAAAAAAATAATAAAAAACAGTAAATAAAAAAATTAGAGTTGCAAAAAATATTGTATTTAACCATACGAAAAACTCATTGCTCTTTGGATAATGCTAGATATTCTAAAGGATTCTTTTCAAAATGCTTTTTAAATAATGTGGCAAATATTTTCCTCCTTAAAATTTTTTTCATTTTTTTTCTTTTGTCTCCCAATCCCAAACAAAATAGTATTTGCTACATTATTTGAGAATAATTTTGAAAAGAATTGTTGGCACACCTAACAGCTCGCTTGCTCTTTTTCTTATGCATTTCCGTAGCCTTCAAAAGTAGTGGAGAGGCATTGATGAGAATGACATGAGACAGAACACTGCCCTGCAAAGTGATTGTGGAAATCTTACCTTTCCTTTGTTTCTTTGTCTTCTTATTAATTTTTTCCTGGTAAAGAGACAGAGAGCTTTGGATTCCGTTGGTTACTTGAATGTGGCCAAGTATGGTGGAGTCCACTCAGTGATTTATTATGAAAGGAATCAAAGATAAAAGCAAAAGAGAAAAGCTGACACTTTATTCGATTGTCGACGACTCCTCCACTCAATCTCAATGATTTAGTTAGAAATAAATCAATAAAAAAAGCAAAAAAGAAAGCTCACAGTACTTTGCATTATTTGACAAGAAGAGACGACTTGTAAACAAGTCTTTGTATCACCACCAAGCAAAATAGAAAGCTCAATTTAGGTAGTGAAATTCTGGATTTTGACGGTGATGATGAAGACTTTAATGGTGGACTCTAGCTATTGTGTTAGTTTTATTCTGACTACCTATTGTATTGAACAGAGTACGAAATGGGAAAATGAAAGGGGTTTAAATTTTTGGTGTAAAAGCATAAGAAGGCCTGCAGTCTGATGTTTTGTCCACCTGTTTGCAATTACCATCCATCTTCCTTCAATCAATTCTTCTCTGTTTTTTCCCAACCAACGTCCGAAATTACTTGTTTGACCGACTTTTTGTTTAAATATTTCAAATCAGGGGAGCAAATCGATATACAAAGTATGGCCTACAACGACAACTGGTGCTGATGATCAACTTTATTGGATTGTAGAAATCTTTTTCTGTCTTTCTTCTTTTTTTCCTGGTAAAGATAGAGAGTTTTGGATTCTGTTGGTTACTTGAATGTGGCCAATTATGCAGTCTCCGTAAATCACATGGCCATGGAGCCCATTCAAGGAAAAGATTTTCACAATTCATATTAAGTCTTTTTACAAGTCCATAACAACCGGGGTGGTAATATGCGTTTGCATGTCGGGTTTTGATAGTATCAAAATATATCTATAAAATTATATAGGTTTTATTGAAAAACAAGTGGAGTAAGATGAATTAGCTTAATAAGTGTCAACAAATAAATTCAAAGGTCAGTATAATGAGTGAGTTTCCTATTGTTGTTGGGTTTGTATAAAAGCATAAAAATGCGTTTTTTAAAAATGAAGAGGTGACCAAACAAACCATTACAAATTGAAGTAGCATCATTGCGACCTGATCCTCCACAAAAAAAGTTAGGTAATTGGGATTCGTGAATTGCTCTTTGTGAGCTTGTGATGTTTCTTTGCATAACCTTTTGTTTTTTTTTTTAACATATTCACACAAGAGGAGATGATAGATTTAAATTAGTAAATTTTGCTTCATAAAGCATGGTCTTCAGCCGATTAAACTACTCATGGAAGACACATAAATTATTGCATTATTAGGTAAAATGGACAGGACAGGACAAGACATGTCCCTTTGTTAAACATTTTTTTTTTTTTTTAAGAGTTGTAATTATTACGTGTATTTTTTTAATTTCACATGAATTTTTAATAAAATATGTGATTAGCGCGCACATATATATATATATATATATATATATATATATATACTAGTTTGTTCAACCTTAGAGTGGCATGTTTAAATATGTTAAGTTACACGTACACGTAGCATTTCCAACATATTAGGTAAAATATTAGTTAAAATTTTTGATGTGTAGCACTAGCATTTCTCTTTTTCATATTTTTATTTGAAAGAGAGAGGAATGGTGAGAAAAGCAATTTTTTATTTGAATATGGTGCTTATTTACTTCTAGCCAATCTACTGGAAGTAAAAAAAAGGAGCAATTTTAACAACTTCTTAGTATGTTTAGCATTTCTTTATGAAAAATAGAAACTACAGTAAATAACAATTTCTTGCTATTTATTGTAGCACAATGTCCAAATAAAAAATTGTTCCCACCATTCGTCTCTCATTCAAATGAAAATATGAAAAATAGAATATAATTAAAAAGAATGAAGATTAATATTTAAAAGCAAGTAGCTAGAGAATATATTAAAGGGCATATAAAAAAATATATATAAGAAAACTTCACAAGTGACTCTTGAACAATTATGCGTTTTGAAAAAAACCCCTCAAATTTAAAAACTCTCAATTTCACCCCTCCAACTTTTAAGTTGATGCAATTTACGCCCCTTCGTCAATTTTTGTCATTAAACCCTAACGAAAACATAAAAAGATAAAATTACCTTTCAATTTTCGTTTTTTTTTTTTTTTTGTTTAAAATGAAAAAATAAAGAAAAAAAATGGTCACAAGGTGACCCACGGTTGGGTCACCTTGTGATTAATTTTTTTATAATAACTTTATTATTATTTTTTAATTTTTAATTTCAAATTCATACGGTTATCTTATCACTTTTAACGTGTAGAAACTGATGTGATATATTGCATTAAATTGAAAATTTAGGAGTATTATAATAGTCATTTTAGTACTTTTAACGTTTAAATACTAATGGAGGGGTACATTGCATTAAATTAAAAGTTCACAAGGTGTTCTAAAGAGGTAGTTCAATCGGCTGGGACCACGCCTAATGAAGCGGAAGTCATTAGTTCGAATCTCCCTCCCCCCTCTTGTGCGGACATGTCAAAAAAAAAAAGTTCACAAAATGAAATTGAGAGTTTTTAAAATTTGGAGAATTCTTCTCAAAACGCATAATAGTTCGAGAGTTCAAAGTTGTGATTATTACGTGTATTTTTTAATTTCACATGAATTTTTAATAAAATATGTGATTATCACACACATATATATATATATATATATATATATATATATATATATATATTTGAAAGAGAGAGGAATGGTGAGAAACAATTTTTTATTTGAATATCGTGCTTATTTACTTCTAGCCAATCTACTGGAAGTAAAAAAAGGAGCAATTTTAACAACTTCTTAGCATGTTTAACATTTCTCTATGAAAAATAGAAACTACAGTAAATAACAATTCCTTCCTATTTATTGTAGCACAATGGTCAAATAAAAAATTGTTCCCACCATTCGTCTCTCATTCAAATGAAAATATGAAAAATAGAATATAATTAAAAAGAATGAAGATTAATATTTAAAAGCAAGTAGCTAAAGAATATATTAGAGTGCATATAAAAAAAAAAAAAAAATAGAAAAACTTCACAAAGAACCCTTGAACTATGATGGGTTTTGAGAAGACCTCCTCAAATTTTAAAAACTCTCAATTTCATCTCTTGAACTTTCAAGTTGATGCAATTTACGCCCCTTCGTCAATTTTTGCCATTAAACCCTAATGAAAACCATAACAAGACAAAATTACCCTTCAATTTTTGTTTTTTTTTTTTTTTTAATGAAAAAAATGAAGAAAAAAAATGGTCACAAGGTGACCCAACCGAGGGTCACCTTGTGATTAATTTTTTTATAATAACTTTATTATTATTTTTTATTTTTTATTTTCAAATTCATATAGTTATTTTATCACTTTTAACATTTTAAAACTGATGAAATGATACATTGCATTAAATTGAAAGTTTAGGAGTACTATAATAGTCATTTTAGCACTTTTAACATTTAAATACTAATGGAAGGGTACATTGCATTAAATTAAAAGTTCACAAAGTAAAATTGAGAGTTTTTGAAATTTGGAGAAGTCTTTTCAAAACGCATAGTAATTCGAGAGTCCAAAGTGAGGTTCCTAAAAAAATAATTAAAATAAAGAATTGCACTTTTTTCCCTCAATATATTAGCTATTGCATGTTGTTGGAGAAGCGTAAAACTCTTTTTTTTTTTTTTGGGCACATACTCAACGAAGAATGATCATCTCCATCTCAAAAGAAATAGAATTATCCTCAAGAAGTAGCTCAATCGGATGAAATCACGCTTTATGAAGCGGTAGTTACTAGTTCAAATTTTTCTCTCTCTTTTTATATAGACATGTCAAAAAAAAAAAATGATAAAATTGGATGCAAGAATCGTTTAAGATTGAAACATAAAAACATCCCTATGTTGATATCAAATAAAGTGAGAAATTGGAAAATCAAAGGGCCTGGAAGTTAGAATATTAGTGGGGTGTTTGATAAACGGTAAGATCAATTCATTATTAGGATTATTGAAGAACAAGCCAGGCAACATCAATTGGCTTAATAAGTGTCAACAAATAAATTCCAAGGTCTGTTTAATGAGTTTGCTATTCTTGTTGGGTTTGCATAAGATCAACTCACAAGGGACTGAGCATAATGACACTCTTGAGAATAATACTAATTGGTGTACTGTATAATAAACTCTCTTGAGATTAGGCTTTCCCTAATTATTAAACCGGCCAACCTGTGATATGACCTTAAGCTATGCCCATTGGCAACGATGCCTACAAGTCGGCTGGATGTCACCTATGTTAGGTCGGTTTAGCTTGAACTAATCTAGGCTGGCCAAACTTAAATCGATTTGGTTGGCCAGACCAAATTTATCATGGATGAGTAGGTGTAGGGGGGCATAAAGAGAACCTGCACCATAGTAGTTTTTTTTTTTTTTTTAGGAAACATATTAGTCTCATTTATTGATAATCAAAAGCAAAAACTCTTACAACACAGGGCAAGCTCTAAAGTATCCATAGCATAAGCTACAAAGATACAATTTTAGACTCTCAACAAGATCCGCTAGTATTCTTTCAGACCGACAAAGTATTCTTGCTATTTACTCTAGCATAATGTTGAAATAAAAAATTATTTCTCACTATTCTTCTCTCCTTCGAATGAAAATATGAGAAATAAAATATAATTAAAACAAATAAAAAATAAAATAGATAGTGTTATAAAAAAAACCAAAAAAAAAAAAACAGTAAATAAAAAAATCAGAGTTGCAAAAAATATTGTATTTAACCATACGAAAAACTCATTGCTCTTTGGATAATGCTAGATATTTCAAGAAATTCTTCCCAAAATGCTTTCCAAATGATGTGACAAGTATTTTTTTCTTAAATTTTTTTTATTTTTTCTCTTTTGTCTCCTACTTCCAAATAAAATAGCGTTTACTACATCATTTAAAAAAAATTCTTGGAACACCTAACAGCCCTCTTGCTCTTTTTCTTATGCATATCCAGTAGCCTTCAAAAGTAGTGGAGAGGCATTGATGAGAATGACATGAGACAGAAAACAGCCCTGCAAAGTGATTGTGGAAATATTATCTTTCCTTTGTTTCTTTGTCTTCTTATTAATTTTTTCCTGGCAACGAGACATTGGATTCCGTTGGTTACTTGAATGTGGCCAAGTATGGTGGACTCCACTCAGTGATTTATTATGAAAGGAATCAAAGATAAACGCAAAAGAGAAAAGCTCACACTTTATTCAATTGTCGACGACTCCTCCACTCAATCTCAATGATTTAGTAAGAAATGAATCAAGAAAAAAGCAAAAAAGAAAGCTCACCAGTACGTACTTTGCATTATTTGACAAGGAGAGACGACTTGTAAACAAATCTTTGTACTACCGCCAAGCAAAATAGAAAGCTCAATTTAGGTAGTGAAATTCTGGATTTTGACGGTGATGATGATGACTTTAATGGGTTAGGGTTAGGGTTATGGTTTGGGCTTTTAAGAGATTGAAATGTCCTGGACAGCAGCCTCACCATCTTCCCGCTAAATCACTATTTAATTTAAAAACTTAAGTTTTGAGACCTAACATATAAAATATGTAATTGAAATTAAGTTGAATTGACAGAACAATGTTTAAATTAATACAAATATATGAACTTAATAATTTAATTTATATTTTAACAAATCCGGCCACCATCTCCGACTGCTATTATGCATCCGTCACCACCCTTCGGCACCATCATAGACAACAATCCGTCACCGTGTACAAAGACGACCGTTGTCTCCTGTTGTCTTCACCATATTGAGTTGACACCCACCTTTAGATGTGCAAGACCCGTTCAAGATTAAAACATAAAAACATTTCCTACGTTGATATCAAATAAAGTGAGAAATTGGAAAATTAAAGGGCCCGGAATTTAGAAAATATTTGTGGAGTGTTTGATAAACGGCAAGATCTATTCAATATTACGGCGCCGTAATATTTTTTGTCGTTGGAGTGTCTGATGTTTTGTCCACCTGTTTGCAATTACCATCCATCTTCCTTCAATCAATTCTTCTCTGTTTTTTCCCAAGCAAAGTCCGAAATTACTTGTTTGACCGACTTTTTGTTTAAATATTTCAAATAAATGGAGAAAATTGATATACAAAGTATGGCCTACAACGACAACTGGTGCTGATGATCAACTTTATTGGATTGTAGAAATCTTTTTCTGTCTTTCTTCTTTTTTTTCCTGGTAAAGATAGAGAGTTTTGGATTCTGTGGGTTACTTGAATGTGGCCAATTATGCAGTCTCCGTAAATCACATGGCCATGGAGCCCATTGAAGGAAAAGATTTTCACAATTCATATTTTAAGTCTTTTCACAAGTCCATAACAACCGGAGTGGTAATATGCGTTTGCATGTTGGGTTTTACGGAGGGAAAATGTTAAAGGCACAACACAAATCCAACTTAGGATCAACTTCTCCCCTACGTGGCATTATTTGTAGACTTATATGGACCTCAAATAAGTCAATAGTAGACCCCACAAATCTAATAGTTGATCTAATGAATTTATAGAAAAATATGTGTCAAGAGAAGTGGTTAGGAGCCAAACAAATGAATTCAAAAAAAAATTCAAACTGACGTGGCATACCCTAAGTGGCAGACAAAGAAGAGATAATTGCATTTTTTAAAAAAGATATGTTAGAATCTGATAAAAACTTCATATTTTGTCCATAAAAGTCCATGTGGCAAGATGCCACATTATCTTCTTTTTGTTGTCTTTTTTTCTCCACAAAAATATGATGTGGCATCTTGCCACATAGACTTTTATGGGCAAAATGTGTAGTTTCTATTAGATTCTAGCATTTCTTTTTTTTTTTTTTTCTTTTTTTTTAATTTAAAAACTCTTGCTACATCAGTTTGAAAATTTTTCTGGATTCATTTATTTGGCTCTCTAGTACTTCTTATGTGTCAAATATAGATAACTTATTGACCTCTAGCATTTTTCATTAATAAACAACTTAAATATAAAACACTTTCAAGAATATAGAAAATAAAAATCTTCCAAAATTGATTAACAAATAGAATCATTAATAACAAAATAATTAATGAGGGGGTTCCTACATCAAAGAAGGGGCCTCGCCTAAACCACCTCTTTTTCACCTCTTTTTCGTTGACGATAGTTTGTTATTTTGCAGGGCTAATAGCAGCCATTGGTACCGGATGTCACGCATTTTGCAGCTCTATGAAAGTGCGTTAACAATGTTGTGGTTTTGAGTGGCGGCATTTGACAGCGCCGTTTTACCATCTTGAACTTCATCCTCGGGCACAACAATTTGCGACCTTATCACAGACCCTGCAGGAGGGTCTGCAGGCTTGTCTTTTCTGACAATAATTTGCGACCTTATCACAGACGCTGGAAGCACAAGACGCTTGGCTCGAAGATACGTCTTCTTCGGTAGATCGAGAGCACGAGAGCGCTCTTTCTTCGTCTTCTCCCTCTTCTTCTTCTGAGCCTCTTTCTTCTTCTCCGTCGCCTCCACCTTCTTCTCCTCCTCCCTCACCGCCACAGCAACCTCAATGTCTTTTCTTCCATCCTCTACGTCGTCGTTCAAAAGAGCGAACAAGTTGGCTGGAGGAGCCATGGAGTTGAACATGCAAAACCCTAGGCGAAAACCCTAGGGTTAGGGTTGTGTGTAACCTAGGGGTAGCATGTTATATATATATATATATAACGTAACCACCGCCATAAACCCTTGGGGCAGAAGAAACCCAATTCTAGAAGTCCAAATAAATCCCCCATCCTTGCCGCGCTGTCAAATACCTTTAAATATCTAGTTAACAATGTTGTTAAAAGGAGCAATTTTAACAACTTCTTAGTATGTTTAGCATTTCTCTATGAAAAATAGAAACTACAGTAAATAACAATTTCTTGCTATTTATTGTAGCACAATGTCCAAATAAAAAATTGTTCCCACCATTCGTCTCTCATTCAAATGAAAATATGAAAAATAGAATATAATTAAAAAGAATGAAGATTAATATTTAAAAGCAAGTAGCTAAAGAATATATTAGAGTGCATATAAAAAAAAAAAGAAAAACTTCACAAAGAACCCTTGAACTATGATGGGTTTTGAGAAGACCTCCTCAAATTTTAAAAACTCTCAATTTCATCCCTCAAACTTTCAAGTTGATGCAATTTACGCCCCTTCGTCAATTTTTGCCATTAAACCCTAATGAAAACCATAACAAGACAAAATTACCCTTCAATTTTTGTTTTTTTTTTTTTTTTTAAATGAAAAAAATGAAGAAAAAAAATGGTCACAAGGTGACCCAACCGAGGGTCACCTTGTGATTAATTTTTTTATAATAACTTTATTATTATTTTTTATTTTTTAATTTCAAATTCATATAGTTATTTTATCACTTTTAACGTTTAAAAACTGATGAAATGATACATTGCATTAAATTGAAAGTTTAGGAGTACTATAATAGTCATTTTAGCACTTTTAACATTTAAATACTAATGGAGGGGTACATTGCATTAAATTAAAAGTTCACAAAGTAAAATTGAGAGTTTTTGAAATTTGGAGAAGTCTTTTCAAAACGCATAGTAATTCGGGAGTCCAAAGTGAGGTTCCTAAAAAAATAATTAAAATAAAGAATTGCACTTTTTTCCCTCAATATTTTAGCTATTGCATGTTGTTGGAGAAGCGTAAAACTCTTTATTTTTTTTTTTGGCACATACTCAACGAAGAATGATCATCTCCATCTCAAAAGAAATAGAATTATCCTCAAGAAGTAGCTCAATCGGATGAAATCACGCTTTATGAAGCGGTAGTTACTAGTTCAAATTTTTCTCTCTCTTTTTATATATAGACATGTCAAAAAAAAAAAAAAAAATGATAAAATTGGATGCAAGAATCGTTTAAGATTGAAACATAAAAACATCCCTATGTTGATATCAAATAAAGTGAGAAATTGGAAAATCAAAGGGCCTGGAAGTTAGAATATTAGTGGGGTGTTTGATAAACGGTAAGATCAATTCATTATTAGGATTATTGAAGAACAAGCCAGGCAACATCAATTGGCTTAATAAGTGTCAACAAATAAATTCCAAGGTCTGTTTAATGAGTTTGCTATTCTTGTTGGGTTTGCATAAGATCAACTCATAAGGGACTGAGCATAATGACACTCTTGAGAATAATACTAATTGGTGTACTGTATAATAAACTCTCTTGGGATTAGGCTTTCCCTAATTATTAAACCGGCCAACCTGTGATATGACCTTAAGCTATGCCCTTTGGCAACGATGCCTACAAGTCGGCTGGATGTCACCTATGTTAGGTCGGTTTAGCTTGAACTAATCTAGGCTGGCCAAACTTAAATCGATTTGGTTGGCCAGACCAAATTTATCATGGATGAGTAGGTGTAGGGGGGCATAAAGAGAACCTGCACCATAGTAATTTTTTTTTTTTTTTAGGAAACATATTAGTCTCATTTATTGATAATCAAAAGCAAAAACTCTTACAACACAGGGCAAGCTCTAAAGTATCCATAGCATAAGCTACAAAGATACAATTTTAGACTCTCAACAAGATCCGCTAGTATTCTTTCAGACCGACAAAGTATTCTTGCTATTTACTCTAGCATAATGTTGAAATAAAAAATTATTTCTCACTATTCTTCTCTCCTTCGAATGAAAATATGAGAAATAAAATATAATTAAAACAAATAAAAAATAATATTTAAAAACAAATAAAAAATAAAATAGATAGTGTTATAAAAAATAAAAAAAAAATAAAAAAAAAAACAGTAAATAAAAAAATCAGAGTTGCAAAAAATATTGTATTTAACCATACGAAAAACTCATTGCTCTTTGGATAATGCTAGATATTTCAAGAAATTCTTCTCAAAATGCTTCCCAAATGATGTGATAAGTATTTTTTTCTTAAATTTTTTTTATTTTTTCTCTTTTGTCTCCCACTTCCAAATAAAATAGCGTTTACTACATCATTTGAAAAGAATTCTTGAAACACCTAACAGCCCTCTTGCTCTTTTTCTTATGCATATCCAGTAGCCTTCAAAAGTAGTGGAGAGGCATTGATGAGAATGACATGAGACAGAAAACAGCCCTGCAAAGTGATTGTGGATATTATCTTTCCTTTGTTTCTTTGTCTTCTTATTAATTTTTTCCTGGCAAAGAGACATTGGATTCCGTTGGTTACTTGAATGTGGCCAAGTATGGTGGACTCCACTCAGTGATTTATTATGAAAGGAATCAAAGATAAACGCAAAAGAGAAAAGCTCACACTTTATTCGATTGTCGACGACTCCTCCACTCAATCTCAATGATTTAGTAAGAAATGAATCAAGAAAAAAGCAAAAAAGAAAGCTCACCAGTACGTACTTTGCATTATTTGACAAGGAGAGACGACTTGTAAACAAATCTTTGTACTACCGCCAAGCAAAATAGAAAGCTCAATTTAGGTAGTGAAATTCTGGATTTTGACGGTGATGATGATGACTTTAATGGGTTAGGGTTAGGGTTATGGTTTGGGCTTTTAAGAGATTGAAATGTCCTGGACAGCAGCCTCACCATCTTCCCGCTAAATCACTATTTAATTTAAAAACTTAAGTTTTGAAACCTAACATGTAAAATATGTAATTGAAATTAAGTTGAATTGACAGAACAATGTTTAAATTAATACAAATATATGAACTTAATAATTTAATTTATATTTTAACAAATTCGGCCACCATCTCCGACTGCTATTATGCATCCGTCACCCTTTGGCACCATCATAGACAACAATCCGTCACCGTGTACAAAGACGACCGTTGTCTCCTGTTGTCTTCACCATATTGAGTACCCACCCTTAGATGTGCAAGACCCGTTCAAGATTAAAACATAAAAACATTTCCTACGTTGATATCAAATAAAGTGAGAAATTGGAAAATTAAAGGGCCCGGAATTTAGAAAATATTTGTGGAGTGTTTGATAAACGGCAAGATCAATTCATTATTACGGCGCCGTAATATTTTTTGTTGTTGGAGACCGTAAAACTATACCTTTTTTTTGTTTTTGTTTTTCATACTCTATGAAGAAAGATCATCTTCATCGCAAAAGAAATGAGTTTCAAATGGAGAGCAAGGGTGGAATTGACAATTTTACCCTTGTACCGGTTCTTCTCCTTTCCGTTTCATTTCCTATTCCATACTAAATAGTCAATAGCCTTGAAAAGTAGTGGAGAGAGGTATTGATTAGACAGAGAAAGTGGTGGTGAATGGTGATAGACTTTATTGGATTGTGGAAATCTTCTTCTTTGTTTCTTTGTAAAGAGACAGAGAGCTTTGGATTCCGTTGGCTTACTTTGAATGAGGTCAACAATGGTGGACTCTAGCTATTGTGTTAGTTTTATTCTGACTACCTATTGTATTGAACAGAGTACGAAATGGGAAAATGAAAGGGGTTTAAATTTTTGGTGTAAAAGCAAAAGAAAGCCTGCAGTCTGATGTTTTGTCCACCTGTTTGCAATTACCATCCATCTTCCTTCAATCAATTCTTCTCTGTTTTTTCCCAACCAACGTCCGAAATTACTTGTTTGACCGACTTTTTGTTTAAATATTTCAAATCAAGGGAGCAAATCGATATACAAAGTATGGCCTACAACGACTACTGGTGCTGATGATCAACTTTATTGGATTGTAGAAATCTTTTTCTCTGTCTTTCTTCTTTTTTTCCTGGTAAAGATAGAGAGTTTTGGATTCTGTTGGTTACTTGAATGTGGCCAATTATGCAGTCTCCGTAAATCACATGGCCATGGAGCCCATTCAAGGAAAAGATTTTCACAATTCATATTAAGTCTTTTCACAAGTGCATAACAACCGGAGTGGTAATATGCGTTTGCATGTTGGGTTTTGATAGTATCAAAATATATTTATAAAATTATATAGGTTTTATTGAAAAACAAGTGGAGTAAGATCAATTAGCTTAATAAGTGTCAACAAATAAATTCAAAGGTCAGTATAATGAGTGAGTTTCCTATTGTTGTTGGGTTTGCATTTAAAAGCATAAAAATGCGTTTGTTAAAATGAAGAGGTGACCAAACAGACCATTACAAATTGAAGTAGCATCATTGCGACCAAATCCTCCACAAAAAAAGGTAGGTAATTGGGGTTGGTGAATTGCTCTTTGTGAGCTTGTGATGTTTCTTTGCATAACTTATTGTTTTTTTTTAATATATTCGCACAAGAGGAAGAGGAGATGATAGATTTAAATTAGTAAATTTTGCTTCATAAAGCATGGCCTTCAGCCGATTAAACTATTCATGAAAGACGCATAAATTATTGCATTATTAGGTAAAATGGACAGGACAGGACAAGACATGTCCCTTTGTTAAACATTTTTTTTTTTTTTTAAGAGTTGTAATTATTACGTGTATTTTTTTAATTTCACATGAATTTTTAATAAAATATGTGATTAGCGCGCACATATATATATATATATATATATATATATATATATATACTAGTTTGTTCAACCTTAGAGTGGCATGTTTAAATATGTTAAGTTACACGTACACGTAGCATTTCCAACATATTAGGTAAAATATTAGTTAAAATTTTTGATGTGTAGCACTAGCATTTCTCTTTTTCATATTTTTATTTGAAAGAGAGAGGAATGGTGAGAAAAGCAATTTTTTATTTGAATATGGTGCTTATTTACTTCTAGCCAATCTACTGGAAGTAAAAAAAAGGAGCAATTTTAACAACTTCTTAGTATGTTTAGCATTTCTTTATGAAAAATAGAAACTACAGTAAATAACAATTTCTTGCTATTTATTGTAGCACAATGTCCAAATAAAAAATTGTTCCCACCATTCGTCTCTCATTCAAATGAAAATATGAAAAATAGAATATAATTAAAAAGAATGAAGATTAATATTTAAAAGCAAGTAGCTAGAGAATATATTAAAGGGCATATAAAAAAATATATATAAGAAAACTTCACAAGTGACTCTTGAACAATTATGCGTTTTGAAAAAAACCCTTCAAATTTAAAAACTCTCAATTTCACCCCTCCAACTTTTAAGTTGATGCAATTTACGCCCCTTCGTCAATTTTTGTCATTAAACCCTAACGAAAACATAAAAAGATAAAATTACCTTTCAATTTTCGTTTTTTTTTTTTTTTTTGTTTAAAATGAAAAAATAAAGAAAAAAAATGGTCACAAGGTGACCCACGGTTGGGTCACCTTGTGATTAATTTTTTTATAATAACTTTATTATTATTTTTTAATTTTTAATTTCAAATTCATACGGTTATCTTATCACTTTTAACGTGTAGAAACTGATGTGATATATTGCATTAAATTGAAAATTTAGGAGTATTATAATAGTCATTTTAGTACTTTTAACGTTTAAATACTAATGGAGGGGTACATTGCATTAAATTAAAAGTTCACAAGGTGTTCTAAAGAGGTAGTTCAATCGGCTGGGACCACGCCTAATGAAGCGGAAGTCATTAGTTCGAATCTCCCTCCCCCCTCTTGTGCGGACATGTCAAAAAAAAAAAGTTCACAAAATGAAATTGAGAGTTTTTAAAATTTGGAGAATTCTTCTCAAAACGCATAATAGTTCGAGAGTTCAAAGTAAAGTTTCCAAAAAAAATAACTAAAATAAAGAATTACACTTTTTTCCCGCAATATTTTAGCAATTGCATCTTGTTGGAGAAGTGTAAAACTCTTTTTTTTTTTTTTTTTTGGGTGCATACTCGATGAAGAATGATCATCTCTATCTCAAAAGAAATAGAATTGTCATAAAGAGATAGTTCAATCGGTTGGAACTAAGCCTTATGAAGTGATAGTCACTAATTCAAATTTTCTTCTCCCTTCTTACACGGACATGTAAAAAAAAAAAAAAAAAAAATTAAAATGGAGAGGAACGATTAGTTATTTTAAGAGGGGAGAAATTGACAATTTTACCCTTTTACCGGCTCGTCTCCTTTCCATTTCATTTCCTATTCCATACTAAATAGTCAATAGCCATAAAAAGTAGTGGAGAGAGGTATTGATGAGACAGAGAAAATGGTGGTGACAGACTTTATTGGATTGTGGAAATCTTTTTCTTAATTTCCTTTGTTTCTTTGTCTTTCTTCTGTTTTTTTTCCTGGTAAAGAGACAGAGAGAGCATTGGATTCCGTTGGCTTACTTGAATGAGGCCAACAATGGTGTACTCTAGCTACTCCATGATTTAGTATGAAAGGAATCAAAGAAAAAAAAAAAGAGTAAATAGAAAGTTCACCTACACTTACATTATTAGACAAAGAGAGAGACTTCTAAACTATTAGAACTAAGTTTTTGTATCATCACTGATGTACTTTCCCAACAGCTGTATTATATTATAACTCATCTGCACCAAAAATTACATAATTTGTTTTTTTTTTTTTAAAAAAAAACAAAATACTACATTGTAATTTTGAAAGATATTGCTTCAATTGAACATTACAAATTATTTGGTAATTCCCTAAAATTTTAGTTTTGGTCTGACTACCTATTGTGTTGAACAAAGTACGAAATGGGAAAATGAAAGGGGTTTTTGTGTTTTTTTTTCATCTGTCTGCCAAGCATTTAGCAAAGACTTTTGAGTAAAAAGGCTCCATCATCGCCATTCACAGAGTTTTTTTTGGTGTAAAAGCAAAAGACCTGCAGTCTGATCTTTTGTTCACCTGTTTGCAATTACCATCCATCTTCCTTCAATCAATTTTTCTGTGTTTTTTTTCAAGCAACGTCCGAAATCACTGGTTTGACTCACTTTTGTTATGCTGCTTTTTCTTCATTTTCATCTAAACACTTCAAAATATTAAAGATTTGGCTTATATGCTTTAAAAAGAAAATTACAAAAAATGTATATTGTAATTTTAATTTTTATGGCATCTAAACCAAATCAAATCCGAAAGGATATACTTTGGGTCAATTAAGCTTTTAATATTGGTTAGCTGTAATACTTTTGGGTCAATTTAGTGTTATTTTTTTTTTCTTTTATTAAAAAATACTTTGGCTCTTTTTACCTGTAATACTTTCTCTCTTTTTTATATTCTTTTTATATTTTTATTTTAATAATTTGGGTCTATTTAGTGATACCAAAGCCTTCGTACAATTCTTCGACTTTTCCTTTTCAAATCACATGGTCCCCTGCAAGCTGCAGCGCCTTCAACCAAAAGAAAGCTGAGACTTTGCATTATTTGACGGGATAGAATTTTGATACATCGACTCCCAACTAACCTACTATTTGATTTTTTTTAACATAAATTAATCTAAACTAGACACATATTAAAGTAATAATTAAATAACATATGAACTTTTAATACTCCTTCAACGCTTCACTTCACAGAAGATACCACTTACTTGTGCTTGAGAATTCTGAGTTTCCTCATCATACCTTTCTAGAAAGAAAACCATGGCAGAGCTTTTCCTTGCTCCGTTAATCCAACTGCTGTTTGACAAAGTGGCGTCTGGCGAGTTGCTGAACTTTGCACGCCGATATGTGGGACTCGGAGAAAAGCTGAACAAGTGGAAGCAGACGTTACAAGAAATCCGGGAAGTCCTTGATGATGCGGATGGAAAGCAGCATGATGTGACGAGAGTGAAACTGTGGTTGGATGATCTTAGAGACTTGGCTTACGACGTGGAGGACATACTTGATGAGTTCGCCACGGAAGCTTTGCAACTCAAATTGACGGGAGGAGATGATGATCAGGCCAGACCAAGTAAGGTACGGAAACTCATCCCTACCTTGTTGACTGGTTTGACGCCAAGTGCTCTTAAGCTCAATGGTAGGCTGGTTTCAAAGATAGATGAGATCTCTGAACGATTCGATAATATCGTGACACGAAAAGATCAACTGAACTTGAAAGAAGCTGCTGATCGTGGGAGATCAAACAGAAGAAGAGGGGCACTGGAGACAACTTGTTTAATGACAGATGCTAATGTTTATGGCAGGGAAAAAGATAAAGAGGTTTTACTTCAATTGTTGCTGGGTGAAAGACGTAATGATGCTCAAGTCTCTGTGATTCCTATACGCGGTATGGGGGGTATAGGAAAGACAACTCTTGCCCAGCTTTTATTCGATGATAAAAAAGTGCAAAGCTTTTTTGATTTAAAAGCATGGGCTTGTGTTTCTGAAGATTTCAATGTTGTTAGAGTCACAAAAGCAGTTTTGGAATCGATCACCTCTGAAAGCTGTGGCGATGATAATCTGAATTTGTTGCAAGTCAAACTGAAGGAGCAACTAAAAGGGAAGAAATTTCTAGTCGTTCTGGATGATCTATGGAATGAGAACTACGATGATTGGACTATCCTACGCGCTCCTTTTCTAGCAGGGGCTCCGGGAAGTGCAATTGTCATCACAACTCGCAATGAGAGAGTTTCATCGATAACACGTTCCCTTCCAGAGTACCGTTTGGAAGTGTTGTCGAAAGATGCATGTTTGTCTGTATTTACCCAACATGCATTGGGGGCAAGCAACTTCAGTGCACATCCGGACCTTCTAGAGATTGGTGAAAAAATCGTTGAAAAATGTAAAGGCTTGCCTTTGGCGGCAAAGACCCTCGGAGGCCTCTTGCGCACTAAAGAGGACCATAATGAGTGGGTAAATGTACTTAAGAGCAAGATATGGGATATACCAGAGGAGAGAAGTGGAATTGTTCCCGCCCTTATGTTGAGCTATCACCATCTCCCCCCACATTTAAAAAGGTGCTTTATGTATTGTTCAATACTCCCAGAGGACTATGAATTTAAAGAGCAGCAGTTGATTTTGTTGTGGATGGCAGAAGGTCTAATTCAACCACCGAAAGGGGATATGCAAATGGAAGATCTAGGTAGCGAGTATTTTCAAGATTTGTTGTCAAGGTCCTTTTTCCAACAATCAAGCACAAAGAAACTACGATTTGTGATGCATGACCTCATCAAAGATTTGGCTCAAAGGATTGCAGGAGATATATGCTTGAGGATGGAGGATAAAATTAAGGATGATATTGATAACCCTGAAAAGGTTCGACACTCTTCTTACTTGCCTGGCCATTTCGATATTGCTAAAAAGTTTGAGCCTTTTTTTAAATTCAAATGTCTACGTACCTTCCTCCCTCTTTCACATCATCATTATTGGACTCATAATTATTTGTCTCATAATGTTTCTCATGAATTGTTTGTGAAATTACCATGTTTAAGAGTGCTCTCTTTGAGTGGATACTACATAGTTGAGTTACCAAATTCGATTGGCGATTTGAAGCATCTACGGTACCTTGACCTTTCTCACACTAAGATTAGAGGTTTGCCTGAATCAACAACCACTCTAAACAACTTACAAACAATGATTCTGGAGGGATGTTCTTATCTAAAGAAATTGCCTTCAAATTTGGGCAACCTGGTCAACTTGCGCCACCTCAACATTCTCGAAGCAAATAAGCTGGAAGGAATGCCTCCTCAAATAGATAAATTAACTCATCTCCAAACATTGTCTATTCTAATTGTTGGAAAAGGCAGTTGCTTCGCGTTAAGAGAGCTAGGTTCTTTGTTGCATCTTCGAGGGACACTCATCATCTCACAATTGGAGAATGCCATTGAACCCACATATGCAAGGGACGCTAAGTTAATTGAAAAGCCCAATCTTACTGCGTTGTGCTTGGAATGGAGTAACAAATTGGATGAGTCACTCGACCGAACAAGTGAATTTGAGGTACTTAACATGCTACAGCCTCACAAGGCTTTAAAAGAGCTCACTATCAGGTGTTATGGTGGTATGGAATTTCCAACTTGGTTAAGAGGTCATTCACTTTCTCATATGGTGCTTTTAAGGATTGAAAATTGTAAAATGTGCACGTCATTGCCACCAGTGGGCCAACTACCATCACTCAAACACCTTTTCATTGAAGGTATGGCGAGTGTGAAGAATGTCGGTCATGAGTTTTATGGGGTTAGTTGCTCACAACCTTTTGAATCCTTGGAAACTTTGAAATTCACGAATATGGAAGAATGGGAGAACTGGAGCACTAATCAAGAGTTCAGACACTTGCGTGACCTTTCCATTACAAATTGTCCCAAGTTGTTGGGGAAGTTACCTAACCATTTTCCTTTACTAAAAGCAGTTTTGGTACAAGACTGTCCGAGGTTGGTGGTTTCAATTTCAAGCTTTCCTGAGCTTTGCAGACTACAAATTGAAGGATCCGAAGGGGTGATGTGTGAAGATAAGGTTGTCTTCAACTCACTAAATTCCAAGTCTTTTTCAACAATTTCAAAATTCAAATCTCCAATAGAAGGGTTTATTCTTGAAGGACTAACACATGTAGAAAAACTAAATATTGAAAATTGTGAGGAGTTGACACATTTGTGGTCAAATGATGTGGGATTATTACAATCCCTCCCACGTCTTCGTGACTTGAAGATTGGCAAGTATCAGAAACTATATCATTTGTTTGATAAAGCAAAAGAGCAACCAAAACAGGGTATGCCATCCACCCACAATGGCATGGAATTTTTACCCAAGGAAATCATGTACAACAACACGTGTATTGAGCGCATTGAGATTAGTGGATGTGATTCACTGAAGCACTTTGCAATAGGCCAGCTACCTCCAACACTTAAGCGGCTATGCATACAGAATTGCAAGAGTATGATAATTTTACTTGATGAGGATGATGCCAATAGTTGCAGTACTAGCACATCTCTTCTTGAGTTCTTGGAGATTGATAACTGTCCATCCCTCAAATTCTTAACATCTAGCGTAGAATTATTGGCAACACTTAAACACCTCGATGTTAAAGATTGTGGAAAGCTGGTGTCAATAGCGAAAAGTGAAGAATTACCTGCAACACTTCAACACCTTACAATTTGGAATTGTAAACAGCTGGAGTCAATAGCGAAAAGCTTCCATCACAACTCGTCTCTTGAAAAGATTACAATTTGGAATTGTAAAAACCTTAAATCCTTACCCACGGGCATACACACCCTCAGCCATCTAGACACGATTGATATTCGTTGGTGTCGAGCTCTTGTTTCCTTCCCAGACGGAGGGTTGCTCCCTAGCAACCTTAGAGAGTTAAGGATTGATTATGATATGGCCCTACCTAACTGCATTCACAACATCACCTCACTTCAAAAATTGACGATTAGCGGGGTATCATCCTTTTCGGAAGAGGGTTTTCCCGCCAACCTAACATCACTTGAAATCTGGGATTGCAACTTCACTGAGGCCTTGCTTGAATGGGGGCCGCACAGGCTTACCTCTCTTAAACATCTTGTTATTCTAGGTTCGAATGTGGAGTCCTTTCCAGCTGAGAAGATGCTGCCTGCGTCTCTTACTTACCTCACCATCGGAAGCTTCCCCAATCTGAAAAATCTGCCTTCCCTTCGAGACCTCACCTCTCTTCAACGACTGAAGATCTTTAAGTGTAAAAATCTCACATCCTTTCAAGAGGATGGCTTGCCTCCCTCACTCCAGGAACTCAGCATCAAAAGCTTCCCCAATCTGAAAAATCTGCCTTCCCTTCGAAACCTCACCTCTCTTGAAAAACTGGATATCGTTAAGTGTGAAAATCTCACATCCTTTCCAAAGGATGGCTTGCCTCCCTCCCTCCAGAAACTCGAAATTGAAGACTGTCCTCTGTTGAAAGAACGCTGCAAGAAGGATAAAGGACAAGAGTGGCCCACGATAGCCCACATCCCTTGCGTTAAGATTGATAATAGGTTCATCTATGACTCAGAAGAGAAGGAATCAAGGTGAAGGGCCCCCCTACACTCAGTTGCTCTGTTTTATTTAGATGCTAGAGAAGTGCCAAGGAATAAATCCAAGGTCAGTTTATTTTCACATTAGTTCTTTTGCTTCTGGCTTTTCTTCGACTTCCATCAGGGAAGGCTCAGTGCTTCCTCCTCGAAGTAATTAGGGTTTTTGATATTATTTCCCATTTTTCATCTTCTTTGGAAGATTTTTAAATAATTTGCATTTATTCTTATTTCTCTCATTTCTTTTGGGGTTCAACAGAGCCGTGGGCGGGTCCACTATGCAAGTCATCACCATGAGCCACACATCACGCTGTTCAAGAGGCCTCTAAACTGTTAGTAGCAGGAGGAGAACATGCGTCATCCCCCACAAATATACTTGTAATCTCTCCAAGTAGAGTTCATATTTTCCTAAGAAACAATCTGGATGTTTTGGAACTTAGGTTTGTATATTTGTTAAACTTTCCTGTTTGTGAATTTTATGTTTGTCATTGGCGTTGTGTTGATATAAAAGGCTCTTTTGTTTTTGCCTGAATGTCTGTGTTAACGAGATCTTATGTTGCTCCAATTTCGTAATGTTCTTGTTGGGTTCGGATAAATGCAGAACAGGTGTTTGTTGAATTGCCTCAGCGACCAAAGCAGAGAGTGAAAGCCTTCGAACATTGAAGTTTTTCATTACTATTAGTGCCTTTTTTGTTGGCTTTTGTAAAGCGAAGAAACCTGTAAGTTCAACACTCCCAGACTAAACACCAAACCTAGAGCATTTATTGCATTTTCTCCAATAATTTGGCATCGCACTCTTGTAGGTGGAACCCGGAGTGTTCAATGAAGAAAATGTTGGTCCTGAACAAGATATTGATGGTAAATATTTTGCTCCTTTGTTTTTTTATGGTTGATTATCGATATATTAAAAAAAAAAGAAAAAACAGAGTTAACTTTATTGCATCGAAGGAACCATGCTGATCGAGTTATATTTCTATCAGCGTCTTTCAAGCAAAATGGGTATGGAGAAGGGAAGGGATTATCCTAATGCAGTATCCCCAGGAACAAACCGATACAGATTATGAATACAAAGAGGTATGCCTTACTGCTTCTGCAATTTTATAATTTGTTTGGATGTTGTGTATCCAATTAGACAAATTCCTTTTTATAAGTGATCGAGAGTATAATTGTTATTATTGTTAAAGATTCCAACCAAACATGTTAACCAACTAATTCAGTTTCAACCAGAAGAAGACTTCCCCAATCACACTCACTTTCACGACACTTCTTCTACACTCAGCAGCCCACACATGGCGACCACCTCAGCTGATTTTACTCCTGACAACAGATGTCTCTCAACTCTAAATGCAAGCTGATTGCTGCCTCCCAAGACAAGATGAAGGCCGCCATTTGTCCAGGATTCCTGCATGTCAGATGTCCATGTTTTCTGCTGGCTTTCATCTCAGCTCAGCACACAATTGTCCAGCTTCCATGCTCCTTGTTTCCCTCTTAGTTTTCAGTTATGTGATTTAGTATGTTCATTGTTTTCTGCTATGTATTTCGGTTTTCTCTTCTCTTGTAAAAACACACGAGCCATTTGACTATATATATACATGGTACTGCACTGTTGTTGGTTATGTAACCAAAACAGTTTTCCTCCAATCTTTCAATTATATGTTTATTCTCATTTGTTAAGAAAATGATATGATAATGAAATGGACAATCTATTTTCCAATATTTAGAATTAGAGGTGTGCAACTCTGCTTTGCAGTTTCAGTTGCTTTTTGTTTTTTCTTTGCTCCTTTTTGATTCTTTTGATCTTTTAAATTTTTCCTTTGCAACCAAAGGATGCACTTATGAACACAAAAATGCTATACATTTTCCTGGTGAATTATTTTTTGTTAGTGGGTTTGCAATGTTTCTCTGCATAAGTATACCATATAGTATATAATCAGATAAACAATGGGCTTACAGGTAGAATTCCCCACTCCAATCAAAATCATAGTTTTGGACAGAAAGTAAGTATTGGGTTCCTAATAATATGAATGATAAAATGATTGATTTCTTTCATACAACAATATATGAAAAATATGGTACATTTTTCAGAATTGCTATTATTTGGACAAAGGCAACATTGGTGTGTATACTCATATCAAGATTTGAAATATGAATTACCAAAGTGAGATTTGATTAAAGATGTTATCATCTTCCAAAGTGAGAAGCTGGATCCGAAAAAGCGCACCCTCACTAATTTGCATCCATCTCTCACAAATTTCAAGTCCCTGCCAATTCTGTGCTGGATGAAGACTTAAACTTACATGAATTTCGAGAGCTTTCTCATACAGGAAGGTAGAAGAAATGTTGCAGCCCATGGAAATACTTTTGCTTGTGTAGGAGATCTTATGGGGTTAGGTAGAAATTCCCAGAAAGTGTTGTGTATATTAATAAAGTACTTCCATGGGAGAAACACTTGGCCAGTTGACTTAGATGTAAGTTTTTAAGAAGTTTTAACAAGTAGTTAAGAAAAAGTTAAAAAAATCCATTCTCCTAAGTATCTTAAGATCGATAGCATCAAATTTCACAAAAAGGAATGTCAGTCTTCCAAAAAAAAAAAAAAAAAAAACCAAAATACATTTTCATCCCTTTAGACCAAAATCGTGTGCTGAAAGAAAATAGGCTAATTATGAAATGTCTGAGATTCGCTGAGTTTAGGATTTCTTCGAAAAAACTCTATTTCGTATGCGAGTACTTAGGAAATTTAACTAGTTTTGTTCAAGAAACTAGGACTTCTCTCTTGCAAGTAGGTTTCTGTACTGTCTAATTCTTGTCAGTATTGCATCACAACAATTAGCTGCTAAATTAAAATCAAGCCCCTTATTTATTCGCAATATTAGATATTACACGGTAATAATTTAGTTTGTCTACCTTCAAAAGACTTGAGACTATTAATGCCAATGATATCTACCTCAAATGGCACCTATTCCCTCTATTAGAATAGGGTATAGGATGAGATCATGAGTTTAAGGTGCACTGGATGTGTCATGTGTATGTGACTTGCAAATACAGTAAAAAAAAAAAAGAAAAAAAAAGAGAGAAAAATTCATTTATTATCTCATAACTTTTATAATCATACTTTTAAACTTTTAAAAGCATCAATTTAGGGCTACTATTTTTCATAAGGTTGCAAAGTTAACCATTCTATCCAAATTTAGTGTTAAATCATTACGGAGAAAATGAAATCCCCAAAATACCATAGTCCAAATTCAATATATTTTTGTAATTTTATAAACATTTTAAGGATATTTTTGGGAATTTCACTCATTAACCGTTTAATTTAACACTGAATTTTAACGAGAGGATTGACATTAAAAACTTTTGAAAGACGGTAACTCTAAATTGACACTTTTTAAAATTTAAGAATATAATTGTAAAAGTAATGAAAGATCATGGGCGTTCGGCGATAACCGATAAGTGAAGGTTTCCCAAAAAAAAAAAAAAAAAAAAAAAAAGAACTTATTATTGATATAATGATTATAATATTGTTATTTTGCAATGATTGTATAGTGAAATGATGTGATCGATCATATTGAATGCCTTGCTTTAGATAGAGTGTATTCATCCATTAACATATAAGATTATCAATTTCTTTTTAACATTAACTGGAAAGGATTTTTAGAACATTTTATTTTTAAGGCAGTAAAATTGACGTCCTTTAGCTTCTTGAGAGAAATTGAAAGCTTGATTTCCTGTTGTTTACACATCACAGATAACATTTAATTAATTTTGATCTTGAATGCTCAACTCAGAAGGTGCTAATTAAGGATGTTGCTTTATCTGCACTAACAGGAATGAATGGTAACTATACAGTTACTGCAAATGTAGCCAGCAACTTGAATAAGTTTTAATCATGTATGTTTCCCTTGTGAATACTGGTCCTTTTGGATGATTCTAAGTAGTTCACAATTTCTTTTTGCTTTTGCATATGGGCAGACTAGCAGTGGTACGTAAGACATTTACCATAAATTAAGTTGAATGTTATACCATCTTAATTCTTAATTCTTATGATATTGGATTTAGAAACGACTAATTTCGTGCATGTTAAACCTTATCGCTTATATTATTACCAAAAACTCTAGTTGTTTCTTGCTTTTGAATGAAAATATATTCTTGGTATAATTGAAAGTTTTTCAAAAGTTGATTCTATATCTGCTCTGCACGTGTGAAATTTTTCAATCTCACAGCACCCTGAGAGTGAGAGTGAGAGTGAGAGGAATTTTTTGTTTTGAGAGTTTCTACAATTAATGGAGATTTACAATGAAACTGTCATAGACCTTCTGAATCGTGAATCTGGTCCTCTTCGGCTTCTAGATGATCCTGAGGTACTTGAAAGAATATTTTATAATTAAGAGCTTTTAGATGTACTACTCACTATGTATGTTTTTGCCGTAACCCTTAATTAGTTTCTTGTTTTTGTTTTCTTAACACATACAACAAAGGAACCTTTGTGGAAAAACTTGTTGAAGAAGCTGTTTAGGATGGCCAACATGCATCATATCTACGGCATTTAATTATCACTGTGAAGGTAATATTAATGCAATGTCATTCATCCGTTAGAATTTTCGTTTAAATCCTAACGGATAAAGCCAAAATACCTTAAATAACCGTGTTTAAAAATTAAAAATAAATAAATAAAAGCACAATTTGTAAGCTATGGGTTCTATGTTTTTTCTTAAATAATTTTTAAATACATGGGTATATGGGACATTTCACCTATAATTTTTCTGATTTAATCCAAAACTTTAACCGTAGAAGTGACATTGCCAACTTTTCAAAAGTTTTTACACTTAATTTAGAGTTTTTAAAGCTTAGAGGGATGATTGGAAAAGTGCTAAAAGTTCGGATGGGAGGTGCTAACTTTGTCTATTTTTTTTTTTAGCCTTAATTTCACAAATTCACATCCGCTTATCAATGTATCATGTGCTTTATTTGAATTAGAATTAGCTTTTTTCTTACTGTATGAGTCTTCTCTCTTTTTGATCAGGACATACTAAGTTGTTAAGCACTCTTCCTGTCATGTTCTAGGATGATATGTCTTTAACTACCAAGTGTAGATATATCCTTCTCACTTTCTTAGGTTTCAGATATAATCCATCATCTTCTTGTACTTGTTTATAATGATGTATACGCTTCTTGGTTACGTATTCATGCATACGGCTGGAATTTTTACCTTTTTGGTTTCAGACCATAAAGAGTGATCAGGAAATTAAGGTAAGCAAGTGCAAATGCTGAAGCACCACGGTTCAATACATTTGGAACTTCAGGTTCATGAGTTTGTTTTAGCGCTATATTATGACATTCACCAAACAAACTGAACGATTGAGACCTCAATTCTTGTTAACGGTTTTATCAAGTAGCTTGCTTTCAAGTGAAACCTAATAAAATACCAATACCATAAACCTATAAAAAAATTTTTGTAATTGAACCAGATAGTTGAACATATGAGTTTTTGAAAACTGAGTTCAGCTGAAGACTAACTAGAAGAAGTTTCTGATGAATGGATCTCATTGGATTTGAAAACTTTGGGTTTTTTTTCTTTTTTTTTAAAAAAAATAAAAAATAAAAAATAAAAGTACTGGAACTGAAATGTATCTTGATTTGTGAAAATTCAACTGCAAAGTGATTATTTGTCTCTGCGATTTTTCTGTTTGTAGTGATGGCAAAAGGAGTACTGGACATGTACCATACCTGGACTCAAAACTCACACGAATCTTGTAGTCGTCACTAGGGGAAATGCTTGGAGCGCAATTATAATTACGGTCCGAACATTTCCTTTTGCCAATTATAAATATCAAAAAATTATAACTAAAAATTATAATTTTGATAATACAAGAAAGGAAAATTATCAAAAAATTACAACATAGTATTTTGTATTTTTTTTTTTTTAAAAAAATATAAAATAGTTTTTGTCATATTTTGTGGAGAGGGGTTACAATACAATTTATTTCAAACCAATTAAGGTTTCATAGCTGTCGGTAGATAAAATTGGATGCAACAAGTGACTGAGATGCATGTTGACATAAAAGCATTCCTTTTGTTTATGTCATATAAAGAAGGAAAGATCCTGTTTCTCCTATTTCTTGCAGCTATTCTTGTTGGGTTTGCATAAAAATGAGTTTGTTAAAATGAAGAGGTGATCAATTAATTAGCAGGTAGATAGAGATTATTCAGATGGAATTTAATGGGGTTGGCAGTTGGGGGATAAATACCGAACGAAGATGGATTTTTAAAATTCTTTCGGTTTGCGTTAAAAAATGAAAAATAATAGGAAAAATTTCACTAAGCCTCCCTGACAGAGGGGTCCAAAGTGAGAGCAAATGGAAGTTCAGAAGTTCAAAATGAGAGATTTGGCAGTTCAAGGGAAAGAATTTGGTGAAAAAGTTGGATCGGGATTCCTCTAGTAGTTTCTTGCATTTAGAAAATGTTATCTATTAAGAAGGTGGCATATTATCAAGGCCAAAAAATAAAAATGCTCATAAAATGTTATCAAGTCTTTAAAGATAAGTTTTGTTAGTTCCGCACGTACGTACCTGTCTATTGTCTTCATACAAAGTAGGAAATGGGAAAATGAAAAAGGCTTTGAAATTGGAAATGATTAGGAGAATGATCAAGTCCATTGATGATGAGCTTAGAAGCTATATATTAAAATTGCATGAGTTTGGATTTATCTCATCATTTAATCAAAGAATTTGAACTATTATATTTCTCTTTCACTTTTATCTTTTCAATTTCTACAAACATATTAAGATTTATTATTTGTTGACCAGTAACTTCCTGATTTATTCATTAATTTCTACCCAGAAAACCCATGAAAGCTGCAGAGTTGGTTGTTTCTTCTTTTTTCCTGGTAATTAATGGTGTTTGGCTACTTTGAATGAGGCCAACAATGGTGGACTCTTGCTACTCCATGATTTAGTATGAAAGTGTTGAAATAACTAAAGAAGACTAGAGAATATAGGGATAAACTGAATATTGTATTTCTGTGTGTTTAGAACTGTATACAATGATGCCTATTTATAGTTGAATAAGGCCAGATAAAATAGGAATTACAATCAAGGAATTAATGTACAATATTACAGAATAATATCAATGTATATACAGGGAAAATATATCAAATCAGCAATTATGGTGATTGTCAGCAATTATGGTGATTATCAGAATATAATCAGAATATATTCTGATTATATTCTAACATCCCCCCTCAAACTCAAGGTGGTAATGTAGATGCCAACTTGAGTTTGGAAACAAGATCACGGAACCGTCCAGGTGGATGTGCTTTGGTGAACACATCGGCCAACTGATCAGCGGAAGCAATGGGACAGAGACGGAGGGTCCCCTGCAAAAGATGATGGCGCACAAAATGACAGTCGATCTCAATGTGTTTAGTACGTTCATGAAATACATCATTATGCGCAATTTGAATCGCACTTCGATTGTCACAAAAGATAGGAGAACTAGAGGTCTGAGAAGCACCCATGTCATGTAAAAGCCAACGAAGCCAGAGAAGCTCGGAAGTGGTGTCGGCAAGAGCACGATACTCAGCTTCGGTGCTAGAGCGTGCAACAACTGATTGTTTCTTACTACGCCAAGAGATGAGAGAATCACCAAGTAAGAAACAATAACCCGTGGTGGAACGACGATCAGTGGGATCACCTGCCCAATCAGCATCTGAATATACATGTAAGTCTAATGATGAGTGAGAAGAGAAATGCAAACCATGAAACAAGGTGCCCTTCACATATTGAAGGATGCGAAGAACAACCGCATAATGAACCGAGCGTGGTGCTGTCATAAACTGACTAACAAGGTGGACTGCATAGGCAAGATCTGGTCGTGTCACAGTAAGATAGATGAGACTGCCAACTAACTGTCGATAGAGAGTGGCATCAGAAAGTAGCTCACCATCAGTGGCACGGAGTTTGACATTTGTCTCTAGAGGGCTATCAACAATTTTGCAATCAGTAAGGCCAGCTCGTGAGAGGAGATCTGAAGCATACTTGGCTTGAGAGAGATAGTAACCTTTTGGATCAGAAGACACTTCCAATCCAAGAAAGTAGTTGAGAAAACCCAAATCCTTCATCTCAAATTGTTGGCTCAAAAACTGTTGAAGATTACGAATACCAACAGTATCATCTCCAGTAATAATCATATCATCAACATATAGTAAGAGAAGAATGAGACCAGCATCAGATCGCCGGATAAAAAGAGCAGAGTCATAGGGGCTAGAAACAAACCCAATCTGCGCAATAGTGGAGCTGAATTTGGCAAACCAAGCCCGTGGAGCCTGTTTCAAACCGTACAACGCCCGGCGAAGTCTGCAAACCTTGTGTGGCGGATGATCGTACCCAGGAGGAGGCTGCATATAAACTTCTTCACTAAGATCATCATTGAGAAATGCGTTTTTCACATCCATTTGAAAAAGATCCCAATGACGCACAGAAGCCACAGCAAGGAGTGATCGAACAGAAGTAAGGCGAGCCACTGGTGCGAAAGTCTCCTCATAATCAATACCATACTCCTGATTGAACCCCTTTGCCACAAGACGTGCCTTGTATCGCTCAATAGACCCATCAGATTTTGACTTAATCTTGTAAACCCACTTGCACCCTACCGCAGTTTTGCCTAAAGGTAAATCAACTAAGTCCCAAGTATGGGTTTTGGAAAGGGCATTAAGTTCTTCAGACATTGATTCTGCCAAAGAGGGTTAGCATGAGCCTCACGGAAGGAGTGAGGTTCATGGAGAGTAGCAAGAGCAGAATAACAGTGATAATCATGAAGATGGGAAGGAAGAGATGTTACCCGAGTAGAACGACGAGGGATAGAGGGAGCGGGCTCAAGAGTAGATGGATCAACAGGCAGGGCAGTGTCATTGGGGTCGACCGTCGGAATGTCGTCTGAAGAGCTTGTCATCCCTGCATCAAGATCAGTAATGTCGGGGAGCAAATCAAGTGAGACATTAGTGAAGATAGGAGAAGAACTAGAGGGACGAGTAGGAAAAGACTCCATATCACTAAATAGCCTATGTTCCCAAAAAGTGACGTGCTGCGAGATGCGGAGCCGTTTGGAAATAGGATCATAACAACGATAGCCTTTGTGTTCAATGCCATACCCAAGAAAACAACATAGACGAGAACGAGGTTCTAATTTTGTTCGTTCATGGGATGGAAGTAGCACGAAACAGACACAACCAAAGAGGCGGAGAGATTGGTAATTAGGAGGAGATCCATACAAAAGTTCATAGGGGGACCTATTTAAGGTAGTGGGAGACGGGACCCTATTAATGGTATAAACAGCGGTAAGAGCGGCTTCTCCCCAAAAGTGTTCAGGGATAGAAGCAGAGAGGAGCAAAGCCCTAACAGTGTCTAAGATGTGCCTGTGTTTACGTTCAGCACGACCATTTTGTTGAGAAGTATTTGGGCATGAGCAATGGGGAAGAGTGCCATTTTGTTTGAGGGTAGTAAGGAAGGTAGATTCACGATATTCCATAGCATTATCAGAACGAAAAATTTTTATGTTGCGAGAAAATTGGGTTTGAATCATCCGTTGAAATTCAGAGTAAATTTTCGGAAGTTCAGATCGATTTTGTAAAAGATAAAGCCATGTGTATCGAGAAAAATCATCCACAAAAATGACAAAATAGCGGGATCCACCCATGGTGGGAATAGGCGCAGGGCCCCATACATCAGAATGCACCAAGTCAAAAGGAGCAGAAGAAACAGATGCACTATTATTAAAAGGTAAAGCACTTTATTTTCCAAGTTGACATGCAACACAATCAAATGACTCAGACTCAACAGACCCTAATTGACCACTTGTAGCTAAAGAACGAATACGAGAAATAGATGCATGCCCTAAACGAGAGTGCCATAAACTGAGGGTGGTAGAGGGAGACCGAGATGGAGTGGCAGCTGATACAGCAGGAGGAAGATGGAGTGATGAAAGCTCAAACAGACGTCCAATCTTACGGGCGGTCCCAATTAGCTGTCCCGTCTGTGGATCCTGCACATCACAACCTCGGTTAGAAAAATGTAGTTCTAAGCCAAGTTCACAAAGTTGGCCAACAGATAAAAGATTTAACGAGAGATTAGGCACTAAGTATGTATCAGACATAGATAGTTGATGAGTTGAAACAGACCCGATGTGACTGACAGCAAGATGGGAACCATTAGCAGTGTAAATGGTGGTAGGCCTAGGTAACACAGATTTTGCAGAAAATATGGAAGAATTCGGTGTCATGTGATTACAACAAGCAGAATCAATATACCAAGAGGAATTACCTGATGTGGTGGACATGGCGGTATTAAGATTGGACTTAGATAAAACCTGATGAATGAGAGCTTCGATTTCTGCAGGAGAAAGAGTACTGGGTTGGGGTGCAATATCGGTGTAAGACATATCTGATGTATCAGTATGAGTGACCGCAGCAGCCTTATGACTAGGAGCTCGATAATTCCCACGAGAAAGTCTTTTCCTGCATTCACTATATCTATGGCCAAACTTCTGACAATAGTGGCACTGGATGTTCCGATTGGATGAGGAAGACCCGGCAGGAATAGAATTGGGAGCACGCGCATTGCGAGATGCAGTAGCCATAACCATCTCAGAGGTGTGTAACTTCATAGTAGAGAATCGAGTCTCTTCTGAAACAAGTTCACTAAGAGCACTCTCCAAAGATGGCAGTGGTGAGCGGTGAAGAAGAGAAGCTCGAGTATGCTCAAACTCATCTCGAATTGCCGCAAGAAACTCGGCTAGGCGCATGCTATCGCGAAAAGCGATGTACTCAGAGGCATCAACCTTATCCCTCCACTTTGGCTCACATAATGATAATTGATTCCAAAGACAGGTCATTTGTGAATAAAAGTCAGTAATACTCTGACCTGGTTCCTGGCGCATGTGATGAAGCTTGGTCACAATTTGAAACCGCTGAGCAAGATCAGTAGTGCTGTAGCGCTGAGCTAACATATCCCAGACATCTTTGGCATTGTTAAGATTGCCAAATGTCATGCTGATGGAGACAACACAAGTGTTGGAGAACCAAGAAATGATCCTGTAATGGATACTTTTCCATGTACGAAGGCGGGTTGAGAAAGCTGCAGCAGGTTCCTCTTTTCCAGCAAGAGGCTTAGGTTCTTCACCAGAAACATACTCCCAAAGACAATGTCCTTTGAGCCACCTACTCATATTTTGTGACCAAGCCGAGTAATTGGAGCCATCAAGAATAGTAGGGATAGGTTGGGTAATATCTTTGGTGTTTGGGAGAGTGGTAGGAGGTACGGCCATTTTTTTTTTTTTTTGGGATATAATCCGGTGTGGTTGGGTGTAGGGTAGGTTCTGTGAGCCTGGTGCGAGAATTAATCTGGTGTGGTCGAGTGTATGATAGGGGATATAAGCTTGTTTTTAAGGGTTAGGATCTGGTGTGGCTAAGTCTATAGTAAGGAGTATAGGCTTGGTTCAAGAGGGCTGAAATCTAGTGTGGCTAGGTGTACTGTAGGTGTGTGAGCTCAAAAGGTAGAAATAATCTAGTGTGGCAGGTGTAGTGTAAAAGAAATAAGCTCAACAAGACAACTTACAAGGTGGCGGCGCGTGGCGGCTCCGGGTGGCGCGTGGTGGCTCCGGTTCGACAGATCGGCAGCCTCCGATCACGAATCTATGATTCGTTTTTGAAAAACGGCTGACAGGGCGGCGTGTGGTGGCCGGAAACAGTACTTGGTGGTGGTGGTTCAAAATTCCACAGACTTCAGGCGGCGCGTGGCGGCGCGTGGAAGGTCCTGGTGGCGCGTTCTTTCTGCAGGTCAGTAGATCGGCAGCCTCCGATCTGGATTCTGGCGGAATTTTCTGAAAACGGCTGACTGGGGCGGCGCGTGGTGGCCGGTGGCGGCGTGTGAGGCGCGTGAACAGTGACACAGAGACTTCAGGCGGCGCGTGAGAGCGCGTTGAATTTCAGAACGTTGATCTGATAACTCCACAGGACAAATCGGACCTTTTTGAGCCTGTTGGTACAATAATTATACCAAAACAAGATCGAAAAAGCCTTTGAACGGACTGACTTCCTACTTCTCTAGACAAGGCCAAAACTTGGCTTTGATACCATGTTGAAATAACTAAAGAAGACTAGAGAATATAGGGATAAACTGAATATTGTATTTCTGTGTCTTTAGAACTGTATACAATGAGGCCTATTTATAGTTGAATAAGGCCAGATAAAATAGGAATTACAATCAAGGAATTAATGTACAATATTACAGAATAATATCAATGTATATACAGGAAAAATATATTAAATCAGCAATTATGGTGATTGTCAGCAATTATGGTGATTATCAGAATATAATCAGAATATATTCTGATTATATTCTAACAGAAAGGAATCAAAGAAAAAGCAAAATAGAAAGCTCACCTTCACTTGCATTATTTGACAAATAAGGAGAGAAGACTTGGAAACGACTAAAACTAAGTCTTTGTATCCCCACCGATGTATCTCTCAAACAGTTGTATTGTAACCCCTCTGCACCAAAAATTACATAATTTTTTTTTTTTTTTTAAAAAAAAAAATACTAGATTGTAATTTTCTGGTAATTTTAAGAGATATTGCTTCAATTGAAAGTTTGAGAAAAGATTACAAATTATTTGGTAATTCCCTAAAATTTTAGTTCTCTTTTGACTACCTACTGTGCAGAACAAAGTACGAAATGGGAAAATGAAAGGGGTTCAATTTTTTTTTTTTTTTTTTTTTTTTTTTTTCATCCGTTTGCCAAGCATTTAGCAAAGACTTTTGAGTAAAAGGGCTCCATCATCGCCATTCACAGAGTTTTTTTTGGTGTAAAAGCAAAAGATCAAAAAATGCTTTAAAAAAAATTACAAAAAATGTATTTTGTAATTTTAATTTTTATGGCACGATATACTTTGGGTCAATTAATTAAGCTTATTTACCTAGCAACCTCACTAAATTTTACTCACCAAAATAACCAAAAATACAATTTTAATTATTTTAACAACTCACCTTTTTAGAGCACCAACGGCAGCCTCACTACTTTAACAATTCACTTTCACTATTTCATTTAAATATTATTTTTCAAAGATTTGTTTATTCTTTCTCTAACTTTTATATTTTTGAATGTTTGTTAAATATAGTTTATTTTAAGAATATTTGTCTTATTCTAACGGTAATATTTTTAAAAATTTGTAATATTTCCTTTATTTTCTTAGTTTTAATTTCTATTGGAAGAAGATGATGTTTTTTATGATTGATTTTGGATTGTTAGTCACGTCAGCTTAGTTCCACTCCCAAATCAATTCTGCAAAGTTTTTTTTTTTTTTTTTTGTTAACAAAAAAAAACACAGGAATTTTTCGTCTTTACTATCATTCAATAGTAATAATATTTAATCAATAGGTACGTTAATAATAATTTTTAAATATGGTGAATACTATTCATCTCACTTTTTTTTTTTTTAAGTAATGAAACTAAGAAGTGAACATTTAAGTCATTTTAATTAAATTATCTCACTAAAATAACCAAAAAGTGATTTTGACGAGATGCAAGGAGTGCTCCAATATTGGTTACCGGTAATACTTTGGGTCAATTTAGTGATACCAAAGCCTTCGTACAATTCTTCGAGTTTTCCTTTTCAAATCACATGGTCACCCTGCAGGCTGCAGCCCACCGTAATTGACCGCATTCAACCAAAAGAAAGGTTACACTATGCAGTATTTGACGGGATTAGAATTTTATATATCGACTCTCAACTAATATATATAACCTACTATTTGATTTTTTTGAACACAAATTAATCCAAACTAGACACATATGTCGGTTATAATTAATATAGTATCCACTGAACTGTCAATACCCATATGTGATATATATGATATGCCACGTAGCAATATGAACTTCCGATACTCCTTCAAGGCTTCAACCCTTCACTTTACAGAACATACCAATTATTACTTGTGCTTCTGAGCTTCCCCATCATACCTTTCTACAAAGAAAACCATGGCAGAGCTTTTCCTTTCTCCGTTAATCCAACTGCTGTTTGACCAAGTGGCGTCTGGCGAGCTGCTGAACTTTGCACGCCGATATGTGGGACTCGAAGAAAAGCTGAACAAGTGGAAGCATACGCTGGAAGGAATCCAGGCAGTCCTTGATGATGCGGATGGAAAGCAGCATTATGAGAAGCAATCCGGGACTGTAAAACTGTGGTTGGATGATCTTAGAGACTTGGCTTACGATGTCGAGGACATACTTGATGAGTTCGCCACGGAAGCTTTGCAACGCAAATTGAAGGAAGGAGATGATGATCAGGCCATACCAAGTAAGGTACGGAAACTCATCCCTACCTGGTTGACTGGTTTGACTCCAAGTGCTCTTAAGCTCAATGTTAGGCTGGTTTCAAAGATAGAGGAGATTTCTGCTCGATTCGATGATATTGTCACACGAAAAGATCAACTGAACTTGAAAGAAGCTGCTGATCGTGGGAGATCAAACAGAAGAAGAGGGACACTGGAGCCAACTTCTTTAATGACAGATGCTAATGTTTATGGCAGGGAAAAAGATAAAGAGGTTTTACTTCAATTGTTGCTGGGTGAAAGACGTAATGATGCTCAAGTATCTGTGATTCCTATACTCGGTATGAGGGGTATAGGAAAGACAACTCTTGCCCAGCTTTTATTCAATGATAAAAAAGTGCAAAGCTTTTTTGATTTAAAAGCATGGGCCTGTGTTTCTGAAGACTTTGATGCTGTTAGGGTGACAAAAGCAGTTCTAAAATCAGTCACCTTTGCAAGCCGTGATGAAAATGATCTGAATTTGTTGCAAGTCGAACTCAAGGAACAACTAAAAGGGAAGAAATTTCTAGTTGTTCTGGATGATCTATGGAATGAGAACTACGTTGATTGGACTATCCTACGCGCTCCTTTCCTAGCAGGGGCTCCGGGAAGTGCAATTGTCATCACAACTCGCAATGAGAGAGTTTCATCGATAACACGTTCCCTTCCAGAGTACCGTTTGGAAGTGTTGTCGAAAGATGCATGTTTGTCTGTATTTACCCAACATGCACTAGGGGCAAGCAACTTCAATGCACATCCGAACCTTCAAGAGAGTGGTGAAAAAATCGTTGAAAGATGTAAAGGCTTGCCTTTGGCGGCAAAGACCCTCGGAGGCCTCTTGCACACTAAAAAGGACCGTAATGAGTGGGAAAATGTACTTAAGAGCAAGATATGGGATATACCAGAGGAGAGAAGTGAAATTGTTCCTGCCCTTATGTTGAGCTACCACGATCTCTCTTCACATTTAAAAAGGTGCTTTATGTATTGTTCAATACTCTCAAAGGATTATGAATTTGAAGAGCAGCAGTTGGTTCTGTTGTGGATGGCAGAAGGTCTAATTCAACCACCGGAAGGGGATAAGCAAATGGAAGATCTGGGTAGCGAGTATTTTCATGATTTGTTGTCAAGGTCGTTTTTCCAACAATCAAGCACGGAGAAATTCCGATATGGGAAACCACAATTTGTGATGCATGATCTCATCAACGATTTGGCCCAAAGGGTTGCAGGCGATATAGGCTTCAGGATGGAAGACGAAATTGGGTGTGGTAACAGAAGGAGACTTCCTAAAAAGGTTCGACACTCTTCTTACTTGGGTGGCTTCTATGATATTGCTAAAAAGTTTGAGCCTTTTTTTGAATTCATATGTCTGCGTACATTCTTGCCTCTTATGCTTCTACATCGTGGGCATTGTTTTTTGACTCATACTGTTCCTCATCAATTGTTGCCGAAATTAAAACGTTTAAGAGTGCTCTCTTTGAGTGGGTACCGCATACTTGAGTTACCAGATTCGATTGGCGATTTGAAGCATCTACGGTACCTTGACCTGTCTTACACTAAGATTAGAGGTTTGCCTAAATCAACAACCGCTCTATACAACTTACAAACAATGATTCTGGAGGGATGTTCTTATTTAGAGAAATTGCCTTCAAATTTTGGCAACTTGGTCAACTTGCGCCACCTTAACATTCTCAATGCTGCTAAGCTGGAAGGAATGCCTCCTCAAATAGGTAAATTAACTCATCTCCGAACATTGTCTAATCTAATATTGGGAAAAGGCAGTTGCTTCTCGTTAGGAGAGCTAAGTTCTTTGTCGCATCTTCGAGAGACACTCATCATCTCACAATTGGAGAATGCAACTGAACCCAGGGATGCAAGCGATGCTAAGTTAAGTGAAAAGTGTGATCTTACTGCGTTGTGCTTGAAATGGAGTGTCAACATAGATGATTCACAAGATAGAAGAAGTGACTTTGACGTACTTAGCATGTTACAACCTCACAATGCTTTGAATGAGCTCACTATCAAATGCTATGGTGGTACAAAATTTCCGACTTGGTTTGGTCATTCATTTCTTTGTATGGTGTTGCTAAGGATTGAAAACTGTAAAAAGTGTAGTTCATTGCCACCAGTCGGCCAACTACCATCACTCAAACAACTTTTCATTAGCGGCATGGCAATTGTGGAGAATATTGGTGTTGAGTTTTATGGGTATGGTTCCTCACAACCTTTTAGATCCTTGGAGGCTTTATATTTTGAGGATATGGAAAAATGGGAGACATGGAGCCCTAATGGAGAGTTCCCACACTTGCGTGAGCTTTCAATTGCAAATTGTCCTAAGCTATTGGGGAAGTTACCAAACCATTTTCCTTCATTAGGAAAAGTTGTTATAAAAAGATGTCAGCGGTTGGTGGTTTCTATTTCAAGCTTTCCAAAGGACTGCGAACTACAAATTGAGGGGTCAAAAGGGATTATGTGCGAAAGTAAGGTTGACTTTAGCTCACTACACTTGAGTTCTCTATCAACAATTTCAGAGTTCACACCTCCTCCAACAGAAGGGCTTCTTCTCGAAGGACTAACTCATGTAGAAGATCTAGCTTTTGAAAATTGTGAGGAGCTGACGCCTTTGTGGTCAAATGATGTGGGATTACTATAGCCCCTCCCAAATCTACGTGTTCTACAGTTTGATAATTGTTCGAAACTAGTTTCGTTGGTAGCAGAAAAAGCAAACGAGCAGCCACAGTTGGATTTGCCTTCAACACTTAGAGAAATTCATATCTCTCGTTGTAATGTCCTGGCATCTTTACCCAAGGAAATCATGTACAACAACACGTGTATTGAGCGCATTGAGATTAATGGATGTGATTCACTGAAGCACTTTGCAATAGGCCAGCTACCTCCAACACTCAAGCGGCTAGAGATATGGAATTGCAAGAATATGCTAATTTTGCTTGATGAGGATCATACCAATAGTACTTGTAGTAGCGGCTCATCCCTTCTTGAGTACTTGGATATTTCTGATTGTCCATCCCTCAAATTCTTAACATCTAGCGTAGAATTACTGGCAACACTTAAACACCTCTATATTGAAAATTGTGGAAAGCTGGTGTCCATAGCGAAAAGTGAAGAATTGCCTACAACACTACAACACCTTGAGATTTGGGGATGTGGACAGCGGGTGTCAATATCGAAAAGTGAAGAATTGCCTGCAACACTTCAACGCCTTGTGATTTACGATTGTGGACAGCTGGAGTCAATAGCGAAAAGTGAAGAATTGCCTGCAACACTTCAACGTCTTACAATTAGCAAATGTGAACAGCTGGAGTCAATAGCGAAAAGTAAAGAATTACCTGCAACACTTCAACACCTTACAATTTGGAATTGTTCAAAGCTGGAGTCAATAGCGAAGAGCTTCCATCACAACTCGTCTCTTGAAAAGATTAGAATTTGGAGTTGTAAAAACCTTAAATCCTTACCCACGGGCATACACACCCTCAGCCATCTAGACACGATTGAAATTTATAATTGTCCAACTCTTGTTTCCTTCCCAGACGGAGGGTTGCTTCCTAGCAACCTTAGAGAGTTAACGATTGATGATATGGCCCTACCTAACTGCATTCACAACATCACCTCACTTCAAACATTGACGATTAGAGAGATTTTTAGAAGAAGTCCAAGCGTGGTATCATCCTTTCCGGAAGAGGGTTTTCCCGCCAACCTAACATCACTTTCAATCTCGGATTGCAACATCACTGAGGCATTGCTTCACTGGGGGCTGCACAGACTTACCTCTCTTCAACGTCTTGTTATTAGTGGTGGATGTCCGAATATAGAGTCCTTTCCAGGGAAGATGCTGCCTGCGTCTCTTACTACCCTCACCATCCAACGCTTCCACAATCTGAAATACATGTCTTCCCTTCAAAACCTCTCCTCTCTTGAACAACTGTATATCGCAGAGTGTGAAAATCTCACATCCTTTCCAGAGGATGGCTTGCCTCCCTCACTCCAGCAACTCATTATCAAAGAGTGTCCTCTGCTGAAAGAACACTGCAAGAAAGATCAAGGACGAGAGTGGTCCAAGATAGCCCACATCCCTTGCCTTGAGATTGATAAAATGTTCATGTTTGATTCATAAGAGGAGGAATCCATGCCTGACTTGGAAGAGGAGGATTAAGGAGGTCTGTCGTCAATTGACCCGCAGATTTTGCTTAATGTAAGACAACTGTTGAGAAACAAATCCAAAGGTGAGTTTATTTGCACATTACTTCTTCTGCTTCCATTGTGGATTTCTGATTTTCTTTCACATTCTTCATCTTCTTTGGAAGATTTTTAAATAATTTGCATTTATTCTTTTTTCTCTCATTTCTTTTGGGGTTCAACAGAGCCGTGGGCGGGTCCACTATGCAAGTCATCCCCATGAGCCACACATCACGCTGTTCAAGAGGCCTCTAAACTGTTAGTAGCAGGAGGAGAACATGCATCATCCCCCGCAAATATACTTGTAATCTCTCCAACTAGACTTCATATTTTCCTAAGAAACAATCTGGATGTTTTGGAACTTAGGTTTGTATATTTGTTAATTTTCCTGTACGGAAATTTTATGCTTGTCATTGGCATTGTGTTGATATAAAAGGCTCTTTTGTTTTTGTCTGAATGTTTGCGTTGGAAAGATCTTGTCGCTCCTATTTCTTAATATTCTTGTTGGGTTCACAAAAACGCACAACAGGTGTTTGTTGAATTGCCTCACCGACCAAGCAGAGAGTGAAAGCCTCCGAACATTGAATTTTTTCATTACTATGAGTGCCTTTGTTGGCTTGACAAAAGAGAAGAAACCTGTAAGTTCAACACTCCCAGCCTAAACACCAAACCTAGAGCATATATTGCATTTTCTCCAATGATTTGGCATCACACCCTTGTAGTTGGAACCCGAAGTGTTCAATGAAGAAAATGTTGGTCCTGAACAGGATAATGATGGAAATATTTTGCTCCTTTGTTTTTTATGGTTTATTCATTGATTAAAAAAAAGGGAATTAACTTTATTGCATTGAAGGAACCGTGCTGATCTAGTTACATTTCTCTCGGCGTCTTTCAAGCAAAATTGGTATGGAGAAGAGGAGGGATTATCTTTATGTAGTATTCCCAGGAACAAACTGATCCAGATTATGAATATAAAGAGGTATATATGTCTTACTACTCCTGCAATTTTATAATTTATTGGGATGTTGTGTATCCAAATAGACAAATTCCTTTTTGTAAGTGATCGAGAGTATAATTATTATTATTGTTAAAGATAACATTCCAATCAAACATGCTAACCAACTAATTCAGTTTCAACCAGAAGAAGACTTCCCCAATCACCCTCACTTTCACGGCACTTCTTCTACACTCAGCAGCCCACACAAGGCCAGCCTCTCAACTCTCAATGCAAGCTGATTGCTGCTTCCCAATACAAGATGAAGGCCGTCATTTGTCAAGTATTCCTGCATGTCAGATGTCCATGATTTCTGCTGGCTTTCATCTCAGCTCAGCACACAATTGTCCTGCTTCCATGCTTTTTGTTTTCCTCTTGGTTTTCTGTTATGTAATTTAATGTGTTCATTGTTTTCTGTTATGTATTTCAGTCCTCTCTTCTCTTGTAAAAACACACGAGCCATTTGGCTATATAAATACATGGTACTGCACTGTTATTGGTTATGTAACCAAAACAGTTTTCCTTTAATCTTTCAATTATATGTTTATTCTCATATAACCAGAGTAGTTCGAGTATATGTTTATTCTCATATACCATGGTTGCACCCTTTTGCGCTTTTAATGAGATTGCTTATATTAGATGATCAAGATTTCTTTTAATTTATTTGATGTCATTTGTTAAGAAAAATGCTATGATAATAAAATGGACAATCTATTTATCAATATTTAGAGGTGTGCAACTCTGCTTTGCAGTTTTGGTTGCTTTTTATTTTTTCTTTGCTCCCATTTTGGTTCTTTTGATCTTTAAAATTTTTCCTTGCAACCGAATGATGCACTTATGAACACAAAAATGCTTTACATTTTCCTGGTGAATTATTTTTTGTTAGTGGGTTTGCAATGTTTCTCTGCTTAAGTATACCATATAGTATATAATCAGCTATTAGTAACTTGAATGTTACTAGAAATTGTAACATTCAAGTTATTAGAAATTGTAACATTCAAGTTATTGAATGTTATTAGAAATCTGTTTCCTACTATACTTAGATCTTCAACAAGTATCCATTACTGAAATTGCTATTCAGTAAATAATTCAAGGAAATTCTTAGCGCTTATAACATCCATTATAATTAATTTTCAACACAATTTTCTCACCAAATTTACAACTTCAAAGAAATGTCCATGGGCCTCCCTCCAAAGAAAGCGCCATTCTTTTTCTTCATTGCCTACTAATGCCAATAGATAGGTTACCCCTGTCTACATGGAAACTGAATTTCAATTGGTTCTCTTCTTTTCCTTTTTTATTTTTTTTTTTCGCCCTCTAAACCTCATGGGGTTGGACCATGATAACACTGATTGAGGTCCTTTGCAAACCACACTTTATAGTTGTATTGATCAGAGAGATATAGAGTTCAATCGGATACAAGCTGGGTACTGCAGATATGTGTCGTCAACTGCTGCAGAAATATTTCTCTCTTTGGCTGCATTGTATTGGGTTACAAAAATAGCTATCTCCAGGCTTTGAGGAAGGAAGTTTTGGACATAATGTAAATATTGGATTCAAATAATATGAATGATAAATTGATTGATTCCTTTAATACAACAATATATGAAAAATATGGTACATTTTTCAGAATTACTATGCTTTGGACAAAGGCAACATTGGTATACCCGTATCAAGATTTGAAATATAAATTACCAAAGTGAGACTTGATTAAAGATCTGATCATGTTCCAAAGTGAGAAGTTGGATCCAAAGAAATGCACCCTCACTGATTTACTTGATCCATCTCTCACAAATTCCAAGTCCTTGGCAATACTGAATTGGATACTTTTTTCATCATCAAGCAGAGGTAATGCAACTGAGTCCTGAGTCTCTAGGTTTTCGATCCACCCGCATAATAAATAATTCACAACCTGTATGACAAGTACAGTTACTAATCTAAATACCCAATAAAAAAGAAAAGGATATAAAGTTAACCAAAATAAAAACAAATTATGGCATTCGCAAGAAATTAACCCAATTGAAACCTTCGTAATACAAGTTGGTTGTTAATTAATCAACCTTTGTCCTGTAAGATTCTTCTTTCTATATGACGTGCAAAATTTAGACTCTTGCTTTTACTCACACATAGAGACGTCGGTCATGCTGAAAGTATTTTCCTTTTTATGGCAGAAAAAGTCATGCAAAGAAGTTGAAAATGTTCTATTCCCTTATCTGCTAAAAGAAAAGACACTCCTTAATTAATCAGTAACAAGCTACATACCTCTGGAACTTCATCATGGAGGTAGTGGCCAGCCGAACTGATCTCATAATACGGAGCTTCCGGTACCTGGCGTTTCACCTGAACGCCCCAAACAGGTTTCACCCAGGGGTCTTCTTTTCCATACATAAAGCAGATTGGTACATTGTTCATTTGACATCTTCAAATAAAAATGAGCTGCAAATCCATAATTTGGACCAAAAAAAAAAGGAAATAAGGCACAATAAATATTTGTAGCAGTTAGGACTTTTGCACTATCCACCTAGATAAAGTGTTCCTAAAAGATAATTGTCCCTGAGGAGCAAACATAATCGAGGCAAATGATGTAGCGGCAGCTGGATGCTGTGTTGTCTCAAGTATACAAGAAAACACTTTGTCAACATTCGTTGAATGATCTGCGTAAACTGGCTTGAGTTCCTTTGCAATACTTCTAGGATCACTTATTTTCTGCCAACTGAAATCACATGATAAAATTTGAAGTTACTTTTAGTCAATACACATTGGATATGTAGAAGAGTATGTGAAACACTTTTTCTTCTCAGAACTGAAGGACCTAAACAATGTCTAGAATGTCTTGACAGTTCAATCTCGAAATGATTTAAACATATAAGTTCTAAATTTCCAAGTTGCAAGCCTTAAACTTCAACTTTTATGAAGATTGTATATAATAGGATCCATTCACTTGGATGAATGTTTACAAGATCTTAAATGTGATGCCTTAGTAGTTTACACCCTGACTAGGCAACGAAGAAACATATAAACAAAAATGGACACCAACTGATCCATATGACTACTTAAACTTACATGACTTCTGTGAGCTTTCTCACACTGGAAGGCAGAGGAAATGTTCTAGCCCATGGAAATAGTTTTGCTAGTCTAGGAGATCTTATGGGGTTAGCTAGAAATCCCCATAAAGGAGTTGCATTAAGCAATGTAACACCTTTCACCAAATGAGGGTTGTGTGCTGCAAAATATAGAGCCACGAATCCCCCTAGTGAGTTCCCAACAATATACACTGTATAGCCTCCACTCAAGACCTTTGAATCAACATTTTTGAAGCCTTTAAGGATATTTAATGATCTAAACCTGCTCTGGTGGCTGGGTTTCTTTATTATAGACTGATCTAAATTGTGAAATCTCAGAGTCCCATATCTGGAGTCAATTTTAGTGCACCAAAATTTATGTTTTCTAAAGGTGAGCCTTGATTGATGCAAATTAGAGCTTTTCAGAGCCAAATCCAATCTTAATTTTACAACATGAGAGCAGGGTGCACAATTGTATGACAGAATTTCCATAGCCAGAAACTGTGCCTGTAATGGCCAGCCAAAGCAAATGATTTAGCAACAATCTAACTTTACCTTATGTTTGGCTGCAGAAAAAAGAATGAAGAAATCAAATGTGTAATTTGGAATTCTTAAGTAGTATCAGTTTCTGAATTGGTGAAATCCAACTTGTGCAACGCCAAAAAAAAAACAAATTATACGGCATGTCCGAAGTAATGAACTTTATATATCCTTTATAATCAAATTTTTATTTTTATTTTGGCTAAAAAACCAAACAAAGCTTAAAGCTTTGAAGGAAGATGGTATAAACATATATCATGGAGAGAACTATTCTGTGTAGTTCTGAGATTAAATCAAGCCAAACTACAGCTTATAAACTGATTCAGAAAACTATTCTTACATAAAATTTACAATAATTAACTCTTAACTAACAAATAAACTTTACCATATATAAAATTTAATAAAGCCAAAGAGCTTTGATCGCCCCAACCGAAGCTTTGTTTAAGCAAATGGTTCACCTCTATTTTCTAATCTTTAGAGGTGTGCAACAACTCTATTTTGCATTATGTGTTATCTGTTTTTTTTTTTTTTTTTTTTTCTCATTTTTTGTTATTTTTCTCTTTAAATTGTTTCCTCTGCAGCCAAACGATGCACGTACGCATGGACACAAGAATACTTTACATTTTTCTCTTAAATTGAGATTGGTGAATTATTTTTTGTTAGTTGTATTGCAATGTTTCTCTTTATAAGGGTTCATTTGGGATTATGATTTCAAAATGTGCGATTTTAAAATGTGTGATTTGAAAACGTGATTTTTAAAAATGTAATTATGTATTTCGCAAAATTTCGATTTGGTCTTTAAAATTGCATTTTAGCCTTTAAAATTATGCATTTTCAAAAAAACGCATCATCACCTACGATTTGAGAACACAAGTTTTCTGTGTTTTCAAATCGCAATTTTTTAAAAAGGCAATTCCAAACAATTAATTTTTTGGGATCTGATTTAAAATCACACTATTTATTTATGAAATTGAAATGCTAAACGCATGTCCTAAATGGGCTTGCAGAGTCGCAGTTACTCATCTTTACTTTAAAAACAAAATTTCCCCAAACCTCTTGAATTATATTGTTCAGATTAAAAGAACTACCACTGCATGTTTGTTTGCAGATACTTATGGGGATCATTAAATAAATGGCACAAATAGAGAAATAAAATTATGATCATGTTACTACCCTAAGGGCTTGTTTGAGATTGTGTTTGAGGTGTTTAAAAATACTTTTAACACTAAAAAAGTCCGTTTAAAGAAAAAAGTATTCGTTAAGTTTGGTAAAAAAATTAAAAACGCTTTTAAAGGTCCAAAAAGCCTAAAAATGACCAAAAAAACACTTTTTGCAAAAGTTTAAAAATGAAGCTTTTGCCTAAAAGCTTTTTTTGACTTAAAAGCTCTATTTTTCAAACGCAATCTCAAACAAGTTCTAATTGTTTTGTATATGTTAATTAAGCATAATTTTAACTATATATGTACAAGCTATTAAGCAAACTTTTTTTTTTTTCAAGCTGATTTTTATAGGTGAATTTTACCAGAATACATGGCAGATGGTAAAATGCCCATTTCAATCACCAGAAATATTCTAACACAATATATTATATAAAACTTTATTTAAAGCACCATTGAATGTGACTTGATTTACATTGTTGAGTCTGTTGGCTGCTATAGTTTGGATTTCCTACGGTTATCCATTACTGACATTGACATTCAATAATTCAAAAAATTCCTGGTTCTTATGCCATTCATGATCATTAATTTTCCACAGAATTTTCTCACCAAATTTACAAATTCAAAGAAATGCCGATGGCCATGGAATTTGGGTCATTTTTAGTTAAAATGGATCGAAGAGGAGCTGGTCTTTGTTAATATAAGGGTAAAATTGTCATTTTAATGACAGTTTTGCCATTATATTAAAATGACAATTTTGCTCTAATATAGACCAGGACCGACTCCTCTCCCAAGACTCCCATCCATTTGAAACGAAAAAACTTCATCTTTCATTGCTGCCTTCTTAATCTTGTGTGCTACAATGAGTAGCTTAACTAATGTGCTTTTATTTATCTACCAATTTAAAATTTTTACGACGACTTCTAAAGCTTTTACAGAAGAAACCACTTACTTCAACATTTCCATTTTTTTCTGATTCATTCTTCCTCCCAAGAAAACCATGCATGCTAGAGTGGGAGAGCTTTTCATTGTTGCCTTTTTAAACACCTTTTTTTTTTTTTTTTAATTAAATAATTAAAAGGGTAGAAGAGTGTGACCATGGTTAGCACCTACTCGTTAGGAATTGCTCATAAGAGGCCTTAGACGATGAACAATCGCATGTGTTCCTTAAAGACTAATTGAACAATAGCATGACCTAACCCCACCATAGTATTTGTAAGACCTAACTTCATTGGGATTCTTTTAAGACTACTGAACTACTGTCATTAGTAGTGCGTCCTAAACACTTAAGTCTTAACCCCAAAGCATATATCTTTTTATGCAGGTAGAGACATATTTCTTGACTCTTAGAGCCAATTTGAAATTGTATTAAAGAGCTTAAAAAATACTTTTAGTACATAAAAAGTTGTTCCAAAAAAAAAAAATAAATAGTATGTTTGGTTAAAAAAAAAAAAAAAAAATTCTTTAACTTTTTTCTCCAATAAAAAAAAAAAAAAAAAGGGCCAAACACACTTTTGAAAAAAAACTTGAAAATATATATAAATTTTTTTTTCTCGAAAGCTACTTTCAAAATATAAAAAGCCTTATTTCTCTATACATGCAATCTCAAAAAAAAAAGCTCTTAATTACTTAACCCCAAAACCAAAAAAGAAGACTTGTAATTTTTTTATTTATTTTTTCCTGAGCAAGAAGACTCGTAATTTGCTACACTATTCCTTAATTAATTTGGCTCCAAGTCTTGGTAGACTTGGTAAAAGTCAACATTTGGGTGGGTTGTTGTGAAATCATAATCTATAACAAATATAATATGATAGGAATAAGCAAGTTGGTCTTAAAACTAATCAGCAATTTGCTCTTTTTTTATTTATTGTATCTGCCGAATAAACAACCCAATTAAAATGGTGGTAAGCACGTCGGCTGTCGGCCGTTGCCCTTAAACTATTGCCTGGAATTTAAAAATAAAAACAAAAAAAAAAAATAGTGAATGATAAGAACAATTCATTATGTTAAGATTGTTGAGGAAGAAGCCAAACAGATCATATGGGTTTGGCAGTTGGAGACTCAGATTTATTATTTGTTAAGAAGTAAATTGTAATTGTGCAAATCACATCCTCCAAAGAACATTATTTGGCTGAAGCCTTCTTCGTCAACGTCGACATTTTGGTTTGGTGAAAGTGGGTGATAATATAATAAAATAAAATAAAATATAAAAATTGAGAAAGATCCCAAACAGCCCCCACTTCCTCAAAGCAATAACAAGTTTTGAGGAACCAAACATTAATTTTTTTAAAATTCAAAAATATTGAATGCTTCTTTTCATTTATTACTTATTAGAGTATGTTAAAGAAAATTTCGTACAAATCAATTTAGAAGAAATTTATGTCCTGTATATCATGAAAGGGACAATCTATTTTCTAATATTTAGAGATGTGCAAAAACTCTATTTTGCAGTATGGGTTACCTTTTTTTTTTTTTTTTTCCTTATTTTTTGTTCTTTTTCTCTTTAAATTGTTTCCTCTGCAACAAAGGATGCATGTATGTATGGACACAATAATACTTTTTTTTTTTTTTTCTTCAAATAAGGAAAAACGAGTTACAGGGGATCAAACAACAACAAACGGATAGGCACCCCAACAACAAAGCCCAAATAGAAAATGCAAGACAGATACATGGACAAGTTCAAAATGACCAAACAGTAGGCAATGATTTCATTCATGGTCCCAAAAGAACCATAAATAAGCCGGGCATTTTTCACAGTCGCACAAGGCGGATGGACACAATAATACTTGAGTATTGCAATGTTTCTCTTTTTTGGGATTGTGATTTCAAAAAGTGCAATTTGAAAATGTAATTTTAAAAAATGTAGTTATGCGTTTGGCAAAATCGCAATTTGTCCTTTAAAATTGCAGTTTAGCTTTTAAAATTATACGTTTTCAAACAAAACATCTCCTTACCTGCAATTTGAAAGCACAAGTTTTATGTGTTTGCAAATCGCAATTTTTTAAGAAGGCAATTCAAAACAATCAATTTTTTGCGATTTGATTTAAAATTACACTCTTTGTTTATAAAATCGCAATGTCAAATGCACCCTAAATAGGCTTGCAGAGTTGCAATTACCCATCTTTACTTTAAAAAGAAAATTTCCCCGAACCTCTTGAATTATATTGTTCAGATTAAAAGAACTACCACTACATGTTTGTTTGCAGATACTTGTGGAGATAATTAAATAAATGGCACAAATAGATAAATAAAATTATGATCATGTTAAGATCCTATTTGTTTCATATCGATTAATTAAGTATATAAACTCTTAAGCAAACTTTCTTATGCAAGCTGATTTTTATAGGCGAATTTTAACGGAAAACATGGCAGATGGTAAAATGCCCACTTCAATCACAAGAAATATTCTAACACAATATATTACATAAAATTTTATTTAAAGCGCCCTGTCAAAGTTTGCCTGCCCTGTTCATAGAGCACCATTGAATGTGACTCGATTGGCTGCTATAGTTGGATTACCTACAGTTATCCATTACTGACATTTGACATTCAATAATTCAAGAAAATTCCTGGTTCTTATACCATTCATTATCATTAATTTTCGACAAAATTTTCTCACTAAATTTACAAATTTTTTCCAATGGCCATGGAATTTGAGTCATCTTTAGTTCAAATCGATTGACAGGAGCTGGTCCTTGTTAATATAAGGGTAAAATTGTCATTTTAATGATAATTTTGTCATTATATTAAAATGACAATTTTGCCCTTATATAGATAATAACAGGCTCTTTTCCAGTCCATTTGAAACAAAAAAACTCCATCTTTTTCTTTGTCACCTACTAATGCCAATATATATTTGTAGGTTACCCTTGTCCACAAGGAAATTGAAGTATAATTGGTTCTCTTGTTTCCATTTTCTTTTTGGCAGCCAATGATAAGCTTTCAAAAAACAAAAAAAAAAAAAACAAAAATATCTTAAAGGGGTGCCGGGATACCACCTATGAAATTGTCAGTCGCCGAGTTAGTCAGCCACCACAAGAGGTGGTACTTGGTAGGCTGGTCAGCCACTCCTCAACCCAGTAATATATATATATATATAAGAAATTATTCAAACTCATCATTTTCATCTATTTATCTTTTGGTTTATTCATAGGTTAAAAAAGAGTAATTGGTTTTATTACTACAAATCAACCATGCTAGTCTAATTAAACAACCAAATAAACAGAAAAATTATCAACTTCTTTTCTTTTCTTTTCTTTAAAGCAAAAATGCACGCGTGCATGGGAGAAAAAATGCAACTTCCCAAGTGTTAATTGAAAAAAATGCTTGTGAATGTACTGCTCGTTTTCTTCCGATTGATATGTTATTCACTCAATCTGAATCAGAGATTCCAGAGTTGATTGATTAACTATAATATTTACAGGCATCTTAATTGACTCTTAATTAATTACTTAACCCAAAAACAAAAAGAAGTCTATTATCTGTAGATTCCAATCATACTACTTGCTAGATGAGATGCGACAAATATATCAAACTATATTTGCAATGATAGAAGATATAAATTACTATATAACTGTTTGCTTTGAAGGGAAAAAAAAAAAGAAGAGAGTATTATTTCGAGTGTTCATGAGATAAATGATATTGTGTTAAGATAGTAGAAGTATGACATGTACACACTAAAATTAAGACAATTCAGCCCCTACCTAACCAATAAAAAATGTAGAACAAAAATATTTTTATGGAATGTCTACTTCGGTAGACGGCAGCTCTGTAATAAATAATATGTATGGGGTAATCTTGTATGCTACAATGAGTAGCTTAACGAATGTGCATTTATTTATATATCAATTTGAAATTTTTACAACGACTTCTGAAGCTTTCACAGAAGAAACCAATCACTTCAGCATTTCCATTCTTTTCTGATTCATTCTTCCTCCCAATAAAACCATGCATGCTAGAGTGTGAGAGCTTTTCATTGTTGCCTTTTTAAACACCCCCTTTTTTTTTTTTAATTTTTTTAATTTTTTAATTTTTAATTAAAAAATTAAAAGGGTAGGAGGATGTGACCAACTGTGTATTCTATCTGAGCGTGACCATTGTTAAAACATACTCGTTAAGAATTGCTCATAAAGGGCCTAAACAATGAAGAATTGCATGTGCTCCCTCAAGACCCATTCAACAATAGTCTGACCCAGATCTACTAAAACATCAGTAGGACCCAATCTCATGAGAATTTATTTTAGACTACTAAATTACCATTCTTAAAAACTTAACCCCAAAGCATATATCCTTTTATGACAAATAAAGACATGTCTTGAGTCTTAGAGTTAATTTGGAATTACATTTTAAAAATATGTTTAGTACATGAAAGCTGTACAAAACAAAAATGAGTATGTTTGATAAAAAAAAAAATGTTTTAAGTTTTTTCTCAAAAATAGGCCAAACACACTGTTGGGAAAAAAAACTTGAAAATAATAATTTTTTTTTTCTCTCTCAAAAGCTTCTTTCAAAATATAATTAAAAAGCTTTATTTCTCTATACAATCTCTAAAAAGAAGACTCGTAATTTGCTACACTATTTCTTAATTAATTTGGCTCAAGTCTTGGTAAAAGCCAACATTTGGGTGGGTTGTTGTGAAATCATAATCTATAACAAATATAATATGATAATAATAAGTAATAAGCAAGTTGGTCTTAAAATTATTGAATACTAATCAACAATTTGCTCTTTATTTATTGTATCTGCCGAATAAACATCCCAATTAAAATGGTGGTAGGCACGTTGGCAGTCGGCCGTCGCCCTTCAACTATTGCCCCAAAAAAAAAAAAATAAATAAAAAAAGATAGTGAATGATAAGAACGATTCATTATTTTAAGATTGTTGAAGAAGAAGCCAAACACATCCTCAAAAACTTGGTTATTTTAAGATTGTGAACCACTCATTATTGGTAGTTGGAGACTGAGATTTATTATTTATTATACAAATCACATCCTCTAAAGAACACTAATCCTTAATTTGGGTGAAGTCTTCTTCGTCAACGTCGACATTTTGGTTTGGTGAAAGTGGGTGATAATATAATAAAATAAAATAAAACATGAAAATTGGGAAAGATCCCAAACAGCCCCTACTTCCTCAAAGCAATATCAATTTTAATAAAATATGTGATTATCATGTATATATAGTCTGTGTAACCTTAGCGTGGCATGACATGTTCAAATATGTTAATTAGTTACATATTAGTTATAGCATTTCCAGCAAATTAGGTAAAATGTCAATATTAGTTAAAATTGCTCTCTTTTTTCTACTCAAGTAGATAAGCTAGAAGTTGTTACAACGAATAACAACTTCTTGTTATTTAGTATAGCACAGTGTTTAAATAAAAAATTGTTTTCCTCCATTTGTCTCATATTCAGATGAAAATATGAGAAATAGGATATAACTAAAAAAGAATGAAGATTAATATTTAAAAGCAAGTAACAAATATGTTAGAGTGTATATAAACAAAACAATAACTAAAATAAAGAACTGTACTTTTTCCTTCAATATTTTAACTATTGTTGTTGGATTATGTTGGTTACTTGAATGTAGCCAATTATGCTGTTTCCAGCCAATTATGCAGTTTCCGTAAATCACATGGCCATGGAGCCCATTGAAGGAAAAGATTTTCACAGTTCAAATTAAGTCTTTTCACAAGTCCATAACAAGTGGGGTGGTAATATGCGTTTGCATGTTGGGTTTTGATAGTATCAAAATATATCTATAAAATTATATAGGTTTTATTGAAAAACAAGTGGAGTAAGATCAATTAGCTTAATAAGTGTCAGCAAATAAATTCAAAGGTCAGTATAATGAGTGAGTTTCCTATTGTTGTTGGGTTTGCATAAAAGCATAAAAATGCGTTTGTTAAAATGAAGAGGTGACCAAACAGACCATTACAAATTGAAGTAGCATCATTGCGACCTGATCCTCCACAAAAAGTTAGTCATTGGGATTGGTGAATTGATCTTTCTGAGCTTGCCATGTTTCTTTGCATAAATTATTGATTTTTTGTTTTTTTTTTTGGTTTTCTATGTCTGCTGCACAAGAGGGAGGAGAAATTCAAACTCATGAACTTAACTTCATAAAGTATAGTCCTCATCCGATTGAACTACCCATTAAAAACACATAAATTATTGCATTATTAGGTAAAATGGACAAGACTAGACAAGACATGCTCCCTTTGTTAAACCTTTATTTATTTATTTATTTTAAGAGTTGTGATTGTTACATGTATTTTTTAATTTCACATGAATTTTTAATAAAATATGTGATTATCACACACACACACACACACACATATATATATATATATATATATATATATATATATAGTCTGTATAACCTTTAGAGTGGCATGTTCAAATATGTTAAGTTACATATACACGTAGCATTTCCAACATATTAGGTAAAATATCAATATTAGTTAAAATTTGGGATGTGTATCACTTCTCTTTTTCATATTTTCATTTGAAAGATAGATGAATGATGAGAAACAATTTCTTATTTAAACATCGTGCTACAGTAAATAACAAGAAGTTGTTATTTACTTCTAGCCAATCTACCGGAAGTGAAAAAAAGAAGCAATTTTAACAACTTCTTTGGATATTTAACATTTCATGTTTAGCATTTCTCTATGAAAAATAAGGAGCAGGATCTTCTCCAATTCATTTGAATTGGATAATATTCAGTTAGTTATACTTGAGGGGTATTTTTGTCTTTTCACTTTTTGATGGGACAAAAATATTCTTCCATTATAACTAACTAGATATTATCCAAATTCATTTGAACTTGAGAGGATATTAATTTAAAAAATAGAAACTACAGTGAATAACAACTCCTTGCTATTTTATTGCAACACACTGTCGAAATAAAACATTGTTTCCCACCATTCGTCTCTCATTCAAATGAAAATATGAAAAATAGAATATAATTAAAAAGAACGAGGATTAATATTTAAAAGCAAGCAGCTAGAGAATATATTAGAGTGCATATAAAAAAAAAATATATAAGAAAACTTCTTGAACAATTATGCATTTTGAAAAGAACCCCTCAAATTTTAAAAACTCTCAATTTCACCCCTCCAACTTTCAACTTGATGCAATTTACGCATTTTCGTCAATTTTTGCCGTTAAACCCTAACGGAAACCATAAAAAGACCAAATTACCCTTCAATTTTCAATTTTTTTTTTTTTTTTAAAATGATGGAAAAAAAGGGTCACAAGGTGACCCAACCATTGGTCACATTGTGATTATTATTTTGTTATAATAACTTTATTTTTTTGGGAAAACTTCACTTTAAAATTCTGAATTACCACGAGTTTTTGACAAGACCTCCCAAACTTCAAAATCTCTAAATTTGAACCCTTTAACTTTCAATTGCAGTCAATTTAAACCCTTCCGTTAGTTTTTAAACGTTAAAAGTGATACAATGACCATTATACGCATAACTTTTTTATTAAATTTCAAATTAAAAATAAAAAAATATTATTAAAAAAAATCACAAGGTGATCCACGGTTGGGCCACCAAGTGGCATTTGTTTTCAATTTTTATTTTAAAACTTTTTTCAATATTTTTTTTTTTTAAAAAAAAAAAAGAAAGAAAATTGAAGAGTAATTTTGTCTTTTAGGGGCTTTAACGGCAAAAATTGACGGAAGGGTTCAAATTGACTGCAATTGAAAGTTCAGGGGTTCAAATTGAGAGGTTTTGAAGTTTAGGAGGATCTTGTCAAAATGCGTGGTAATTCAGGAGTCTAAAGTGATGTTACTCCTTATTTTTTAAAAAATTTTAATTTGAAATTAAGGGTAAATTTATAATTTGATAAAAAGGCAGGGGTATAATGGTCATTTTATCAATTTTAACATTTAAAAAGTGATGGAGGGGTACATTGTATTAAATTGAAAGTTCGGGAAGGTGAAATTGAAAGTTTTTTAAATTTAGAAAAATCTTCTCAAAACGTATGGTAGTTCGGGAGTCTAAAGTAAAATTCTAAAAAAATAACTAAAATAAAGAATTACACTTTTTTTCCTCAATATTTGTTGCTGGAGAAGTGTAAAACTCTGTTCTTCTTTTTTTGGTGCATACAGAATGATCATCTCCATCTCAAAAGAAATGGATTTGAAATGGACTTAAAGGGCAAAATTGACAATTTCACCCTTCTACAGGCTCTTCTCGTTTACATTTCATTTCCTATTCCATACCCAATAATAGCCTTAAAAAGTAATGAGGGAGAGGTACTGATGAGACACAGAAAGTGGTGGTGATAGACTTTATTGGATCGTGGAAATCTTTTTCTTTCCTTTGTTTCTTTGTCTTTCTTCTGTTTTTTTCCTGGTAAACAGACACAGCTTTGGTTTCGTTGGTTACTTGAAAGTGGCCAACAATGGTGGACTCCACTCCGTGATTTACTGAGGAATCAAAGAAAAAGCAAAAGAGAAAGCTCAATCAACCAAACTCCAACGACTCCAGCATATCCAATAGCCTAAAAAATATATATTGATAACAGAGAACACAGTCCTACAAAGTGGAACGGATTGACTTTATTGGATTGTGGAAATCTTTTTCCTTCTTTCTTTTGTCTTTTTAATTTTCTTGGCGTAGAGAGAGCTTCGGATTCCGTTGGTTATGGACCTATGGTGGACTCACTCCACTCCAGGCATGTGATTTGTTGAAGAATCCAAGAAAAAGCAAAATAGATTATTAAAATTTTCTTTGTTTCTTTGTTTTTTCCAAAAAAGAAACGACAGTGCCATCGATCATTTCATACAATGAAATGGTTAATGGTTTACACATAACAAAAATATCAACATTGCCAGGCCCTCTAGAGTTAAATTTTTTTTGTTCTGTCTATTAATTTCATACAAAGTAGAAAATGGGAAAAATGAAATGGCTTTGAAATTGAAAATTATTGGAACAACAAGCCAAACAGAGGGTTTAGCCGTTGGAGAATGATAATAAAATCCAATGATTATGAGCTTAATTAGAAGCTAATTAATTGTATCAAATTGCGGAGGTTGTTGCAAACACAACACAGTTCATAATAAAGTTGTATGTTAAATCACATTAAATACCGTATAAAAGGGGTCTATATATACAAGCCAATAATACAAACATATATATAATCCATGTGTAACAAATACTGCATATAATCTAACAAAGACAAAATAAGAGCATTCCTTGTAGCCTCACCAAAGCTTATTTTATTTTATTTTATTTTTTTATGTTATTTTGGTGAGACAATTTAGCAAAAGTGACTAAAAATCATCTATTTTCAACCTCACTATTTTAACTCAAAATAAATAGTAAATGAACAGTACTTATTATCTTTAGTGAATACTATTTATTCACCAAATCAATAAAAAAATAATATAAATTTTCTCTTCTTCCATATTCTTTGAAAAAGTAAACAAAATTTAGAGAAGTATTGGAAAAATAATATTTAAATGGAATAATGAAAGTTGATAATTAAAATAGTGAGACTGTTAACTAAGTGTGCTTTAAATATCACTTGCATTCCCTTTTCTGATATGGAACAGGATCATTTCTAGTCCATTATCTAGTCCATAATGGACTAGAGAATATCCAGTTTATGGCTAGGATTTCATCTCAGAAATCATATGGCCACAAACGGGGCACAGATCCACTAATAACAATAATAATAAAATATTATTTTAAATTAAAAAAAAATTAATAAAAATTTAAGAAAAAAAAAGAAAAAGAAAAAAGAAGCGGTGGCTGGCCACAATAGGTGGTGGCCGGCCACCCCGTTTTGGGTAGGGGGTGGCTTGAGCCACCCCCAATGGCCGGCCAGGGAGTGGCTGAACCACCCCCATGGCCTATGGGGGTGGTTCGGCCACCCCCATCTTGCAAAAAGGGGGTGGCCGCACCACCCCCAAGAGCATTGGTCGGTCTGGGGTGGCCGAACCACCCCCAAAGGCCAAGTTAAAAAAAAAAAAAAAAAAAGGGTCGGCCATAACCACCCCCAAGGGCCATGGGGTGGTCGAAGCCACCCCTTGGCCCAGAGCGGGTGGCTCGGCCACCTCCAAGGCTCTTGGGGGTGGTTCGCCCACCCCCATCTTGCAAAATGGGGGTGGCCGAACCACCCTCATAGGCCATGGGGGTGGTTCGGCCACCCCCTGGCCGGCCATTGGGGGTGGCTTGAGCCACCCCCAACCCAAAATGGGGGTGGCCGGCCACCATAGCCACCCCCTTCTTTTTTCTTCTTTTTTTATTAATTAATTTTTTAATTTAAAATAATATTTTATTATTATTTTTTTAGTGGGATATGTGTTCCATTTTTAGCTATAAGATTTATGAGGAGAAATTTTCACCATGAACTGGATATTTTCCAGTCCATTATGGACTAGAGAGGATCCTGTTCCTTCTGATATATCACTTGCATCCCCTTCCCCACCAATCACATAACCATTATAGCCTCCACTCAAGATCTTTGAATCAACATTTTTGAAGCCTTTAAGGATATTTAATGATCTAAACCTGCCCTGGTGGCTGGGTTTCTTTATTATAGACTGATATAAATTGTGAAATCTCAAATACCCATCTCTGGAGTCAATTTTAGTGCACCAAAGTATATGTTTTGTAAAGGTGAGCCTTGATTGATGCAAATTAGAGCTTTTCAGAACCAATTCCAATCTTAATTTTACAACATGGGAGCAGGGTGCACAATTGTATGACAGAATTTCCATAGCCAGAAATTCTTTTGATGTAATTCACATTAAATGGTGACTTGAGCCAAATATATGCTATAACCACAAAAATATGTGAAATTATCCTTGTACAGCATAAGACAGTAAATAAAAAAAGTCTGCTCAACAATTTGCTCAATAATTGCTTTTATAAATTTTGATTCAATTAATAAATGAATGGCAGCAAACACAAAATTAAATGCAATTATTAAATGAGTGATTCTTGTATAAATTAGGGGAGACTTTGATATTTTTTTAATAGTTTAGAGAGCACATTGATATAATTAATATGTTTTAGGGTTATTGACAATAATATGATAGTTTAAGCGACTGTATGTATTTTTTCCTAATTTATTGGTACTACATATATTTTTATGCATCTATCAACCTTAATCACATAAAACCAACTAAAACTAAACAACGATTAATAGGTCATCAAGGATGTGTTTTCATGAAAGCAAAAACAAAAGCAATATGCTTTATTGGTTGCACTAGACCTTTGTAAATGAGATGAACAGTTCGTGTATGTATGTATGTATGGTTAAAATGCTTTTGATGTTTAGCAGTATTCGATCTGTATATTAGCTAGGACTTGGATCTTATTTGACATTCTTTATCAGAAAACACATGTTCTCAAGATAATCGATCTTAATTCACTTGGATTATTGTGCAATTATTATAATCAATGTAACAGCTGTACATGGATGGCATGATAAACTTTCTTTTACAGTCTGGATTAATTAAGGACAACATATTCAAACCAATTAGGCTGTCATATATTTTGCCAGAGATTCCAGAGTTCATTGACTAACTGCATGTGCTAACAACAGGTCCGTCTATTGTTTATTTTCCCCACAATACTTTGCATCTTCCTGCATGTGCCGTTGGATTAGAACGATAGAATTGTCGAGGCTTAATGGGAAGACCAAGTTATTTTACCAGATTTCCTCGTAAAAGGAAATGTAACACGAGACAGCATTGAGATTCGAGGTTATTTTATTGAATGTCTAACTCGGCAGCTTTTTTCTCTCTTAAACTAACCTGCAATTAATAAACTGTAATAAGGATAACAAGAATTTCCAATTTTGTATTGCAAAGAAAATGCAAAAGAATTCAGCTAAAACTTCCATTACAGGGAAAGAAAAAAAAAAAACGCTTAATTATTCCATGCTGGCACCTAGTAGCTCAATAAAACATTTAGCTTCAATCATCTTATTAGTTCAAGTTGGTTCAGATAGGAAGAAGTACAGGGAATCCAGTACATTTTAATAGGACAAAAAGGAACCTTAAAGTCACCTCTTACCTTAATCAGAAGTTAGAGCACTACAAATTCTCCTACTTTCATTTATAATCACACGAACAGATAAATAATCAACAAGAGTTTAATCATGATTAGAATGGTTGATGAGATAGCAACTTTTATCACTTTCAACAGAAAGACGATTCAAAATATCACTCGTAAGGAACAAAACATTCCTCATGGTTAAGAGATGTATGTCTTTAACTTCCCGCTAAAATGAGAATTCAAGACGTCACGAAACAGGGGGGACAAGATGCCATTTGGTCCAAAGAGCATTGGCAACAGCATTGAGATGCATGTTGCTGCATGTGCTAACAACAGATCAATCTATTGTTTAAGGGTTTGTTTATTTTCCCCACATTAATACTTTGCATCTTCCTGCATGTGCCGCTGGATTAGAACGATAGAATTGTCGAGGCTTAATGGGAATACCAATTATTTTACCAGAGATTCCCTTGTAAAAGGAAATGTAGCACGAGACAGCATTGAGATACGAGGTTATTTTATTGAATGCCTGTCTACCTCGGCAGCTGTAATATGTATTGAGGTAATCTTGTGTACTACAATGAGTTGCTTAACAAATGTGCTTTTACGTTTCTTAATTTGCTTATAGAAAATGCAAATTATTTTCTATTTTAAATTGAGGGTGCGTTTGAACTTGCCATTTTGTAAGAATAATTTGCATTTTTAAAATATATCACAAAAAGAAAAAATACTTGTAAAAAGCGCAAAACATAGAAATTGAGAAATATATTATCCCAGCAAGCACGCCACAAACTTCCTCGAAGCATGCAGTTTTGAATTCACTTTTGAGATTCCAATCACTCGTGCATTTGCATCGTTTCCTGATTTATTCATTAATTTCTACCCAGAAAACCATGAAAGCTGAAGAGTTGTTGTTTCTTTTCTTTCTTTTTTTTTTCCAGGTAATGGACTTTATTGGATTGTGGAAACCTTTTTCTTTCCTTTGTTTCTTTGTCTTTCTTCCTTTTTCCTGGTAAAGAGACACAGCTTTGGTTCGTTGGTTACTTGAAAGTGGCCAACAATGGTGGACTCCACTCCGTGATTTACTAAGGAGTCAAAGAAAAAGCAAAAGAGAAAGCTCAATCAACCAAACTCCAACGACTCCAACATATCCAATAGCCTAAAAAATATATATTGATAACAGAGAACACAGTCCTACAAAGTGGAACGGATTGACTTTATTGGATTGTGGAAATCTTTTTCTTTCTTTCTTTTGTCTTTTTAATTTTCTTGGTGTAGAGAGAGCTTCGGATTCCGTTGGTTATGGACCTATGGTGGACTCACTCCACTCCAGGCATGTGATTTGTTGAAGAATTCAAGAAAAAGCAAAATAGATTATTAAAATTTTCTTTGTTTCTTTGTTTTTTCCCAAAAAAGAAACGACGGTGCCATCAATCATTTCATACAATGAAATGGTTAATGGTTTACATATAACAAAATATCAACATTGCCAGATCCTCTAGAGTTAAATTTTTTTGTTCTTGTCTATTAATTTCATACAAAGTAGAAAATGGGAAAATGAAATGGCTTTGAATTTGTTTGATAAGTATAATTAGTTATACTCCTTAATTATATATATATATATATATATATATATATATATATATTATTATATTATATATTTTTTTTTTTTTGACATGTCTGCATAAGAAGGAGAGAGGGGATTTGAATTAATGATTTCCGCTTCACGAAGCGTGGTTCCTACCCGATTGATTTATCCCTTAGGGACCCCTAATTATATAACTAATATTTCCATCGATTCTTTTATCATATGAATTAATTGGATGAATTGGGTAGTAAACGATGAATTAATTAGGTAGCCAAAAAGAAAAGTAGGAAGGCGACAATCCTAGTACCAGAATTGGGAAGGTTTCAACCGCCCCATCCTCAAAGTAGTGCAAAAGTCTAAATATAAAAGCCATATCGGCAGTACCAATAAATGATGTGTAAAAATTATAAAAACTAGTTAGAAATTAAAGATGAGATTGCATTACTTAAAATAAAATAAAATAAAGTATGATCAAGATTTCTTTTAATATATATATTAGATGTCATTTGTTAAGAAAATGCTATGATAATGAAATGGACAATCTATTTTCCCATATTTAGAGGAGTGCAACACTGCTTTGCAGTTTCGGCTGCCTTATGTTTTTTCTTTGCTCCTTTTTAGTTCTTATCAAAGTGAGATTTGATTAAAGATATTATCACGTTTCAAAGTGAGAAGTTGGATCCAAAGAAACGCACTCTCACTGATTTGTTTGATCCATCTCTCACAAATTTCAAGTCTCTGCCAATACTATACTGAATACTTTCTCTATCATATCACAACCTATTTGACAATTACAATTACTAGTCTAAACACCCAATAAAAAAGAAATGACAAAATTTTCCTTCAAATTGGGTTGAAAGAATTTTCTTCAACTTAATCTATAAAAGTGACATGTGTCCCATAAACATGTGAGAACAGTAAAATGCACATGTTTTTTAATAGTAAGGACAAAATTGAAATAAATTTTATTAAAAATTCATGTGTATCTCACATGTTATTAATAAAAGGGACACATGTCACTTTTATAGACTAAATTGAAGAAAATTCCTTCAACTCAATTTGGAGGAAAACTTTGCCCAAAGAGACAAGACCCTCTGGCCATATTAGAGCCGTAGATTGATGGCGTGATTAACTTTGTTTAACCATCTGAATTAAGGACAACATATTTCAAACCAATTAAGGTTTCATAGTTGTCGGTAGATAAAATTGGATGCAACAAGTGTCTGAGATGCATGTAAACATAAAAAAAAAAAAAAAAAACACCCCTTTTGTTTATGTCATATGAAAAAGGAGAGATCCTGGCCTGTTGCTCCTATTTCTTGCTGCTATTCTTGTCGGGTTTGCATAAAAATGAGTTTGTTAAAATGAAGAGGTGACCAATTAACTAGCAGATAGATAGAGATTATTGAGATAGAATTTAATGGGGTTGGCAGTAAACGACAATTGGTCTTAGAGAGGACCATTTGACAGCTTTTCATTTATTTTTTGTAATGAATATTGGTGGTGACTGCTGACCAACTTGATTTGTCCGTGGAGTTGTTTGTCTCTCCTTGCCAGTAAATTAAAGTGACCTGTATTTATTTCTTCACATGGTTTGGATTTATCTCATCATTTAATAAAAGAATTTGAGCTAATATTATATTTCTCTGTCACTTTTATCTTTTCAATTTCTACAAAACATATTGAGATTTGTTATTTGTTGCCAGTAATTTCCTGATTTATCATTAATTTCTACCCAGAAAAACCGTGAAAGCTGCAGAGTTGTTTGTTTGTTTCTTTTTTCCTGCTAATTAATGGTGTTTGGCTACTTTGAATGAGGCCAACAAGGGTGGACTCTTGCTACTCCATGATTTAGTATGAAATGAATCAAAGAAAAAGCAAAATAGAAAGCTTACCTACACTTGCATTATTTGACAAATATGAAGAGACGATTTCTAAACGACTAAAATTAAGTCTTTATATCCTCACCGTTGTACCTCTTCAACTGCTGTATTGTAATCCCTTTACACCAAAAATTACATAATTTGTTTTTTTTTTAAAAAAAAAAAAAATTCAAAGTACTACATTGTAATTTTGAAAGATATTACTTCAATTGAAAGTTTGAAAAACATTACAAATTATTTGGTAATTCCCTAAAATTTTAGTTTTGGTCTGACTACCTATTGTGTTGAACAAAGTACGAAATGGGAAAATGAAAGGGGTTTTTGTTTTGTTTTTTTTCATCCGTTTGCCAAGCATTTAGCAAAGACTTTTGAGTAACTAAAAAGGCTCCATCATCGCCATTCACAGAGTTTTTTTGGTGTAAAAGCAAAAGAAAGCCTGCAGTCTGATCTTTTGCCCACCTGTTTGCAATTACCACCCATCTTCCTTCAATCAATTCTTCTGTTTTTTTTTTTCCAAGCAACGTCCGAAATTACTTGTTTGACTCACTTTTTGTTATGCTGCTTTTTCTTCATTTTCATCTAAACACTTCAAAATATTAAAAATTACAAAAAATGTATATTGTAATTTTAATTTTTATGACACCTAAACCAAATCAAATCCGAAAGGATATACTTTGGGTCAATTAAGCTTTTAATATTGGTTACCTGTAATACTTTTGGGTCAATTTAGTGTTTTTTTTTTTTTTTTTTTTTTTTTTATTAAAAAATACTTTGGCTCTTTTAACCGTAATACTTGTCTCTTTTTTATACCAAAGCCTTCGTACAATTCTTCGAGTTTTCCTTTTTAAATCACATGGTCCCCTGCAGGCTACAGCGCATTCAACAAAGAAAAGCTGACGCTTTGCATTATTTAAAGGGGTTGAATTTTGATACATCGACTCCCAACTAACCTACTATTTGATTTTTTAAACAAAAATTAATCTAAACTAGACACATATTAAAGTAATAATTAAATAACATATGAACTTTTGATACTCCTTCAACCCTTCACTTCACAGAAGATACCACTTACTTGTGCTTCGAGAATTCTGAGTTTCCTCATCGTACCTTTCTAGAAAGAAAACCATGGCAGAGCTTTTCCTTTCTCCGTTAATCCAACTGCTCTTTGACCAATTGGCGTCTGGCGAGTTGCTCAACTTTGCACGCCGACATGTGGGACTCGGAGAAAAGCTGAACAAGTGGAAGCATACGTTGGAAGGAATCCAGGCAGTCCTTGATGATGCGGATGGAAAGCAGCATGATGAGAAGCAATCCAGGGCAGTAAAACTGTGGTTGGATGATCTTAGAGACTTGGCTTACGATGTGGAGGACATACTTGATGAGTTCGCCACGGAAGCTTTGCAACGCAAATTGAAGGGAGGAGATGATGATCAGGCCAGCACAAGTAAGTTACGGAAACTCATCCCTACCTGTTGCACTGGTTTGACTCCAAGTGCTCTTAAGCTCAATGTTAGTCTGGTTTCAAAGATAGAGGAGATCTCTGCTCGATTCGATGAAATTGTCGAACGAAAAGGTCGACTGAAATTGGAAGAAGCTGCTGATCGTGGGAGATCAAACAGAAGAAGAGGGACACTGGAGCCAACCTCTTTAATGACAGATGCTTATGTTTTTGGCAGGGAAAAAGATAAAGAGGCTATCCTTCAAGTGTTGCTGAGTGAAAAACGCAGTGATGCTAGAGATAAAGTTTCTGTGATTCCCATTCTTGGTATGGGGGGCATAGGAAAGACAACTCTTGCCAAACTTTTATTCCATGATGAAAAAGTGCAAAGCTTTTTTGAGTTAAAAGCATGGGCTTGTGTTTCCGAAGATTTCAATGTTGTTAGAGTCACAAAAGCAGTTTTGAAAATGGTCACCACTGAAAGCTGTGACGTCGACGATTTGAATTTGTTGCAAGTCAAACTAGAGAAGAATCTGAAAGGAAAAAAGTTTCTAGTCGTTTTGGATGATCTTTGGAATGAGAACTACGATGACTGGACTATCTTGCGTGCTCCTTTCCTAGCAGGGGCTCCCGGAAGTACAATTGTTATCACAACTCGTAATGAGAGAGTTTCATTAACAACACGTTCCATTCCAGAATACCATTACCGTTTGGAAGTGCTGTCAAAAGATGCATGTTTGTCTGTATTTACCCAACATGCACTGGGGGCAAGCAACTTCAATGCACATCCGGACCTTCAAGAGAGTGGTGAAAAAATCGTTGAAAGATGTAAAGGCTTGCCTTTGGCGGCAAAGACCCTCGGAGGCCTCTTGCGCACTAAAAAGGACCGTAATGAGTGGGAAAATGTACTTAAGAGCAAGATATGGGATATACCAGAGGAGAGAAGTGGAATTGTTCCCGCCCTTATGTTGAGCTACCACCATCTCCCCCCACATTTAAAAAGGTGCTTTATGTATTGTTCAATACTCCCAGAGGACTATGAATTTAAAGAGCAGCAGTTGATTTTGTTGTGGATGGCCGAAGGTCTAATTCAACCACCGAAAGAGGATACGCAAATGGAAGATCTAGGTAGCGAGTATTTTCAAGATTTGTTGTCAAGGTCCTTTTTCCAACCATCAAGCACGAAGAAACTACGATTTGTGATGCATGACCTCATCAAAGATTTGGCTCAAAGGATTGCAGGAGATATATGCTTTAGGATGGAGGATGAAATTCGGGGTGGTAATAGAAGGAGATTTCCTAAAAAGGTTCGACACTCTTCTTACTTGGGTGACGAATATGATATTGCTAAAAGGTTTGAGCATTTTTTTGAACTCAAATGTCTACGTACCTTCCTCCCTCTTCCACCTCCTTATGATTGTTATTTGACTCATAATGTTCCTCATCAATTGTTGCCGAAATTACTATGTTTAAGAGCCCTCTCTTTGAGGGGGTACTGCATAGTTGAGGTACCAGATTCAATTGGCGATTTGAAACATCTACGGTACCTTGACCTTTCTTACACTAATATTAGAGGTTTGCCTGAATCAACAACCACTCTATGCAACTTACAGACAATGATTCTGAAGAAATGTTCTTATCTAAAGAAATTGCCGTCAAATTTGGGCAACCTGATCAACTTGCGCCACCTCAACATTCTCGGTGCAATTAAGCTGGAAGGAATGCCTCCTCAAATAGGTAAATTAACTCATCTCCGAACATTGTCTAATCTAATTGTGGGAAAAGGCAGCTGCTTCACTTTAAGAGAGCTAGGTTCTTTGTTGCATCTTCGCGGAACACTCATCATCTCACAATTGGAGAATGTCACTGAACCCAGGGATGCAAGCGATGCTAAGTTAATTGAAAAGACTGATCTTATTGCGTTGTGCTTGGAATGGAGTAACAGATTGGATGAGTCACTCGACAGAACAAGTGAATTTGAGGTACTTAACATGCTACAACCTCACAAGACTTTGAAAGAGCTCACTATCAAGTGTTATGGTGGTATGAAATTTCCAACTTGGTTAGCAGGTCATTCATTTTCTCATATGGTGGCTTTAACAATTGAAAATTGTAAAATGTGCACGTCATTGCCACCAGTGGGCCAACTACAATCACTCAAACACCTTTTCATTGAAGGCACGGCGAGGGTGAAGAATGTCGGTCATGAGTTTTATGGGGTTAGTTGCTCACAACCTTTTGAATCCTTGGAAACTTTGGATTTCGACAATATGGAAGAATGGGAGAACTGGATCCCTAATCAAGAGTTTAGAAACCTGCGTAGGCTTTCCATTACAAATTGTCCCAAGTTGTTGGGGAAGTTACCTAACCATTTTCCTTTACTAGAAAATGTTTTGGTACGATACTGTCCGAGGTTGGTGGTTTCAATTTCAAGCTTTCCTGAGCTTTGCAGACTACAAATTGAAGGATCCGAAGGAGTGATGCGTGAAAATAAGGTTGTCTTCAACTCACTAAATTCCAAGTCTTTTTCAACAATTTCAAAATTCAAATCTCCAATAGAAGGGTTTATTCTCGAAGGACTAACACATGTAGAAAAACTAAATATTGAAAATTGTGAGGAGTTGACACATTTGTGGTCAAATGATGTGGGATTATTACAATCCCTCCCACGTCTTCGTGACTTGAAGATTGGCAATTATCAGGAACTATTTTCTTGGGTAGATGAAGCAGAAGAGCAAGCAAAACAGGGTATGCCATCCACCCACAATGGCATGGAATTTTTACCCAAGGAAATCATGTACAACAACACGTGTATTGAGCGCATTGAGATTAGTGGATGTGATTCACTGAAGCACTTTGCAATAGGCCAGCTACCTCCAACACTTAAGCGGCTATGCATACAGAATTGCAAGAGTATGATAATTTTACTTGATGAGGATGATGCCAATAGTTGCAGTACTAGCACATCTCTTCTTGAGTTCTTGGAGATTTGGAAGTGTCCATCCCTCAAATTCTTAACATCTAGCGTAGAATTATTGGCAACACTTAAACACCTCGATGTTAAAGATTGTGGAAAGTTGGTGTCAATAGCGAAAAGTGAAGAATTGCCTGCAACACTTCAACACCTTACAATTGGGGGATGTGGACAGCTGGAGTCAATAGCGAAGAGTTTCCATCACAACTCGTCTCTTGAAATGATTAATATTTGGGGTTGTGAAAACCTTAAATCCTTACCCACGGGCATACACACCCTCAGCCATCTAGAGACGATTGATATTTATAAGTGTCCAACTCTTGTTTCCTTCCCAGACGGAGGGTTGCTCCCTAGCAACCTTAGAGAGTTAAGGACTGATATGGCCCTACCTAACTGCATTCACAACATCACCTCACTTCAAATTTTAAGGATTTCGAGGAGTCCAAGTGTGGTATCATCCTTTCCGGAAGAGGGTTTATCCTTTCCGGAAGAGGGTTTTCCCGCCAACCTAACATCACTTGAAATCTGGTATTGCAACTTCACTGAGGCCTTGCTTGAATGGGGGCTGCACAGGCTTACCTCTCTTCAAAGTCTTTCTATTACAGGTGGATGTCCGAATGTGGAGTCCTTTCCAGAGAAGATGCTGCCCGCGTCTCTTACTACCCTCTTCCTCCAAAGCTTCCCCAATCTGAAATACCTGTCTTCCCTTCGAGAGCTCGCCTCTCTTCAAAAACTTACGGTCAGTTGTTGTGAAAATCTCACATCCTTTCCAGAGGATGGCTTTCCTCCCTCACTCCAGGAACTCACCATCAGAAGCTTCCCCAATCTGAAAAATCTGCCTTCCCTTCGAAACCTCACCTCTCTTGAAGAACTGGATATCGATGAGTGTGAAAATCTCACATCCTTTCCAAAGGATGGCTTGCCTCCCTCCCTCCAGAAACTCGAAATTGAAGACTGTCCTCTGTTGAAAGAACGCTGCAAGAAGGATAAAGGACAAGAGTGGCCCACGATAGCCCACATCCCTTGGGTTAAGATTGATAATAGGTTCATCTATGACTCAGAAGAGGAGGAATCAAAGTGAAGGGCCCCCCTACACTCAGTTGCTCTGTTTTATTTAGATGCTAGAGAAGTGCCAAGGAACAAATCCAAGGTCAGTTTATTTTCACATTAGTTCTTTTGCTTCTGGCTTTTCTTCGACTTCCAGCAGGGACGGCTTAGTGCTTCCTCCTCGAAGTAATTAGGGTTTTTGATATTATTTCCCATTTTTCATCTTCTTTGGAAGATTTTTAAATAATTTGCATTTATTCTTATTTCTCTCATTTCTTTTGGGGTTCAACAGAGCCGTGGGCGGGTCCACTATGCAAGTCATCGCCATGAGCCACACATCACGCTGTTCAAGAGGCCTCTAAACTGTTAGTAGCAGGAGGAGAACATGCGTCATCCCCCACAAATATACTTGTAATCTCTCGAACTAGAGTTCATATTTTCCTAAGAAACAATCTGGATGTTTTGGAACTTAGGTTTGTATATTTGTTAATTTTCCTGTTTGTGAATTTTATGCTTGTCATTGGCGTTGTGTTGATATAAAAGGCTCTTTTGTTTTTGTCTGAATGTTTGTGTTAAAGAGATCCTATGTTGCTCCTATTTCTCAATGTTCTTGTTGGGTTCGGATAAATGCAGAACAAGTGTTTGTTGAATTGCCTCAGCGACCAAGCAGAGAGTGAAAGCCTTCGAACATTGAATTTTTTCATTACTATGAGTGCCTTTGTTGGCTTGACAAAAGAGAAGAAACCTGTAAGTTCAACACTCCCAGCCTAAACACCAAACCTAGAGCATTTATTGCATTTTCTCCAATGATTTGGCATCACACCCTTGTAGTTGGAACCCGAAGTATTCAATGAAGATAATGTTGGTCATGAACAGGATATTCATGGTAATGTTTTGCTCCTTTGTTTTTTTATGGTTATTCATTGATTAAAAAAAAAGGGAATTAACTTTATTGCATTGAAGGAACCATGCTGATCTAGTTACATTTCTCTCAGCGTCTTTCAAGCAAAATAGGTATGGAGAAGAGGAGGGATTACCTTTATGCAGTATTCCCAGGAACAAACTGATCCTGATTATGAATATAAAGAGGTATGACTTACTACTCTTGCAATTTTATAATTTGTTGGGATGTTGTGTTTCCAAATAGACAAATTCCTTTTTATAAGTGATCAAACATGCTAACCAACTAATTCAGTTTCAACCAGAAGAAGACTTCCCCAATCACCCTCACTTTCACGGCACTTCTTCTACACTCAGCAGCCCACACAAGGCCAGCCTCTCAACTCTCAATGCAAGCTGATTGCTGCATCCCAATACAAGATGAAGGCCGCCATTTGTCCAGGATTCCTGCATGTCAGATGTCCATTTTTTCTGCTGGCTTTCAAGCCTTTCATCTCAGCTCGGCACACAATTGTCCAGCTTCCATGCTCCTTGTTTTCCTCTTAGTTTGGTGTTATGTAATTTAATATGTTCAATGTTTTCTGTTATGTGTTTCAGTCCTCTCTTCTCTTGTAAAAACACACGAGCCCTTTGGCTATATATATACATGGTACTGCACTGTTATTGGTTATGTAACCAAAACAGTTTTCCTCCAATCATTCAATTATATGTCTATTCTCATATGTTAAAAAAATGCTATGATAATGAAATGGACAATCAATTTTCCAATATTTAGAATTAGAGGTGTGCAACTCTGCATTGCAGTTTCAGTTGCTTTTTGTTTTTTCTTTGCTTCTTTTTGATTCTTTTGAACTTTTAAATTTTTCCTTGCAACGAAAGGATGCACTTATGAATTCAAAAATGCTTTAAATTTTCCTGGTGAATTATTTTTTGTTAGTAGGTTTGCAATGTTTCTCTGCATAAGTATACCATATAGTATATAATCAAATAAACAATGGGCTTACAGGTAGAATTCCCCACTCCAATCAAAATCATAGTTTTGGATAGAAAGTAAGTATTGGGTTCCTAATAAAATGAATGATAAAATGATTGATTCCTTTCATACAACAATATATGAAAAATATGGTACATTTTTCAGAATTACTATTATTTGGACAAAAGCAACATTGGTGTGTATACTCGTATCAAGATTTGAAATATGAATTACCAAAGTGAGATTTGATTAAAGATTTTATCATCTTCCAAAGTGAGAAGCTGGATCCGAAAAAGCACACCCTCACTTATTTGCTTGATCCATCTCTCACAAATTGCAAGTCCCTGCCAATTCTGTGCTGGATGGAGACTTAAATTTACATGAATTCTGAGAGCTTTTTCATACAGGAAGGCAGAAGAAATGTTGCAACCCATGGAAGTACTTTTGCTAGTGTAGGAAATCTTATGGGGTTAGGTAGAAATCCCCATAAAGTGTTGTGTGTATATTAATAGAGTATTTCCGTGGGAGAAATACTTGGCCAGTTGGCTTAGATATAAGTTTTTAAGAAGTTTTAACAAGTAGTTAAGAAAAGGTTAAAAAAATCCATTCTCCTAATTATCTTAAGATCGATAGCATCAAATTTCACAAAAATAGATGTCAGTCTTCCAAAAAAACAAAAGAAGACATTTTCATCCCTTTAGACCAAAATTGTGTGCTGAAAGAAAATAGACTGATTATGCAATGTCGCAATGTGAGAGATTCGTTGAGTTTAGGATTTCTTGGGGAAAACTCTATTTGGTATGCAAGTACTTAGGAAATTTAACTAGTTTTGTTCAAGAAACTAGGACTTCTCTCAGGTTTCTGTACTGTCTAATTCTTGTTAGTATTGCATTACAACAATTAGCTGCTGAATTAAAATCAAGCCCCTTATTTATTCCCAATATTAGATATTACACGGTGATAATTTAGTTTGTCTACCTTCAAAAGACTTGAGACTATTAATGCCAATGAGATCTACCTCAAATGGCATCTATTCCCTCTATAAGAATAGGGTCTAGGATGAGATCATGAGTTTAAGGTGCACTGGATGTGTCATGTGTATGTGACTTGCAGATACAGTTAAGAAATTAAAAAAAAAAGGAAAAAATTCATTTATTACCTCGTAACTTTTGTAATCATATTTTTAAACTTTAAAATTGATCAATTTAGGGTTACTATTTTTCAGAAGGTTGCAAAGTCAACCATTCCGTCCAAATTTAGTGTTAAATCATAACGGAGGAAATGAAATCCCCAAAATACCATAATCCAAATTCAATATATTTTTGTAATTTTATAAACATTTTAAGGATATTTTTGGGGATTTCACTCATTAACCGTTTAATTTGACACTGAATTTTGAAGGGAGGATTGACATTACAAATTTTTGAAAGACGGTAACTTTAAATTGACACTTTTTAAAATTTAAAGGTATGATTGCAAAAATAATGAAAAATCATGGGCGTTCAGCGATAACCGATAAGTGAAGGTTTCCCGAAAAAAAGAAAGGACTTATTATTGATATAATGATTATAATATTGTTATTTTGCAATGATTATATAGTGAAATGATGTGATCGATCATATTGAATGCCTTGCTTTAGATAGAGTGTATTCATCCATTAACATATAAGATTATCAATTTCTTTTTAACATTAACTGGAAAGGATTTTTAGAACATTTTATTTCTAAGGCAGTAAAATTGACGTTCTTTAATTAGCTTCTTGAGAGAAGTTGAAAGATTGATTTCCTGTTGTTTACACATCACAGATAACGTTTAATTAATTTTGGTCTTGAATGCTCAACTCAGAAGGTGCTAATTAAGGATGTTGCTTTATCTGCACTTGCAGGAATGAATGGTAACTATACAGTTACTGCAAATGTAGCCAGCAACTTGAAGAAGTTTTAATCATGTATGTTTCCCTTGTGAATACTGGTCCTTTTGGATGATTCTAAGTAGTTCACAATTTCTTTTTGCTTTTGCATATGGGCAGACTAGCAGTGGTGCGTAAGACATTTACCATAAATTAAGTTGAATGTTATACCATCTTAATTCTTAATTCTTAATTCTTATGATATTGGATTTAGAAACGACTAATTTCGTGTATGTTAAACCTTATCGCTTATATTATTACCAAAAACTTTAGTTGTTTCTTGCTTTTGAATGAAAATATATTCTTGGTATAATTGAAAGTTTTTCAAAATTAAGTTGATTCTATATCTGCTCTGCACGTGTGATTTTTTTCAACCTCACAGCACCCTGAGAGTGAGAGTGCATGAGAGGGATTTTTGTTTTGAGAGTTTCTGCAATTAATGGAGATTTACAATGAAACTGTCATAGACCTTCTGAATCGTGAATCTGGTCCTCTTCGGCTTCTAGATGATCCTGAGGTACTTGAAAGAATATTTTATAATGAAGAGCTTTTAGATGTACTACTCACTATATATGTTTTTGCCGTAACCCTTAGTTTCAAGTTTTTGTTTTCTTAACACATACAACAAAGGAACCTTTTTGAAAAAACTTGTTGAAGAAGCGGTTTAGGATGGTCAACATCGACAGCATTTAATTAGCACTGTGAAGGTAATATTAATGCAATGTCATTCATCCGTTAGAATTTTCATTTAAATCTTAACGGATAAAGCCAAAATACCTTAAATAACCAAGTTTAAAAATAAAAAATAAAATAAAAGATAAATAAATAAAAGAACAGTTTGTAAGGTATGGGTTCTATGTTTTTTCTTAAATAATTTTTAAATACATGGGTGGGTATATGGGACATTTCACCTATAATTTTTCTGATTTAATCCCATTATCAATGTATCATGTGTTTTATTTGAATTAGAATTAGCATTTTCTTACGGTACGAGTCTTCTCTCTTTTTGATCAAGACAAATTAGGTTGTTATGCACTCTTCCTGTCATGTTCTAGGATGATATGTCTTTAACTACCAAGTGTAGATATATCCTTCTCACTTTCTTAGGTTTCAGATATAATCCATCATCTTCTTGTACTTGTTTATAATGATGTATACGCTTCTTGGTTACATATTCATGCATAAGGCTGGAATTTTTACCTTTTGTGGTTTCAGACCATAAAAAGAGTGATGAGGAAATTAAGGTAAGCAAGTGCAAATGCTGAAGCACCACGGTTCAATACATTTGGAACTTCAGGTTCATGAGTTTGTTTTAGCGCTATATTATGACATTCACCAAACAAACTGAACGATTGAGACCTCAATTCTTGTTAACGGTTTTATCAAGTAGCTTGCTTTCAAGTGAAACCTATTAAAATACCAGTACCATAAACCTATAAAAATTTTTTGTAATTGAACCGGATAGTTGAACATATGAGTTTTTGAAAACTGAGTTCCGCTGAAGACTAACTAGAAGAAGTTTCTGATGAATGGATCTCATAGGATTTGAAAAGTTTGGGTTTTTTTTTTTTTAAAAAAATAAAAGTATTGGAACTGAAATGTATCTTGATTTGTGAAAATTCAACTGCAAAGTGATTATTTGTCTCAGCGATTTTTCTGTTTGTAGTGGTGGCAAAAGGAGTAGATCGACATGTACCATACAAGGACTCAAAACTCACACGAATCTTGCAGTCGTCACTAGGGGAAATGCTCGGAGCGCAATTATAATTATGGTCCGAACATTTCCTTTTGCCAATTATAAATATCAAAAAATTATAATTTTGATAATACAAGAAATGAAAATTATCAAAAAATTATAATGTAGTATTTTGTATTTTTTTTTTTTTAAATTATAAAATAGTTTTTGTCATTTTTTGTGGAGAGGGGTTACAATACAATTTATTTCAAACCAACTAAGGTTTCATAGCTGTCGGTAGATAAAATTGGATGCAACAAGTGACTGATGAGATGCATGTAAACATAAAAGCATCCCTTTTGTTTATGTCATATAAAGAAGGAAAGATCCTGTTTCTCCTATTTCTTGCTGCTATTCTTGTTGGGTTTGCATAAAAATGAGTTTGTTAAAATGAAGAGGTGACCAATTAATTAGCAAATAGATAGAGATTATTCAGATAGAATTTAATGGGGTTGGCAGTGAAGGACAATTAGAATTTAATGGGCTTGGCAGTTGGGGGATAAATACCGGAGGAAGATGGATTTTTAAAATTCTTTCGGATTGCGTTAAAAAATGAAAAATAATATTTCTATAGATATTTCTTTCAGGGTAATAGTTACTCTCAAGGGGGGAGAATTTGGTGAAAAAGTTGGATCGGGATTCCTCTAGTAGTTTCTTGCATTTAGAAATTGTTATCTATTAAGAAGGTGGCATATTATCAAGGCAAAAAATAAAAATAAAAATCCTCCTAAAATGTTATCAAGTCTTTAAAGATTAGTTTTGTTAGTTACGTACTTACGTATGTTCCTGTCTATTGTCTTCATACACAGTAGGAAATGGGAAAATGAAAAGGCTTTGAAATTGGAAATGATTAGGAGAATGATCAAGTCCATTGATGATGAGCTTAGAAGCTATATATTGAAATTGCATGAGTTTGGATTTATCTCATCATTTAATCAAAGAATTTGAACTATTATATTTCTCTCTCACTTTTATCTTTTCAATTTCTACAAAACATATTGAGATTTATTATTTGTTGAGCAGTAACTTCCTGATTTATTCATTAATTTCTACCCAGAAAAATCATGAAAGCTGCTGAGTTGGTTGTTTCTTCTTTTTTCCTGGTAATTAATGGTGTTTGGCTACTTTGAATGAGGCCAACAATGGTGGACTCTTGCTACTCCATGATTTAGTATTAAAGGAATCAAAGAAAAAGCAAAATAGAAAGCTCACCTACACTTGCAGTATTTGACAAATAAGGAAAGACAACTTGTAAACGACTAAAACTAAATCTTTGTAACCTCACCGATGTATCTCTCCAACAGCTGTATTGTAACCCCTCTGCACCAAAAATTACATTTTTTTTTAAAAAAAAAAAAAAAAAATACTAGATTGTAATTTTCAGGTACTTTTAAGAGATATTGCTTCAATTGAAAGTTTGAGAAAACATTAAAAATTATTTGGTAATTCCCTAAAATTTTAGTTCTCTTCTGACTACCTATTGTGCTGAACAAAGTACGAAATGGGAAAATGAAAGGGGTTCAAGTTTTTTTTTTTTTTTTGTTCATCCGTTTGCCAAGCATTTAGCAAAGACTTTTGAGTAAAAGGGCTCCATCATCGCCATTCACAGAGTTTTTTTGGTGTAAAAGCAAAAGATCAAAAAATGCTTTAAAAAAAATTACAAAAAATGTATTTTGTAATTTTAATTTTTATGGCACGATATACTTTGGGTCAATTAATTAAGCTTATTTACCTAGCAACGTCACTAAATTTTACTCACCAAAATAACCAAAAATACAGTTTTAATTATTTTAACAACTCACCTTTTTAGAGCACCAACGGCAGCCTCACTACTTTAACAATTCACTTTCACTATTTCATTTAAATATTATTTTTCAAAGATTTGTTTATTCTTTCTCTAACTTTTATATTTTTGAATGTTTGTTAAATATGGTCTATTTTAAGAATATTTGTTTTATTCTAACGGTAATATTTTTAAAAATTTGTAATATTTCCTTCATTTTCTTAGTTTTAATTTCTATTGGAAGAAGATGATGTTTTTTATGATTGATTTTGGATTGTTAGTCACGTCAGCTTAGTTCCACTCCCAAATCAATTCTGCAAAGTTTTTTTTTTTTTTTTTTGTTAAAAAAAAAAACACAGGAATTTTTCGTCTTTACTATCATTCAATAGTAATAATATTTAATTAATAGGTACGTTAATAGTAATTTTTAAATATGGTGAATACTATTCATCTCACTTTTTTTTTTTTTTATTTAAAGTAATGAAACTAAGAAGTGAACATTTAAGTCATTTTAATTAAATTATCTCACTAAAATAACCAAAAAGTGATTTTGACGAGATGCAAGGAGTGCTCCAATATTGGTTACCGGTAATACTTTGGGTCAACTTAGTGATACCAAAGCCTTCGTACAATTCTTCGAGTTTTCCTTTTCAAATCACATGGTCACCCTGCAGGCTGCAGCCCACCGTAATTGACCGCATTCAACCAAAAGAAAGGTTACACTATGCAGTATTTGACGGGATTAGAATTTTGATATATCGACTCTCAACTAATATAACCTACTATTTGATTTTTTTGAACACAAATTAATCCAAACTACACACATATGTCGGTTTTAATTAATATAGTATCCACTGAACTGTCAATACCCATATGTGATATATATGATATGTCACGTAGCAATATGAACTTCCGATACTCCTTCAAGGCTTCAACCCTTCAATTTACAGAACATACCAATTATTACTTGTGCTTCTGAGCTTCCCCATCATACCTTTCTACAAAGAAAACCATGGCAGAGCTTTTCCTTTCTCCGTTAATCCAACTGCTGTTTGACCAAGTGGCGTCTGGCGAGCTGCTGAACTTTGCACGCCGATATGTGGGACTCGAAGAAAAGCTGAACAAGTGGAAGCATACGTTGGAAGGAATCCAGGCAGTCCTTGATGATGCGGATGGAAAGCAGCATGATGAGAAGCAATCCGGGACTGTAAAACTGTGGTTGGATGATCTTAGAGACTTGGCTTACGATGTCGAGGACAACTTGATGAGTTCGCCACGGAAGCTTTGCAACGCAAATTGAAGGAAGGAGATGATGATCAGGCCATACCAAGTAAGGTACGGAAACTCATCCCTACCTGGTTGACTGGTTTGACTCCAAGTGCTACCTCCAACACTTAAGTGACTATGCATATGGAATTCCAAGAATATGATAATTTTACTTGATGAGGATGATACCAACAGTACTTGTAGTAGCAGCTCATCTCTTCTTGAGTACTTGAATATTTCTGATTGTCCATCCCTCGAATTCTTAACATCTAGCGTAGAATTACTAGCAACACTTCAACACCTCAATGTTAATTGTTGTGGAAAGCTGGTGTCAATAGCAAAAAGTGAAGAATTGCCTGCAACACTTCAACACCTTGGTATTTGGGAATGTGGACAGCTGGAGTCAATAGCAAAGAGCTTCCATCACAACTCGTCTCTTGAAAAGATTCAAATTTGGAGGTGTGAAAACTTTAAATCCTTACCCACGGACATACACACCCTCAGCCATCTAGACACGATTGAAATTCGTTGGTGTCCAGCTCTTGTTTCCTTCCCAGACGGAGGGTTGCTCCCTAGCAACCTTAGAGAGTTACCGATTGATGATGATATGGCCCTACCTAACTGCATTCACAACATCACCTCACTTCAAAATTTATACATTTGGAGCAGTAGTGGTCCAAATGTATCATCCTTTCCGGAAGAGGGTTTTCCCGCCAACCTAACATCACTTAAAATCTGGGATTGCAACTTCACTGAGGCCTTGCTTGAATGGGGGCTGTGCAGGCTTACCTCTCTTCAACGTCTTGTTATTTGTGATGGATGTCCGAATGTGGAGTCCTTTCCAGAGAAGAAGCTGCCTGCATCTCTTACTACCCTCACCATCATAAGGTTCCCCAATCTGAAATACCTGTCTTCCTTTCGAGACCTCGCCTCTCTTTAAGTACTGAATGTCAATCAGTGTGAAAATCTCACATCCTTTCCAGAGGATGGCTTGCCTCCCTCACTCCAGAAACTCATTATCACATTGTGTCCTCTGCTGAAAAAACACTGCAAGAAAGATCAAGGACGAGAGTGGTCCAAGATAGCCCACATCCCTTACGTTGAGATTGATAGTAGGTTCGTGTTTGACTCAGAAAAGGAGGAATCCATGCCTGACTCGGAAGAGGAGGATTAAGGAGGTCTATCGTCAATTGACCCGCAGATTTTGCTTATTGTAAGACAACTGTTGAGAAATAAATCCAAAGGTGAGTTTATTTGCACATTACTTCTTCTGCTTCCATTGTGGATTTCTGATTTTCTTTCACATTCTTCATCTTCTTTGGAAGATTTTTAAATAATTTGCATTTGTTCTTGTTTCTCTCATTTCTTTTGGGGTTCAACAGAGCCGTGGGCGGGTCCACTATGCAAGTCATCGCCATGAGCCCCACATCACGCTGTTCAAGAGGCCTCTAAACTGTTAGTAGCAGGAGGAGAACATGCATCATCCCCCATAAATATACTTGTAATCTCTCCAACTAGACTTCATATTTTCCTAAGAAACAATCTGGATGTTTTGGAACTTAGGTTTGTATATTTGTTAATTTTCCTGTTCGGAAATTTTATGCTTGTCATTGGCATTGCGTTGATATAAAAGGCTCTTTGTTTTTGTCTGAATGTTTGCGTTGGAGAGATCTTGTTGCTCCTATTTCTTAATGTTCTTGTTGGGTTCACATAAACGCACAACAGGTGTTTGTTGAATTGCCTCACCAACCAAACAGAGAGTGAAAGCCTCCGAACATTGAATTTTTTCATTACTATGAGTGCCTTTGTGGGCTTGACAAAACAGAAGAAGCCTGTAAGTTCAACACTCCCAGCCTAAACACCAAACCTAGAGCATATATTGCATTTTCTCCAATGATTTGGCATCGGACCCTTGTAGTTGGAACCCGAAGTGTTCAATGAAGAAAATGTTGGTCCTGAACAGGATATTGATGGTAATATGTTGCTCCTTTGTTTTTTATGGTTTATTCATTGATTAAAAAAAACGGAATTAACTTTATTGCATTGAAGGAACCGTGCTGATCTAGTTACATTTCTCTCAGCGTCTTTCAAGCAAAATTGGTATGGAGAAGAGGAGGGATTATCTTTATATAGTATTCCCAGGAACAAACTGATCCAGATTATGAATATAAAGAGGTATATATGTCTTACTGCTCCTGCAATTTTATAATTTATTGGGATGTTGTGTATCCAAATAGACAAATTCCTTTTTGTAAGTGATCGAGAGTATAATCATTATTATTGTTAAAGATAACATTCCAATCAAACATGCTAACCAACTAATTCAGTTTCAACCAGAAGAAGACTTCCCCAATCACCCTCACTTTCACGGCACTTCTTCTACACTCAGCAGCCCACACAAGGCCAGCCTCTCAGCTCTCAATGCAATCTGATTGCTGCTTCCCAATACAAGATGAAGGCCGCCATTTGTCAAGTATTCCTGCATGTCAGATGTCCATGATTTCTGCTGGCTTTCATCTCAGCTCAGCACACAATTGTCCTGCTTCCATGCTTTTTGTTTTCCTCTTGGTTTTCTGTTATGTAATTTAATGTGTTCATTGTTTTCTGTTATGTTTTTCAGTCCTCTCTTCTCTTGTAAAAACACACGAGCCATTTGGCTATATAAATACATGGTACCATATAGTATATAATCAGTTATTAGTAACTTGAATGTTACTAGAAATTGTAACATTCAAGTTATTGAATGTTACTAGAAATCTGTTTCCTACTATACTTAGATCTTTCAGCAAGTATCATTATTGAAATTGCTATTCAGTAAATAATTCAAGGAAATTCTAAGCGCTTATAACATCCATTATAATTAATTTTCAACACAATTTTCTCACCTAATTTTACAACTTCAAAGAAATGTCCATGGGCTTCCCTCCAAAAAAAGCTCCATTCTTTCTCTTCGTTGCCTACTAATGCCAATAGATAGGTTACCCTTGTCTACACGGAAACTGAATTTCAATTGGTTCTCTTCTTTTCCTTTTTTTTTTTTTTTTTTGGCCGTCTAAACCTCATGGGGTTGGACCATGACAACACCGATTGAGGTCCTTTGCAAACCACACTTTATAGTTGTGTTGATCAGAGAGAAAATAAGAGAGAGAGATATAGACTTCAATCGGATACAAGCTGGCAGCTGCAAATATATGTCGTCAACTGCTGCAGAAATATTTCTCTCTTTGGCTGCATTGTATTTGGTTACAAAAATATCTATCTCCAGGCTTTGTGGAAGGAAGTTTTGGACATAAAGTAAGTATTGGATTCAAATAATATGAATGATAAATTGATTGATTCCTTTAATACAATAATATATGAAAAATATGGTACATTTTCAGAATTACTATGCTTTGGACGAAGGCAACATTGGTATACCCGTATCAAGATTTGAAATATAAATTACCAAAGTGAGACTTGATTAAAGATCTTATTATGTTCCGAAGTGAGAAGTTGGATCCAAAGAAACGCTCCCTCACTAATTTGCTTGATCCATCTCTCACAAATTCCAAGTCCTTGGCAATACTGTACTGGATACTTTATTCATCATCAAGCAGAGGTAATGCAACCGAGCCCTGAGTCTCTAGATTTTCGATCCACCCGCGTAATAAATAATTCTCAACCTGTAAGACAAGTACAGTCACTAATCTAAATACCCAATAAAAAAGAAAAGGATATAAAGTTAACCAAAATAAAGACAAATTATGGCATTCACAAGAAATTAAACCCAATTGAAACCTTCTCGATACATGTTGACTGTTAATTTAACCAACCTTTGTCCTATAAGATTCTTCTTTCTATATGAAGTGCAAAATTCGGACTCTTGCTTTTACTCACACTTAGAGACGTCGGTCATGCTGAAAGTATTTTCCTTTTTATGGTAGAAACAGTCAAACAAGTTGAAAATGTCCTATTCCCTTATCAGCTAAAAGGAAAGACACTCCTTAATTAATCAATAACTAGCTACATACCTCAGGAACTTCATCATGAGGGCAGTGACCTGCCAGGCTGATCTCATAATACGGAGCTTCCGGTACCTGGCGTTTCACCTGAACGCCCCAAATGGGTTTCACCCAGGGGTCCTCTTTTCCATACATGAGGCAGATTAGTACATTGTTCATTTGACATCTACAAATAAAAATGAACTGCAAATCCATAATTTGGACCAAAAAAAAAGGAAATAAGGCACAATAAATATTTGTAGCAATTAGGACTTCTGCACTATCCACCTAGATAAAGCGTCCCTAAAAGATAATTGTCTCTAAGGAGCAAATATAATTGGGACAAATGATGAAGCGGTAGCTGGATGCTGTGTTGTCACAAGTATACGAGAAAACACTTTGTCAACATTCAATGAATGATCTGCGTAAACTTGCTTCAATACATATGCAATACTTGTAGGATCACTTATTTTCTGCCAACTGAAATCACATGATAAAATTTGAAGTTACTTTTAGTCAATAGACATTGGATATGTAGAAGAGTATTTGAAGCACTTTTTCTTCTCAGAACTGAAGGTCCTAAACAATGTCTAGAATGTCCTAACAGTTCAATCTCAAAATCATTTCAACATATAAATTCTAAATTTCCAAGTTCCAAGCCTTAAACTTCAACTTTTATGAAGATTGTATATAATAGGATCCATTCACTTGGATGAATGTTTACATGATCTTAGATGTGATGCCATAGTAGTTTACACCCTGACTAGGCTATGGAGAAACATATAAACAAAAATGGACACCAACTGATCTATATGAGCACTTAGACTTACATGAATTCTGTGAGCTTTCTCATACTGGAAGGCAGAGGAAATGTTCCAGCCCATGGAAATACTTTTGCTAGTATAGGAGATCTTATGGGGTTAGGTAGAAATCCCCAAAAAGGGGTTGCATTAAGCAATGTAACACCTTTCACCAAATGAGGGTTGCGTGCTGCAAAATATAGAGCCACGAATCCCCCTAGTGAGTTCCCAACAATATACACTGGTTCGCCAATGACCTGAAACAAAATTGATTGATTTAATCTCTTTGTTTATAAACTAACTTATGCTATCAATAGTTTTTGCAAAGATTTCAGTACACAATGAGGAAGAATGAATAACATTGTTTTAATCCATGCTCTGATTGTGCCCAAGAGGGATATCAATGTGTGAGGTGCATGATTTTGAATGCAATGCAAACTTCATTGATTAAAGTGGAAAAGCTAAATATAGCCAGACCAATGTGCAAAAAAAGGACTTGGCACCTCAGCAACTTGAAGTAAGAAGTTGAGATCCACAAATTTAAAATGCAGACCAAACTAACCACAGCTATAAGATGGATTTACAGCCACTCCCAAGTTTGAAATCACACATTATATACCTGACAATAAACAACGGTATGAACCATGGTGACCTAAACCAACAAAAATTAGTATTATATAAACTCTATCATGAATTGAAGGTGCTATTTAGGCCACATAAATTGGAAACATGCATCAAATTCAAACCAACTTAATTGCATCTCCAAATAAACTTTGTTTAGTGCTTACTGAAGCAGAGTGACAGAGAGCAAACTTCACCATTCAATTCACCAGGCAGTTTAGAAATTACAACCTTAGTTGCTGACACCCCCTTTCTGATCTATCACTTGCATCCCCTTCCCCACCAATCACATAACCATTATAGCCTCCACTCAAGATCTTTGAATCAACATTTTTGAAGCCTTTAAGGATATTTAATGATCTAAACCTGCCCTGGTGGCTGGGTTTCTTTATTATAGACTGATATAGATTGTGAAATCTCAAATACCCATCTCTGGAGTCAATTTTAGTGCACCAAAATATATGTTTTGTAAAGGTGAGCCTTGATTGATGCAAATTAGAGCTTTTCAGAACCAATTCCAATCTTAATTTTACAACATGGGAGCAGGGTGCACAATTGTATGACAGAATTTCCATAGCCAGAAATTTTTTTGATGTAATCCATATTAAATGGTGACTTGAGCCAAATATATGCTATAACCACAAAAATATGTGAAATTATCCTTGTACAGCATAAGACAGTAAATAAAAAAAGTCTGCTCAACAATTTGCTCAATAATTGCTTTTATAAATTTTGATTCAATTAATAAATGAATGGCAGCAAACACAAAATTAAATGCAATTATTAAATGAGTGATTCTTGTATAAATTAGCGGAGACATTGATATTTTTTTAATAGTTTAGAGAGCACATTGATATAATTAATATGTTTTAGGGTTATGGACAATAATATGATAGTTTAAGCGAGTTTACGTACGTATTTTTTCCTAATTTATTGGTACTACATATATTTCTATGCATCTATCAACCTTAATCACATAAAACCAACTAAAACTAAACAACGATTTATAGGTCCTCAAGGTTGTGTTTTCATGAAAGCAAAAACAAAAGCAATATGCTTTATTGGTTGCACTAGACCTTTGTAAATGAGATGAACAGTTCGTGTATGTATGTATGTATGGTAAAAAAGCTATTGATGTTTAGCAGTATTCGATCTGTATATTAGCTAGGACTTGGATTGTATTTCACATTCTTTATCAGAAAACACATGTTCTCAAGATAATCGATCTTAATTCACTTGGATTATTGTGCAATTATTATAATCCATGTAACAGCTGTCCATGGATGGCATGATAAACTTTCTTTTACAGTCTGGATTAATTAAGGACAACATATTCAAACCAATTAGGCTGTCATATTTGCCAGAGATTCCAGAGTTCATTGACTAACTGCATGTGCTAACAACAGATCCATCTATTGTTTATTTTCCCCACAATACTTTGCATCTTCCTGCATGTGCCGTTGGATTAGAACGATAGAATTGTCGAGGCTTAATGGGAATACCAATTTATTTTACCAGATTTCCTCGTAAAAGGAAATGTAACACGAGACAGCATTGAGATACGTGGTTATTTTATTGAATGTCTACCTCGGCAGCTGTAATATGTATTGAGGTAATCTTTTGTACTACAATGAGTAGCTTAACTAATGTGTTTTTACGTTTCTTAATTTGCTTATAGAAAATGCAAATTGTTTTCTATTTTAAATTGAGGGTGCGTTTAAGCCTGCGATTTTGTAAGAATAATTTGTATTTTTAAAAGATATCACAAAACATAAAATACTTGTAAAAAGCACAAAACATGGAAATTGAGAAATATATATCCCAGCAAGAACGCCACAAACTTCCTCGAAGCATGCAGTTTTGAATTCACTTTTGAGATTCCAATCACTTGTGCATTTGCATCGTTTCCTGATTTATTCATTAATTTCTACCTAGAAAAACCATGAAAGCTGCAGAGTTGTTTGTTTCTTCTTTTTTCCTGGTAATTAATGGTGTTTGGCTACTTTGAAGGAGGCCAACAATGGTGGACTCTTGCTACTCCATGATTTAGTATGAAAGGAATCAAAGAAAAAGCAAAATAGAAAGCTCACCTACACTTGCATTATTTGACAAATAAGGAGAGAAGACTTGTAAATGACTAAAACAAAGTATTTATATCCCCCACCAATGTACCTCTCCAACAGCTGTATTGTAAGTTGTAACCCCTCTGCACCAAAAATTACATAAAGAAATGACGGTGCCATCAATCATTTCATACAATGAAATGGTTAATGGTTTACATATAACAAAAATATCAACATTGCCAGGCCCTCTAGAGTTAAATGTTTTTGTTCTGTCAATTAATTTCATACAAAGTAGAAAATGGGAAAATGAAATGGCTTTGAAATTGAAAATTATTGGAAGAACAAGCCAAACAGAGGGTTTAGCCGTTTGAGAATGATAATAAAATCCAATGATTATGAGCTTAATTTGAAGCTAATTAATTGTATCAAATTGCGAAGATTGTTGCAAACACAGTTCATAATAAGGACTATTTCTTAATTAATATTTACTCACCAAATCAATAAAAAATAATATAAATTTTCTCTTCTTCCATATTATTTGCTACACTATTTCTTAATTAATTTGGCTCAAGTCTTGGTAAAAGCCCACATTTGGGTGGGTGGGTTGTTGTGAAATCATAATCTATAACAAATATAATATGATAGTAATAAGTAATAAGCAAGTTGGTCTTAAAACTATTGAATACTAATCAGCAATTTGCTCTTTATTTATTTATTGTATCTGCCGAATAAACAACCCAATTAAAATGGTGGTAGGCACGTCGGCTGTCGGCTGTCGGCCATCGCCCTTAAACTATTGCCCGGAAAAAGTAATAATAATAGTGAATGATAAGAACGATTCATTATTTTAAGATTGTTGAAGAAGAAGCCAAACACATCCTCAAAAACCTGGTTATTTTAAGATTGTGAACCATTCATTATTGGCAAATGGAGACCGAGATTTATTATTTATTATACAAATCACATCCTCCAAAGAACACTAATCCTTAATTTGGGTGAAGTCTTCTTCGCAACGTCGACATTTTGGTTTGGTGAAAGTGGGAGATAATATAATATAATAAAATAAAATATGAAAATTGAGAAGATCCCAAACAGCCCCTACTTCCTCAAAGCAATAACAAGTTTTGAGAGTACTGCCCGAGCTTTCATGCACACAAGATTGATTCCAATCTCTTAATTTGCATCGTTTGCTCTTTCATTGCTTCCTTCCTTCCTAGCAAGAAAACCATGACAGAGTTCTTTCTTTCCAAAGTGGGAGAGTTCGCTCTCACTAAATTATTTGAGTCGCTGTATGATCGATTGGCGGTTCCCAAGTTTTGGGACTTCATAGGCGGAGAGGAAAAGGGAATTCAAGCAAACCTGGACAAGTGGAGACAAAAGCTGCAAGATATTCAGAACATGCTTGATGATGCGGAGGAGAAGCAATATTCTGACAAGGCTGTGAAGCAGTGGCTGGATGATCTCAAACACTTGGTTTACGATGTGGATGACATAGTAGATGAGCTTGCCACTAAAGCATCCACGGCTGCTGAAAATCAGGCTCGCCCAAGTAAGTTACGCAAACTCAACATCGTAGGTGCTTCGTCTAGTACTCATAAGATTGATAGTACGCTGCTGTCAAAGATAACGAAGCTTACGGATCGATTCAATGGAATTGTGACACAGAAAGATAAACTGAATTTGAAGGAAACTGCTGATGGGAGGTCACATGGGAAAACAGAAGTACGGGCAACAACTTCTTTACTGACTGAACCTGAACATCATGTTTATGGCAGGGACAAAGATAAAAAGGCTATACTTGAATTGTTGGTGGGTGAAAAATATTGTAGTGATGCTCAAGTCTCTGTGATTCCTATACTTGGTATGGGGGGTATAGGAAAGACAACTCTTGCCCAGCTGGTGTATAATGATGAAGCAGTACAAAACTCTTTTGATTTGAAAGCATGGGCTTGTGTTTCTCAAGACTTTAATCATGTTAGGGTGACAAAAGCAATTCTAAAGTCCGTCATCTGTGCAGGCCGTGGCGACACTGATCTAAATTTGTTGCAACCACTAAACGGGATGAACGACGACAATGATCTCGGGTTGCTGCAAGAAACACTTCAGAAAAAACTGCAAGGCAAGAAGTTTCTAGTCGTTCTGGATGATCTTTGGAATGATGATGATAATGATTGGAGTACTCTACGTGCTCCTTTTCTAGTTGGGGCTCCGGGAAGTAAGATTGTCATCACAACTCGCATTGAAAGAGTTTCATCAATGGCGACTATCATTCAACCCTACCGTTTGGAAGTGTTGTCAAATGATGATTGTTTCTCTGTGTTTGCTCAAAATGCATTGGGGGCAAGCAACTTCAATGAACATCCCGACCTTCAAGATATTGGCGAAAAAATCGTTGAAAGGTGTAAAGGCTTGCCTTTGGCAGCGAGGACTCTCGGAGGCCTCTTGCGCACTAAAAAGAAGGAACGTAATGAGTGGAAAGCTGTACTTAAGAGCAAGATATGGGATATACCAAAGGCAAGAAGTGGAATTGTTCCAGCTCTTATGTTGAGCTACCACCATCTCCCTTCACATTTGAAAAGGTGTTTTATGTATTGTTCAATACTCCCAGAGGACTATGAATTTGAAGAGCAGCAGTTGGTTCTGTTGTGGATGGCAGAATGTCTAATTCAACAACCAGAAGGGGATAAGCAAATGGAAGATCTAGGTAGCGAGTATTTTAAAGATTTGTTGTCAAGGTCCTTTTTCCAACAATCAAGCACAAATAGATTCCAATATGAGAAACCACGATTTGTGATGCATGACCTCATCAACAATTTGGCCCAAAGGGTTGCAGGAGATATATGCTTCAGGATGGAGGATAAAATTAGGGGTGGTAACCCTGAAAAGGTTCGACACTCTTCTTACTTGATTGGCCATGTCGATATTGCTAAAATGTTTGAGCCTTTTTTTGAATTCAAATTTCTACGTACCTTCCTCCCTCTTTCACATCTTTGGAATGGTGATTGGACTCACAATTTTTTGGCTCGTTATTTGACTCGTAATGTTTCTCATGAATTGCTGGTGAAATTACCATGTTTAAGAGCGCTCTCTTTAAGTGGGTACTGCATAGTTGAGTTACCAGATTCGATTGGCGATTTGAAGTATCTACGGTACCTTGACCTTTCTTACACTAAGATTAGAGGTTTGCCTAAATCAACAACCACTCTAACCAACTTGCAGACAATGATTCTGGAGAAATGTTCTTATCTAAAGAAATTGCCTTTAAATTTGTGCAACCTTGTCAACTTGCGTCACCTCAACATTCTCAAATCAAATAAGCTGGAAGCAATGCCTCCTCAAATAGGTAAATTAACTCATCTCCAAACATTGTCTAATCTAATTGTGGGAAAAGGCAGTTGCTTCTCGTTGAGAGAGCTAGGTTCATTGTTGCATCTTCGAGGGACACTCATCATCTCACAATTGGAGAATGCCATTGAACCCACATATGCAAGGGACGCTAAGTTAATTGAAAAGCCCAATCTTACTGTGTTGTGCTTGGAATGGAGTAACAAATTGGATGAGTCACTCGACAGAACAAGTGAATTTGAGATACTTAACATGCTACAACCTCACAAGGCTTTGAAAGAGCTCACTATCAGGTGTTATGGTGGTGTGGAATTTCCGACTTGGTTAAGAGGTCATTCATTTTCTCATATGGTGCTTTTAAGGATTGAAAATTGTAAAAAGTGCAAGTCATTGCCACCAATGGGCCAACTACCATCACTCAAACAACTTTTCATTGAAGGCATGGGGAGGGTGAAGAATGTTGGTGATGAGTTTTTTGGAAAAGGTTCCTTACAACCTTTTAGATTGTTGGAGACTTTGAGTTTCAAGGATATGGAGGAATGGAAGAACTGGAGTCCTAATGGAGAGTTCCCACACCTGCATGAGCTTTCTATTAGAAACTGCCCCAAGTTGTCAGGGAAGTTACCTAACCACCTTCCTTTACTCAAAAAGCTTTTTGTAGATAAATGTGAGCGATTGGTGGTTTCTATTTCAAACTTTCCTGAGCTTTGCAGACTAGAAATTGGAGGATCCGAAGGGGTGATGCATGAAAATAAGGTTGTCTTCAACTCACTAAATTCCAAGTCTTTTTCAACAATTTCAGAATTCAAATCTCCAATAGAAGGGCTTATTATTGAAGGACTAACACATGTAGAATATCTAAATATTAAAAATTGCGAGAAGCTGACACCTTTTTGGTCAAATCATGCGGGATTATTACAATCCCTCCCATGTCTTCGTGTTCTGAAGATTTGCAATGATTATGGTATGAATATTCAAATCTCCCATGTTTTGTTTTCAATGTACTCCCTAATGTTTCAAAAATTTGTAATTAATAAAGTTCATATTTTCAAAAATTTTCATGTTCTGAAGATTCAAATCTCCCATGTCTTTGGCAGAAGAAGAAATAAAGCAACCAAAACAGGGTATGCCATCCACCCACAATGGCATGGAATCTTTACCCAAAGAAATCATGTACAACAACACGTGTCTTGAGCATATTGAGATTGGTGGATGTGATTCGTTGACGCGCATTGCAAGAGGCCAGCTACCTCCAACACTTAAGCGGCTAGAGATACGTAATTGTGAGAATATGCTAATTTTGCTTGATGAGGATGATACCAACAGTACTTGTAGTAACAGCTCATCTGTTCTTGAGTACTTGGAAATTTTTGAATGTCCATCCCTCGAATTCTTAACATCTAGCGTAGAATTACCGGCAACACTTAAACACCTCTATATTGAAAATTGTGGAAAGCTGGTGTCAATAGTGGAAAGTAAAGAATTGCCTGCAACACTTCAACACCTTAGAATTTGGAATTGTGGGCAGCTGGAGTCAATAGCGAAAAGTGAAAAATTGCCTACAACACTTCAACACCTTTCAATTCAGGGATGTGGACAGCTGGAGTCAATAGCGAAAAGTGAAGAATTGCCTGCAACACTTCAACACCTTGAGGTTAGTGGTTGTTCAAAGCTAGAGTCAATAGCGAAGAGCTTCCATCACAACTCGTCTCTTGAAAAGATTAAAATTTGGAGTTGTAAAAACCTTAAATCCTTACCCACGGGCATACACACCCTCAGCCATCTAGACACGATTGATATTTATAATTGTCCAACTCTTGTTTCCTTCCCAGACGGAGGGTTGCTCCCTAGCAACCTTAGAGAGTTAAGGATTTTTGGTATGGCCCTACCTAAGTGCATTCACAACATCACCTCACTTCAAAATTTATACATTTGGAGGAGTCCAAGTGTGGTATCATCCTTTCCGGATGAGGGTTTTCCCGCCAACCTAACATCACTTACAATCTGGTATTGCAACTTCACTGAGGCCTTGCTTGAATGGGGGCTGCACAGGCTTACCTCTCTTCAACATCTTTCTATTACAGGTGAATGTCCGAATGTGGAGTCCTTTCCAGAGAAGATGCTGCCCGCGTCTCTTACTACCCTCACCATCTCAAGCTTCCCCAATCTGAGATACCTGTCTTCCCTTCGAGACCACGCCTCTCTTCAACAACTGAATATCCAAGAGTGTGAAAATCTCACATCCTTTCCAGAGGATGGCTTGCCTCCCTCACTCCAGAAACTCACCATCGGAAGCTTCCCCAATCTGAAAAATCTGCATTCCCTTCGAAACCTCACCTCTCTTGAAAACCTGGATATCACCAAGTGTAAAAATCTCACATCCTTTCCAGTGGATGGCCTGCCTCCCTCACTCCAGCAACTCAGTATTACACATTGTCCTCTACTGGGAGAACACTGCAAGAAAGATCAAGGACGAGAGTGGTCCAAGATAGCCCACATCCCTTGCGTTCATATTGATTATAGGTTCGTGTTTGACTTGGAAGAGAAGGATTAGGGAGGTCTATCGTCAATTGACCCGCAGATTTTACTTAATGTAAGACAACTATTGAGAAACAAATCCAAAGGTGAGTTTATTTGCACATTACTTTTCTGCTTCCATTGGGGAACGCTCAGTGCTTCCTCCTGCAAGTAATTTTGGTTTCTGATTTTCTTTCACATTCTTCATCTTCTTTGGAAGATTTTTAAATAATTTGCATTTATTCTTATTTCTCTCATTTCTTTTGGGGTTCAACAGAGCCGTGGGCGGGTCCACTATGCAAGTCTTCACCATGAGCCACACATCAGGCTGTTCAAGAGGCCTCTAAACTGTTAGTAGCAGGAGGAGAACATGCATCATCCCCCACAAATATACTTGTAATCTCTCCAACTAGAGTTCATATTTTCCTAAGAAACAATCTGGATGTTTTGGAACTTGGGTTTGTATATTGGTTAATTTTCCTGTTCGGAAATTTTATGCTTGTCATTGGCATTGCGTTGATATAAAAGGCTCTTTTGTTTTTGTCTGAATGTTTGCGTTGGAGAGATCTTGTGGCTCCAATTTCTTAATGTTCTTGTTGGGTTCACATAAACGCACAACAGGTGTTTGTTGAATTGCCTCACCGACCAAGCAGAGAGTGAAAGCCTCCGAACATTGAATTTTTTCATTACTATGAGTGCCTTTGTTGGCTTGACAAAAGGGAAGAAACCTGTAAGTTCAACACTGCCAGCCTAAACACCAATTTCTCCAATGATTTGGCATCACACCCTTGTAGTTGGAACCCAAAGTGTTCAATGAAGAAAATGTTGGTCCTGAAAAGGATATTGATGGTAATATTTTGCTCCTTCGTTTTCTATGGTTTATTCATTGATTTAAAAAAAGGGGGAATTAACTTTATTGCATTGAAGGAACCATGCTGATCTAGTTACATTTCTCTCAGCGTCTTTCAAGCAAAATAGGTATGGAGAAGAGGAGGGATTATCTTTATGCAGTATTCCCAGGAACAAACTGATCCAGATTATGAATATAAAGAGGTATGTCTTACTGCTCCTGCAATTTTATAATTTATTGGGATGTTGTGTATCCAGATAGACAAATTCCTTTTTATAAGTGATCGAAAGTATAATTATTATTATTGTTAAAGATAACATTCCAACCAAACATGCTAACCAACCAATTCAGTTTCAACCAGAAGGAGACTTCCCCAATCACCCTCACTTTCACGGCACTTCTTCTACACTCAGCAGCCCACACAAGGCCAGCCTCTCAACTCTCAATGCAAGCTGATTGCTGGTTCCCAAGACAAGATGAAGGCCGCCATTTGTCAAGGATTCCTGCATGTCAGATGTCCATGTTTTCTGCTGGCTTTCATCTCAGCTCAGCACACAATTGTCCAGCTTCCATGCTCCTTGTTTTCCTCTTAGTTTTCTGTTATGTAATTTAATATGTTCATTGTTTTCTGTTATGTATTTCAGTCTTCTTTTCTCTTGTAAAAACACACGAGCCCTTTGGCTATATATATATACATGGTACTGCACTGTTATTGGTTATGTAACCAAAACAGTTTTCCTCTAATCTTTCAATTATATGTTATATTCTCATTTGACCAGAGAGTAGTTTGAGTATATGTTTATTCTCATATACCATGGTTGTGCCCCTTTGCGCCTTTAATGAGATTGCATATGCTAGATGATCAAGATTTCTTTTAATATATTAGATGTCATTTGTTAAGAAAATGCTATGATAATGAAATGGACAATCTATATTCCAATATTTAGAGGTGTGCAACTCTGCTTTGCAGTTTCGGTTGCTTTTTGTTTTTTCTTTGCTCATTTTTGGTTCTTTTTCTCTTTAAAGTTTTCCTTGCAACCAAAGGAGGCACTTATGAACACAAAAATGCTTTACATTTTCCTGGTGAATTATTTTTTGTTAGTGGGTTTGCAATGTTTTTCTGCATAAGTATAGCATATAATATATAATCAGATAAACAATGGGCTTACAAGTAGAATTCCCCACTCAAATAAGCACCCTGCATGCTGAGTTCATAGAACAGATTAGGATCAACCCTAATTGTATAACTTGAATGTGACTCAATTTACATTGTTGAATCTATTTGCTACTATTCTTAGATCTTCGGCAATTATCCATTACTGAAATTGCCATTCAGTAAGTAATTCAAGAAAATTCTTGGCGCATATAACATTCATTATAATTAATTTTCAACACAATTCTCTCACCAAATGTACAACTTCAAAGAAATGCCCATGGGCTTCCCTCCAAACAAAAAGCTCCCTTCTTTTTCTCTGTTGCCTACTAATGCCAATAGATAGGTTACCCTTGTCTACAAGAAACCTGAATTTCATTTGGTTCTCCTCTTTTCCCCCCTTTTTTTTTTCCGGTGTCTAAACCTCATGGGGTTGGACCATAACAACATGGATTTAGGTCCTTTGCAAACCACACTTTATAGTTGTATTGATCAGAGACAAAATAGGAGAGAGAGATATAGACTTCAATTGGATACAAGCTGGCAGCTGCAGATATGTGTCATCAACTACTGCAGAAATATCTCTTTGGCTGCATTGTATTTGGTTACAAAAATAGCTATCTCCAGACTTTGAGGAAGGAAGTTTTGGACAGAAAGTAAGTATTGGATTCAAATAATATGAATGATAAATTGATTGATTCCTTTAATACAACAATATATGAAAAATATGGTACATTTTTCAGAATTACTATGCTTTGGACAAAGGCAACATTGGTGGACCCATATCAAGATTTGAAATATGAATTACCAAAGTGAGATTTGATTAAAGATCTTATCATGTTCCAAAGTGAGAAGCTGGATCCAAAGAAATGCACCCTCACTGATTTGCTTGATCCATCTCTCACAAATTCCAAGTCCTTGGCAAAATTGTACTTGATACTTTCTTCATCATCAAGTAGAGGTAATGCAACCGAGCCCTGCGTCTCTCGGTTTTTGATCCACCTGCGTAATAAATAATTCACAACCTGCATGACAAGTACAGTTACTAATCAAAACACCCAATAAAAAGGAAAATGATATAAAGTTAAGCAAAATAAAAACAAATTATGGCATTCGCAAGAAATTAAACCCAATTGAAACTTTCTCAATACAAGTTGATTGTTAATTTAATCAACCTTTGTCCTGTAAGATTCTTCTTTCCATATGAAGTGCAAAATTCACTCTTGCTTTTACTCACACATAGAGACACCGGTCATGCTAAAAGTATTTTCCTTTTTATGGCAGAAAAAGTCATGCAAACAAGTTGAAAATGTCCTATTCCCTTATCTATTGGAATGAAAAACACTCCTTAATTAATCAGTAACAAGCTACATACCTCAGGAACTTCATCATGAGGGCAGTGACCTGCCGGGCTGATCTCATAATACGGAGCTTCCGGTACCTGGAGTTTCACCTGAACGCCCCAAACGGGTTTGACCCAGGGGTCTTCTTTTCCATACATGAGGCAGATTGGTACATTGTTCATTTGACATCTACAAATAAAAATGAGCTGCAAATCCATAATTTGGGCCAAAAAAAAGAAGGAAAAAAGGCACAATAAATATTTGTAGCAATTAGGACTTATGCACTATCCACCTAGATAAAGCATCCCTAAAAGATAATTGTCCCTGAGGAGCAAACATAATCGAGGCAAATGATGCAGTGGCAGCTGGATGCCGTGTTGTCTCAAGTATACAAGAAAACACTTTGTCAACATTCGTTGAATGATCTGCGTAAGCTTGCTTCAGTACCTCTGCGATACTTGTAGGATCACTTATTTTCTCCCACTAAAATCACATGATAAAATTTGAAGTTACTTTTAGTCAATAGACATTGGATATGTAGAAGAGTATTTGAAGCACTTTTTTTTCTCAGAACTGAAGGACCTAAACAATGTCTAGAATGTCCTGACAGTTCAATCTCGAAATGATTTAAACATATAAATTCTAAGTTTCCAAGTTCCAAGCCTTAAACTTCAACTTTTATGAAGATTGTCTATAATAGGATCCATTCACTTGGATGAATGTTTACATAATCTTAAAGGTGATGCCATAGTAGTTTACACCCTGACTAGGCAACGGAGAAACATATAAACAAAAATGGACACCAACTGATCTATATGACCACTTAAACTTACATCAATTCTGTGAGCTTTCTCACACTAGAAGGCAGAGGAAATGTTCCAGCCTATGGAAATACTTTTGCTAGTCTAGGAGATCTTATGGGGTTAGGTAGAAATCCCCAGAAAGGGGTTGCATTAAGCAATGTAACACCTTTCACCAAATGAGGGTTGCGTGCTGCAAAATATAGAGCCACGAATCCCCCTATTGAGTTCCCAACAATATACACTGGTTTGCCAATGACCTGAAACAAAAATGATTGATTTAATCTCTTTGTATATAAACTAACTTATGCTATCATTAATCTGAAACTAAACTAACTTATGCTATCAATATTTTTTGCAAAAATATCAGTACACAATGAGGAAGAATGAATAACATTGTTTTAATCCATGCTCTGATTGTGCCCAAGAGGGATATCAATGTGTGAGATGCATGATTTTAAATGCAATGCAAACTTCCTTGATTAAAGTGGAAAAGCTAAATCTAGCTAGACCAATGTCCAAAAAAAGGAATTGGCACCTCAGCAACTTGAAATAAGAAGTTGAGATCCACAAATTTAAAATGCAGACCAAACTAACCACAGCTATAAGATGGATTTACAGCCACTCCCAAGTTTGAAATCACACATTATATACCTGACAATATACAATGGAATGAACCATGATGAACTAAACCAACAAAATTTAGTATTATATAAAGTCTCTCATGAATTGAAGATGTTATTTAGGCCACTTACATTGGAAACATGCATCAAAGTGAAACCAACTTAATTGCATCTCCAAATAAACTTTGTTTAGTGCTTACTGAAGCAAAGTGACAGAAAGGAAACTTGGAGCAAGGAAACACATAAGGAGGAATCCGTTCAAGAGGTCGCATCACATTATACATGCCAACTTAATTGGATAAGCAGTCACAATAGATATAAGTATTTAATTAAAAGGAGTATGTCAAAAATAATTGCTATGCATTACCGCTGCAGAATAGAAATACAGGAATATTGCAGCACTAGTGGGTACCTGCTCTATGAAATATTGAACTTATGTCGCCATAAATCAATAGAGTAAACAAGATCACTTGCCCATGGTTCAGTTTCATCTCCAAAGCCCCAGGCATAATCCTTCCTCACTGATGTATCTCCTTCACTCAAACGGGGAGTAGGATCTTCTAATGGCAATGACATGCCTTGCCCAAGAAAATCAATTGCCCAAACCCTAAAATCACGTCCTAAATCCTTCAGTTGTTTCCAATAATGAAACGAACCAACACCAAATCCAGGAAGAAAGAGCACTGGCGCGGAATTCACATTTTCACACCCTGCTTTCTCATAATGTACATTGAATTTGGGCTTCCATTCCCAAAAACAGCTACTAACTGGGGCACCAACTTCACCATTTGATTCATCTGGCAGTTCAGGAATTACAACCTTAGTTGCTGACTCCCCCCTTTCTGATATATCACTTGCATCCCCTTCCCCACCAATCACATAACCATTCTAGCCTCCACTCAAGATCTTGGAATCAACATTTTTGAAGCCTTTAAGGATATTTAATGATCTTAACCTGCCCTGGTGGCTGGGTTTCTTTATTATAGACTGATCTAAATTGTTTTCATTGTTTTCTTTACCTACCCTGGTGGCTGTTATGTAATTAAATATGCTCATTGTTTTCTGTTATATATTTCAGTCCTCTCTTCTCTTGTAAAAACACACGAGCATACATGTTATTGGTTATGTAACCAAAACAGTTTTCCTCTAATCTTTCCATTATATGTTTATTCTCATTTGTAAAGAAAATGCTATGATATTGAAATGGACAATCTATTTTTCAATATTTAGAGGTGTGCAACTCTGCTTTGCAGTTTCGGTTCCTTTTGTTTTTTCTTTGCTCCTTTATGGTTCTTTTGATCTTTAAATTTTTTCCTTGCAACCAAAGGATGCACTGATGAACACAAAAATGCTTTACAATTTACTGGTGAATTATTTTTTGTTAGTGGGTTTGCAATGTTTCTCTGCATAAGTATACCATGTAGTATATAATCAAATAAACAATGGGCTTACATGTAGAATTCCCCACTCCAATCACCAGAAATTTACCATATAAACTTTATTTTTAAGGCACCCTGCCTGTTGAGTTCATAGAACAGATTAGAATGGACCAATCCTAACTGTCTAACTCGAATGTACATGACTTCACGTTACATGGAAATCCAAACCTCATGGGGTTGGACCATGACAACCCGGATTGAGGTCCTCTACAAACCACACTTTATAGCTGTATTGATCTGATACAAAATAGGAGAGAGATATAGACTTCAACCGGATACAAGCTGACAGCTACAGATATATGTCGTCAACTGCTGCAAGGCTACATTGTATTTAGTTACAAAAATAGCCATCTCCAGACTTTGAGGAAGGAAGTTTTGGATAGAAAGTAAGTATTAGGTTCCTAATAATATGAATGATAAAATGATTGATTCCTTTCATAAAACAATAAATGAAAAATATGGTACATTTTTTCAGAATTACTATGCTTTGGACAAAGGCAGCATTGGTATGTATACTCATATCAAGATTTGAAATATGAATTATCAAAGTTAGATTTGATTAAAGATGTTATCATCTTCCAAAGTGAGAAGATGGATCCGAAAAAGCGCACCCTCATTGATTTGCTAGATCCATCTCTCACAAATTCCAAGTCCCTTCCAATTCTTTGTTGGATGAAGACTTAAAACTTACATGAATTCTGTGAGCTTTCTCATACTGGAAGGCAGAGGAAATGTTGCAGCCCATGGAAATAATTTTGCTAGTGTAGATCTTATGGGGTTAGGTAGAAATCCCCAGAAAGTGTTGTGTGTAGATTAATAGAGTACTTCCATGGAAGAAACACTTGGCCAATTGGCTCTTAGATGTAAGTTTTTAAAAAGTTTTAACAAGTAGCTAAGAAAAGATTAAAAAAAAAATCTGTTCTCCTAAATATTTATGGTATTATATATCAAGATTTCTTTTCTCCTAATTAAGTGGTTTATTTTGTATACTTTCTGTGTATTGAGGTTGGGCCTCGTTGCACTTTTAATGAAATTGCATTTAAGATTTTTTTTAGATTATTTGATGTCATTTGTTAAGAAAACGCTATGCATTCAAGAATTAATTCAAGGAAATTCTTGGTGCTTATAACATTCTTTATAATTAACTTTTGATTTATTCATGGTAAGGAGAAGAAAAAGGACTATCCAGTCCAACCCTAGCATCTGTCAATTATCTCCAATAACAAACTGGCGGTGGAAATTATGAATATAAAGAGGTACGGCTTAGTACTCATGCAATTGATATTTATGAATATAGAGAGGTACGGTTGATAAGTTGTTTACTGTCTTTCCTAAAGTTTCATGGCCATTTTGGCTAGCAAGTAGGAAACATATGCATATATAAAATCATCGAGATTTCTCTTCAAAACAGGAAACATATATATACTTATGCTTATATAATGAAACATTTCATGGACTTAAACATTCAGGTGGGATCTGCCAACGCTTTGTCAACAGTTTTTCTTTTGCAAACCACACTTTATAGCTGTATTGATCTGAGTAGACAGACTCCTGTGCAGAAAATAGGAGAGATAAGATAGACTTCAACGGATACAAGCTGCAGAAAATATTTCTCTTTGGCTGCATTGTATTTTGTTGCACTACTTTTTTCTTTTTTATCCGTGACAAAAATAGTCATCTCCAGGCTTTGAGGAAGTTTTAGACAGAAAGTAAGTATTGGATTCCAAATAATATGAATGATAAATTGATTGATTCCTTTAATAGAACCTCAATAGAAAATTGTAAAAACATTGCAAGATTTAAAATATTTGAGGAAACAATAGACTAATTAGTTCGAGGGAGATAAATTTTTGGATTTGGCTTAGGTTCTAATGACCTAAAGAAAACACTAGCCACATCTGTGTTATTACTCTAAAAAGATTAGTCAATTTAAAACTTCCCTAAAATCACTTATAAAATCCTAGTTTTATTGGACTGTTTGAGATTGCGGTTTTAATAAGTGCGACTTTAATAATTATGTTTTTAAAAATTGGAAAAAAATATAAAATAGTCCCCCAAACTACCGGCCATTTGCAATATAGCCCTCCAATGTTCAAAATGCACTAAAGTAGCCCCAAAACTACCAAATTATATAAAAAAGGGCCACTTATTTGACTTCAGTGACTAAATTTTTTTTTTTTTGGAATATCTCAAGAACTAGGGGTGTAAACGAGCTGAGCTTAAGCGAGCTTCCCTTGTTCAGGCTTGGCTCATTTAAATTTTACTCGAGCTCGAGCTCGAGTTAATAATAAGTTGAGCCGAGCCAGCTCGAGCTGGCTCTTATATTTAATGTTTTTGTTTTAAAATTTTTTTTTAACTTCAAGTACTCTTAAACGGCTTAAGAAATTAGTTTGCATATGAGTATTTACTTAGCCTGGCTAGTCAAGTATGGAACCTGAGTCAATACAGTAAGGCATTTGGTTTCAAAGAGAGAGGATATGCATCATTTTATAGATAAGCAAACTTGGGGATTGATGTTTTCTTAACAATGTGGGACAAGTTAACAGGTTGCATTCAGACTACATTGGGACAACGTCCCCTACAAAAAAATATTTTTTTAACGTCTCTCTCTCAATCCCCCTCACCAGTCACAACAGATCTTTCACCTGAACTCTCATTTCCCACTCACTCACTCTCGCTCACCAGACAGGTAGTAATAGTGTTTGGGTCTGTTTGATTCTTCAATAGTTTATGCCTTTCGCAATCTCCTTCAATAGTTTCTGTTTGATTCTTCTTCCTTTCGTTTGGATCTGCTCTAATTGAATCGAGGTCTTTTTAATGATTGCTCTCTCGCTCTTTGATCACGAAGGGTCTAGAATTTTTCATTCTCTAACGCTTAAATATAAATGTAATTTTAAGGTTTTAATAATTATGAGATTTATAATTAATTATGTATTACTTAGTTTATATATATATATATATATATATATATATATATATATACACGAGCTTATACAAGCTATTCACGAGCTAAGCCACTCAAGCCGAGCTTGCCTCATTTAATATTCGAACCAGGATTTGTGTTCATGAAGCGCTTCATTTAATATTCGAGTCAAGCACAAGCCGAGCTTATGCGAGCCGAGCTCGAGCTTGCTCGCGAGACGCTTCGCTCACTTAACAGCCCTATCAAAAACCATAAATTTGATTTTACTTTAATATGACATGGTTTCACTCTGAACGGGTCTTGCATTTTACTTTAATACGACATGAAGCAATTTGATTAATTAGGCTAACTACAGTGACTAATTATTTATTATTTATTCCAAAAAACTTCTTTTTTTTTTAATTTTATTTTTTATTCACCCATTGGTTTTCTTGTTTTTTTAAAAAAATTGTTTGGTTTTTTTTTTTACAATTATTTTATTATTTTATTTGTTAAAAGAATAGGGGTATTATAGGAATATAAAAAAATTAGAGGCCTTTTTGATATAATTTGGTACAAGAGATAGCTCAATCGGTTGAAAACCATATCTAATAAAACAGAGGTCATTAATTCGAATCTCTCATTTCCCCTCTTTGGTACACAAAACTTGATTAATATATATATATGTCAAGCAGAAATCTAGGGTGCACACAAGTCCATAAAATTATTCAGGTTGCACATACTAGTTTAAAGTTAATGTGAGGTATACATCACAGATAACCATTAAACATTGTGTTGTTTCTGCATACAAAAGTTCATTTTTCTTTCATTCTCTCATTATTGAGTATAAAGGAGTTGGTACATTTCAATGGTCATGGCCATTTCTCTGTTTTGATACCAATGACATCAAATAAATATACAACAATTTTGGGCTACTGACTGTCAATCATATGTCCAAGTATGACCGTTCCAATGTATACAACATATTTGTTTTGCTCAATTTATCCAAATTACAAGTTATTAAGAATGGCATTTACTAATCAGTAAGGGTTCAATGGCCAATCAATTTCTAGGTGGCAGCAATCAAATAAACCATTAACTCTCTTTAGAGCTGCTTGCCTATGTTGCAATAACAGATGTGAGGTCTCATCTAAATGCTTTGGCACGTCTTCATTTTCCTTTTTTCGGGGCAATTTTCTTGAAAAACTTTTCCATTTTGATTCAAACTTACAAGCTACACATACAATAAAAAAATAAAATTAAAATTAAAAAAAAAAAAAAAAAAAAATCAATCTCAACAACCTCCAACCAAGATGTATTGTCGATCAAACATTTAGCAAAATCTCAAGTAGAAACATGATAAGATAGCAAAAATACAAAAGTTTATTCGCAAGATCTTATATACAAATATGATACTTATGTTTACATACAATAGTGACACAGAGTATCTCATCATCTCCAATTGATGTACAAGTGAGACGATCCAAGTTTGGCCTCCAACTTAATTGTTCTAAATAAAGCCGATTGTAAAATTGGACAATATGCTCCCTTATTTTTCTAGACTTTAAGGACAACAATCCATTAACTAAAGAATCCACCGTATTGTTTCTTCTATTGGAATTTGCCACCATATGGAAAATTTTATTGTTCTTATCTCCCTCTCTCAACCATAGAGCCCTTAAATCCCTAGAAATTTTTTTCTCCACCTTTTAGCATCAAATAAGGGTCTTCCCTCCGCAATAATATTAAGGTCACAGATTCCAAACAAAAGATCCTTTTTCTGCTTTCCAACATTACCAAAAACCTCTTCGTTCCATTTTTTCAGATCCATTTTCAAGGCTCTCAACTTGAGAGCCAGAATAAAACTAGGGGAACCCTGAAAACTATATAAACATTCACCACTTTTTCACATGTTCCACAAATCTCTCTGACTTCAACCAAATGTTCTCAAACTTAAAATATCATCTGCTCCTAACTGCAACGCCACAATCAAGCACCACAAGGAAGTGGTCCAAAAAGATTCTAGGAATCTCCTTAGAGAAACATTAGGAGACTGAGCTTCCCAATTAGGCAATAGGAGAAACCTATCAATTATGGTCTTATGGTCTAAGATGGCAAATCTCGATTATTGAACCATGTGAAATTCCCACCAACAACAGGGATATCTGTTACACCATGATAAAAAAGGAATTCAAAAAAATCCAGCATAGATGGGGACTATCAGTTGTCGCCTGATCTCTCAAACATTAAAATCACCACCAATACACCATGGCATCTCCCACCAACTAATTAGTTCAACTAATTCATCCCATAGCCATTTCCTATCATTATTGTCATTTTGACCATAAACACCTACAAAAGCCCACTTAAAATTATCACTGACACTTTTATAAAAACTTGCAACTGTATTAGTCCCCACAAACTCCTCAATCCTTTCCACAAGCCGCCTATCCTACATTAAGAAAATCCCTTTGAAAGCCCCTATCAATCCCAAATAACACCAATCCACATGATGATATCCTCATAAACTAGCACCACAGCCCTAGAAATAATCGTTATTTTAGTTTCTTGTAAACAAACCATGTCCACCTTCCAATCCCTAAAGAGACCTTTAATCCTCAACCTTTTATCCCTATCCCTATCATCTTTTTCACAATACAGGAAAGAATCTTAGGCTTCATAAATAACAAATATGGGAAACCAGTAAATTCTTCAAAGACCATAATTCAAATATTTCACTTGAATCAACCGAAGAGATATTCAAGTTGTCATCTCCTTCTTGATTACCGGGATTTCCGTGTAATTAATGTTGCTCCTTCCTTCCATATCCGTCCTCCTTCAATGTTTGCTCCTCCATTTTACCCATTCTACCCCTACATGAATACTCAAATTTCTAAAGCTGCCCCTTTTCTACCAAAGATTCAACATACAACCTTCTTCCATGTTCCACCAAGAGGTCCTTATTCGCTGGCAGCGACATCGTACCATTCAACTCATTCGACTTTGGACCATCATACACCTTTGGGGAAACCATACCCCTACTCCCACAAAAATGGCTACCACCTTTCTTAACTCAGCAACAAAATTGCTCCACCCTCTACCTTCTCACCCCTCAAGAACAACAATGAAGCCTCACCGCCCTCCTACTCCATATTCCACCAGCACCATGTATCGCCCATGACTATTTGTGCACCTCTGCGCAATATATTCCCTGCTATCAACCCTTAAAGTCCTATAAAACACCCAAATTATCCCCCTTTAACACCACCTCCACCATAGCCAGCAACCACGCCACACTCGACTTGCTCAAAACCACCGCTTGTGAAACCCCTCTGCCCCTCTCAATAATACGTAAACCCAAATACCCTACTTCTATCTATAGCTCAAAAGTGTTTGTTTCAGCAAAGAAATAACTCACATCACCCATTGCACTCGAACAAAACTAAAACTGAGAAAATGTAGATAACAGTCCTCTACATAGATGCTGGGACGCTCCTCCACACACCGACGTGAGAACAGGCGAGAGAGAGAACTAACATATCGTCCCCCAAAAACATTGAATGCTTTACAACATTCTTGTCAAATTCTATAAATATGAGACAGCATACATAAGCTCACAGGATGTTAGCTACTTGGTGTCTGCAAAGTAAGAAAAGAAAAGTATATAGTCTTTAAACCCAACAGATTAGAAAAATACCTTCACTTTGGTCCTTAAAACCTCGGATAATACATGCACATACCCACGGCCTTCCTGCATGAGAGGCTTTTGCACCACCTTTAAGTTCACCATTATGTTGTCTCAGACTACACAAAAAGTTCCACTTTGTTAAAGTGAATATTAATGGGACTTGTCCAATTATGAAGAATACCAGTTCTTTCTACTCTGGGAACGAAAAGCTGAGTCCAACAGGGAAAAAGTAGTAAATTTAACAAGGAAGAATAAAAACAGTAAGATAAGCCTTAGATACTTAATACTTTTAGGGTAGAAATACTCAAACAATATTAACACTTTCAAAGAAGAAATAAGAAATAAAAGAAAAAAATATATATATATATAGACAAAATTCCAGCTTAGGAGCCAGCATTTTTTTTTAATCCAAACTCAGATTTGACTATTTCTTAGGCCTAATCAACATGCCAACACAAAATATAAATTACCTCAGGTTTTTGAACTATTGAGGATCAATTACAGATAGCATTAATTAGATGGATGAGATTACAATGGAATAACACAAGGAGACATTTCAAGAATCCTTCTTTAATTCAATTTAACACATAGAAACAAGCCCTCATCAGTGAAGTAAATATTAGCTTAGACATAGGATCTTAATCAAATTACAAAACTTGAAAAAAAAAAAAAAAAAAAAAAAAAAAAAAAAAAAAAAAATTCATACAAGGAAACGTTTTGAAATAAACTCTTGGAATAATGAAACCGCCTAAACCTAAACGGTAAACTATTAAACCATATTAAAATATAGGAGAAACACTAAACGGTTAATAGAGAGTCAAGAAGACACTTAAAAATTTTTTAAAAAAAATTAAAACCGGTTATGCTTTTAAAAAGTATGAGTTCAGAACACGTGTCGTAATTCTAGGCTCTCTCTAAGCCAAAACATTAACGGTAAAGCGGATAATCTATAAAGAAAAACAGGAGACAAAATTGAATGCAAGAGAGACACAGAGAGAGATTTACAAGTAACAGCCAAAACATTAATCATACCATTTCCTTAGTTCCCCAGGAAAATGTAGTGCTTTTTTTTCTTTTTTTCTTTTTTTTTTCTTGGTGAGGGGTGGGGGTGGAGAGCACATTTCAATTGGCCCTTTGTCATTAGAAGTTGATCTCACAACGTCTCTTAGTGACAATGTTAAGTCATGCTTGCAGCTTAAACCCTGCGTTTAATGTTTGACTAAAGTGAAACAAATAAGATACAGTCAGTATAACATAGCCATTAAAACATGTCATGCCAAGAGATAGCTCAATCGGTTGAGAACCATATCTAATAAAGCAGAGGTCATTAATTCGAATCTCTTATTTCCCCTCTTTGGGACACAACTTGATTAATATATATATGTCAAGCAGAAATCTGGGGTGCACAGAAGTCCATAAAATTATTCAGGTTGCACATACTAGCTTAAAGTTAATGTGAGGTATACATCACAGATAACCATTAAACATTGTGTTGTTTCTGCATACAAAAGTTCATTTTTCTTTCATTCTCTCATTATTGAGTATAAAGGAGTTGGTACATTTCAATGGTCATGGCCATTTCTCTGTTTTGATACCAATGACATCAAATAAATATACAACAATTTTGGCCTACTGACTGTCAATCATATGTCCAAGTATGACCTTTCCAATGTATACAACATATTTGATTTGCTCAATTTATCCAAATTACAAGTTATTAAGAATGTCATTTACTAATCAGTAAGGGTTCAACGGCCAATCAATTTCTAGGTGGCAGCAATCAAATAAACCATTAACTCTCTTTAGAGCTGCTTGCCTATGTTGCAATAACAGATGTGAGGTCTCATCTAAATGCTTTGGCACGTCTTCATTTTCCTTTTTTTGGGGCAATTTTCTTGAAAAACTTTTCCATTTTGATTCAAACTTACAAGCTACAAATACAATAAAAATAAAAAATAAAAAAGAAAAGAAAATCAATCTCAACAACCTCCAACCAAGATGTATTGTCGATCAAACATTTAGCAAAATCTCAAGTAGAAACATGATAAGATAGCAAAAATACAAAAGTTTATTCGCAAGATCTTATATACAAATATGATACTTATGTTTACATACAATAGTGACACAGAGTATCTCATCATCTCCAATTGATGTACAAGTGAGACGATCCAAGTTTGGCCTCCAACTTAATTGTTCTAAATAAAGCCGATTGTAAAATTGGACAATATGCTCCCTTATTTTTATAGACTTTAAGGACAACGATCCATTAACTAAAGAATCCACCATATTGTTTCTTCTATTGGAATTTGCCACCATATGGAAAATTTTATTGTTCTTATCTCCCTCTCTCAACCATAGAGCCCTTAACTTATGCCACCAGCACATTTCTTTGGGCAGAATAAACCTCTAAATCCCTATAAATTTTTTTCTCCACCTTTTAGCATCAAATAAGGGTCTTCCCTCAGCAATAATATTAAGGTCACAGATTCCAAACAAAAGATCCTTTTTCTGCTTTCCAACATTACCAAAAACCTCTTCATTCCATCTTTTCAGATCCATTTTCAAGGCTCTCAACTTGAGAGCCAGAATAAAACTAGAGCAACCCTGAAAACTATATAAACATTCACCACTTTTTCACATGTTCCACAAATCTCTCTGGCTTCAACCAAATGTTACTTAAAATATCAACTGCTCCTAACTGCAACGCCACAATCAAGCACCACTAGGAAGTGGTCCAAAAAGATTCTAGGAATCTTCTCAGAGAAACATTAGGAGACTGAGCTTCCCAATTAGCCAATAAACCTATCAATTATGGTCTAAGATGGAAAATCTCGATTATTGGACCATGTGAAATTCCCACCAACAACAGGGATATCTGTTACACCATGATAAAAAAGGAATTCAAAAAAATCCAGCATAGATAGGGACTATCAGTTGTCGCCTGATCTCTCAAACATTAAAATCACCACCAATACACCATGGCATCTCCCACCAACTAATTAGTTCAACTAATTCATCCCATAGCCATTTCCTATCATTATTGTCATTTGGACCATAAACACCTACAAAAGCCCACTTAAAATTATCACTGACACTTTTATAAAAACTTGCAACTGTATTAGTCCCCACAAACTCCTCAATCCTTTCCACCACCCGCCTATCCTATATTAAGAAAATCCCTTTGAAAGCCCCTATCGATCCCAAATAACACCAATCCACATGATGATATCCTCATAAACTAGCACCACAGCCCTAGAAATAATCGTTATTTTAGTTTCTTGTAAACAAACCATGTCCACCTTCCAATCCCTAAAGAGACCTTTAATCCTCGACCTTTCATCCCTATCCCTATCATCGTTTTCACAATACAGGAAAGAATCTTAGGCGTCATAAATAACAAATATGGGAAACCAGTAAATTCTTCAAAGACCATAATTCAAATATTTCACTTGAATCAACCAAAGAGATATTCCAATTGTCATCTCCTTCTTGATTACCAGGATTTTCCGTGTAATGCATGTTGCTCCTTCCTTCCATATCCGTCCTCCTTCAATGTTTGCTCCTCCATATTACCCACTCTACCCCTACATGAATACTCAAATTCCTAAAGCTGCCCCTTTTCTACCAAAGATTCAACATACAACCTTCTTCCATGTTCCACCAAGAGGTCCTTATTCGCTGGCAGCGACATCGTACCATTCAACTCATTCGACTTTGGACCATCATACACCTTTGGGGAAACCATACCCCTACTCCCACAAAAATGGCTACCACCTTTCTTAACTCGGCAACAAAATTGCTCCACCCTCTACCTTCTCACCCCTCAAGAACAACAATGAAGCCTCACCGCCCTCCTACTCCATATTCCGCCAGCAACATGTATCGCCCATGACTATTTGTGCACCTCTGCGCAATATATTCCCTGCTATCAACCCTTAAAGTCCTATAAAACTCCCAAATTATCCCTCTTTAACACCACCTCCACCGTAGCCAACAACCACGCCACACTCGACTTGCCCAGAACCACCTCTTGTGAAAACCCCTCTGCCCCTCTTAATAATACGTAAACCCAAATACCCTGCTTCTATCTATAGCTCAAAAGTGTTTGTTTCAGCAAAGAAATAACTCACATAACCCATTGCACTCGAACAAAACTAAAACTGAGAAAATGTAGATAACAGTCCTCTACATAGATGCTGGGACACTCCTCCACACACCGACGTGAGAACAGGCGAGAGAGAGAACTAACATATCGTCCCCCAAAAACATTGAATGTTTTACAAGATTCTTGTCAAATTCTATAAATATGAGACAGCATACATAAGTTCACAGGATGTTAGCTACTTGGTGTCTGCAAAGTAAGAAAAGAAAAGTATATAGTCTTTAAACCCAACAGATTAGAAAAATACCTTCACTTTGGTCCTTAAAACCTCGGATAATACATGCACATACCCATGGCCTTCCTGCATGAGAGGCTTTTGCACCACCTTTAAGTTCACCATTATGTTGTCTCAGACTACACAAAAAGTTCCACTTTGTTAAAGTGAATATTAGTGGGACTTGTCCAATTATGAAGAATACCAGTTCTTTGTACTCCGGGAACGAAAAGCAGAGTCCAACAGGGAAAATAGTAAATTTAACAAGGAAGAATAAAAACAGTAAGATAAGCCTTAGATACTTAAATCTTTTTGGGTAGAACATCTCAAACAATATTAACACTTTCATAGAAGAAATAAGAAATAAAAGAAAAATATATATATAGACAAAATTCCAGCTTAGGAACCAGCATTTTTTTTTAATCCAAACTCAGATTTGACTATTTCTTAGGCCTAATCAACATGCCAATACAAAATATAAATTACCTCAGGTTTTTGAACTATTGAGGATCAATTACAGATAGCATTAATTAGATGGATGAGATTACAATCGAAGAACACAAGGAGACATTTAAAGAATCCTTCTTTAATTCAATTTAACGCATACAAACAAGCCCTCATCAGTGAAGTAAATATTAGCTTAGACATAGGATCTTAATCAAATTACAAAACTTGAAGAAAAAAAAAAAATGCAAACTCTTCGTACCAATCATAATGTGATATCACATAAAAAAAAATGATATAAAAAAAATATCAACCTATTTGTGCAATAAACTAAACCAAATTAAGATACCCAGATGACAATTTTCAACAAATTAATCAAACCATCCCTTGACAAAGAACAAATCGTGCCAAAAACATATAAAACGTACCGACGAGGGAAATCGGTGGTGACCCCAACGTAGGTTTTGATGGGGACATTGGTAGAGAGAATGAGGTAGACGCACCATGATCTGGAGCTCAATTTAGGTAGTGAAATTCTTGGTTTTGAGTCTTTTGACGGTGATGATGATGATGGCTTTAATGGGTTAAGGTTAGAGTTTGGACTCTTAAGAGATCGGAATGTCCTGGACAGCAGCCTCACCATCATCGGTACTCTGTTTTATTTTTGTAAAGTTCGTAGATTATAATCTTACCTTTATTATTTATTTTATTTTTATTTTATCTTATGAAACCAAAGAGAAGGAGAGGGAAGAAGGGCATTCCCAAATCCCACCATTAGTTTGAGTTAGGATTTTATTTTTCAATTTCAAGTTATTCTAATTTCTAGTAGACTATAAAAAACTTTTGTAGATTAAAATGGTTGGATCTATGCTACACGTTTCACTTTTTTACGCTAATTTCTACACATTTTTAAGTGGCTTTAAAAATCATTATTAAATTAAAATTCTAACAATGATTCGTTCCAAATCTAAAGAAGGTTTTGACCCATTGTCTTGGTCTATTGTCAGCTCATTTTTCAGCCAATTTTTTTATTAAATTATTACTTATTTTAAAAGCTTAAATTATGAGAGCCAATACTTGACGAGAGAGAATGTTTTTGATATTATGTTAAATTACTACTTATTCTAAAAGTTTAAACCGATAAAAATATATGAAATTAATCATTTAATTTATATTTTAATATGTTGGGCCTGTCTTCAATAGGTAGTTCAATCAACTAGGATCACGTCTAATAAAGCAAAGATCACTAGTTCGAATATCTCTCTTCCTTCTTGTGCCAACATGTTTAACATGTTGGGCCTTTGTCTCTGGCTGTGTCGTCTCCTGTTGGCTTCACCATATCTAGTTCACAGTTCACACCCACCTTTAGATGTGCATTGCACATGATTAGTGTCGTTGTCGAGCCCACATTCATTCTTTTGCTGGTTAAGCACATGGTTATAATGTCCTTCATCAATGAATCAACATTTCATCGATGGATTTGAAAGCCAAATTCACGTTTAGAATTTGGTAATTATGGCACCATATCCATTTCAGCAAAAACAACAACAACAAAAAGAAGTCTTCTTTTTTTTTTTCTTTTTTTTTTTTTCCCAACTTCAAGCTTTCACCTTGACAATTCACTTCTTGGGGTCGCCGGCATCATAGTTGTTTGTCAAAATGCCCAAGTGGCCAAGCAGGCCTCCACCCAATAAGTTTTTCATTAATAAATTGGGATGTTGTTGATCATTATGGATTTGGTGAATCATTGGGATTTGGGGTCTCCACAAAAAAAAAAGTAAATTTGGATTCTTGGTGATGTTGGCATCAATAATGTCACCATAGCGATGCTATGGACGATTATAATGGTCTATAAAGTGTAGATAAAATTGGATGCAAGAATCGTTTGAGATTGAAACATTAAACCATCCCTATGTTGATATCAAATAAAGTGAGAAATTGGAAAATCAAAGGGCCTGGAAGTTAGAATATTAGTGCAGTGTTTGATAAACGGTAAGATCAATTCATTTTTTTTTTTTTTGACATGTTCACACAAGAGGAGAAAGGGGGATTCAAATTAGTGACCTTCACTTAATTTAAGCGTAATCACAACCGATTAAGCTACCTCTTGAGGACGGTAAGATCAATTCATTATTAGAATTATTGAAGAGCAAGCCAGGCAACATCAATTGGCTTAATAAGTGTCCACAAATAAATTCCAAGGTCTGTTTAATGAGTTTGCTATTCTTGTTGGGTTTGCATAAGATCAACTCATAAGGGACTGAGCATAATGACACTCTTGAGAATAATACTAATTGGTGTATTGTATAATAAACTCTCTTGGGATTAGGCTTTCCCTAATAATTAAAACGGCCAACCTTTGATATGACCTTAAGCTATGCCCGTTGGCAAGGATGCCTACAAGTCGGCTGGATGTCACCTATGTTAGGTCGGTTTAGCTTGAACTAATCTAGGCCGGCCAAACTTAAATCGATTTGGTTGGTCAGACCAAATTTATCATGGGTGAGTAGGTGTAGGGGAGCATAAAGAGAACCTATACCATAGTAGTTTTTTTTTTTTTTCTTCAGGAAACATATTAGTCTCATTTATTGATAATCAAGAGCAAAAACTCTTACAATACAGGGCAATCTCTAAAGTATCCGTAGCATAAGCTACAAAGATATAAGCGTCAAAGCTGACGTATTACATTTCAGACTCTCAACAAGATTCGCTACTATTCTTTCAGACCGACAACATATTCTTGCTATTTACTCTAGCATAATGTTGAAATAAAAAATTATTTCTCACTATTCTTCTCTCCTTCGAATGAAAATGTGAGAAATAAAATATAATTAAAATAATATTTAAAAACAAATAAAAACTAAAATAGATAGTGTGATAAAAAAATAAAATAAAAAAACAGTAAATAAAAAAATCAGAGTTGCAAAAAATATTGTATTTAACCATACGAAAAACTCATTGCTCTTTGGATAATGCTAGATATTTCAAGAAATTCTTCTCAAAATGCTTCTTAAATGATGTGGCAAGTATTTTTTTCTTAAAATTTTTTTATTTTTTCTCTTTTGTCTCCCACTTCCAAATAAAATAGCGTTTACTACATCATTTGAAAAGAATTCTTGGAACACCTAACAGCCCTCTTGCTCTTTTTCTTATGCATATCCAGTGGCCTTCAAAAGTAGTGGAGAGGCATTGATGAGAATGACATGAGACAGAAAACAGCCCTGCAAAGTGATTGTGGAAATATTATCTTTCCTTTGTTTCTTTGTCTTCTTATTAATTTTTTCCTGGCAAAGAGACATTGGATTCCGTTGGTTACTTGAATGTGGCCAAGTATGGTGGACTCCACTCAGTGATTTATTATGAAAGGAATCAAAGATAAACGCAAAAGAGAAAAGCTCACACTTTATTCGATTGTCGACGACTCCTCCACTCAATCTCAATGATTTAGTAAGAAATGAATCAAGAAAAAAGCAAAAAAGAAAGCTCACCAGTACGTACTTTGCATTATTTGACAAGGAGAGACGACTTGTAAACAAATCTTTGTACTACCGCCAAGCAAAATAGAAAGCTCAATTTAGGTAGTGAAATTCTGGATTTTGACGGTGATGATGATGACTTTAATGGGTTAGGGTTAGGGTTATGGTTTGGGCTTTTAAGAGATTGAAATGTCCAGGACAGCAGCCTCACCATCTTCTCGCTAAATCACTATTTAATTTAAAAGCTTAAGTTTTGAGACCCAACATGTAAAATATGTAGTTGAAATTAAGTTGAATTGACAGAACAATGTTTAAATTAATACAAATATATGAACTTAATAATTTAATTTATATTTTAACAAATCCGGCCACCATCTCCGACTGCTATTATGCATCCGTCACCCTTCGGCACCATCATAGACAACAATCCGTCACCGTGTACAAAGACGACCGTTGTCTCCTGTTGTCTTCACCATATTGAGTTGACACCCACCTTTAGATGTGCAAGACCCGTTCAAGATTAAGGGGGTGTTTGGCAAATGGGATGGCCTAAACACTGTAGTTGATGTAGATTGATGTGAAAAAAAGTAAGAATGTTTGGTATAAAAAAAATGAAAAAGTGGTATGGAAAAGTGAAAAAAATTTTGTTTTGTAGTGATTTTTTTATTTGAATAATAATAAAAAGTGAATAATTTGATATTAAAAGTAAAAAAATTAGAATGTTTTGATGTTGATTTTTTTGGGAAATGTTGATGAACAGTGTTTAGCCCATCCCCATCCCCATTACCAAACAAACCCTAAAACATAAAAACATTTCCTACGTTGATATCAAATAAAGTGAGAAATTGGAAAATTAAAGGGCCCGGAATTTAGGAAATATTTGTGGAGTGTTTGATAAACGGCAAGATCAATTCAATATTACAGCGCCGTAATATTTTTTGTTGTTGGAGACCGTAAAACTGTACCCTTTTTTTTTTTTTTTGTTTTTCATACTCTATGAAGAAAGATCATCTTCATCGCAAAAGAAATGAGTTTCAAATGGAGAGTAAGGGAGGAATTGACAATTTTACCCTTGTACCGGCTCTTTTCCTTTCCGTTTCATTTCCTATTCCATACTAAATAGTCAATAGCCTTGAAAAGTAGTGGAGAGAGGTATTGATTAGACAGAGAAAGTGGTGGTGAATGGTGATAGACTTTATTGGATTGTGGAAATCTTCCTCTTTGTTTCTTTGTAAAGAGACAGAGAGCTTTGGATTCCGTTGGCTTACTTTGAATGAGGTCAACAATGGTGGACTCTAGCTATTGTGTTAGTTTTATTCTGACTACCTATTGTATTGAACAGAGTACGAAATGGGAAAATGAAAGGGGTTTAAATTTTTGGTGTAAAAGCAAAAGAAAGCCTGCAGTCTGATGTTTTGTCCACCTGTTTGCAATTACCATCCATCTTCCTTCAATCAATTCTTCTCTGTTTTTTCCCAACCAACGTCCGAAATTACTTGTTTGACCGACTTTTTGTTTAAATATTTCAAATCAAGGGAGCAAATCGATATACAAAGTATGACCTACAACGACAACTGGTGCTGATGATCAACTTTATTGGATTGTAGAAATCTTTTTCTCTGTCTTTCTTCTTTTTTTCCTGGTAAAGATAGAGAGTTTTGGATTCTGTTGGTTACTTGAATGTGGCCAATTATGCAGAGTCTCCGTAAATCACATGGCCATGGAGCCCATTCAAGGAAAAGATTTTCACAATTCATATCAAGTCTTTTCACAAGTCCATAACAACCGGGGTGGTAATATGCGTTTGCATGTCGGGTTTTGATAGTATCAAAATATATCTATAAAATTATATAGGTTTTATTGAAAAACAAGTGGAGTAAGATCAATTAGCTTAATAAGTGTCAACAAATAAATTCAAAGGTCAGTATAATGAGTGAGTTTCCTATTGTTGTTGGGTTTGCATATAAGCATAAAAATGCGTTTGTTAAAATGAAGAGGTGACCAAACAGACCATTACAAATTGAAGTAGCATCATTGCGACCTGATCCTCCACAAAAAAAGTTAGGTAATTGGGATTGGTGAATTGCTCTTTGTGAGCTTGTGATGTTTCTTTGCATAACTTATTGTTTTTTTTTTTAACATATTCGCACAAGAGAAGATGATAGATTTAAACTAGTAAATTTTGTTTCATAAAGCATGATCCTCAGCCGATTAAACTATTTATGAAAGACGCATAAATTATTGCATTATTAGGTAAAATGGACAGGACAGGATAAGACTTGTCCCTTTGTTAAACTTTTTTTTTTTTTTAAGAGTTGTGATTATTACGTGTATTTTTTTAATTTCACATGAATTTTAATAAAATATTTGATTATCTCACACACACACACACACATATATATATATATATATATATATATATATATATATATATATATATATACTAGTTTGTTCAACCTTAGAGTGGCATGTTTAAATATGTTAAGTTACACGTACACATAGCATTCCCAACATATTAGGTAAAATATTAGTTAAAATTTTTGATGTGTAGCACTAGCATTTCTCTTTTTCATTTTTTTATTTGAAATTATTTGAATATCGTGCTTATTTACTTCTAACCAATCTAATGGAAGTAAAAAAAGGAGCAATTTTAACAACTTCTTAGGATGATTAGCATTTCTCTATGAAAAACAAAAACTACAGTAAATAACAATTCCTTCCTATTTATTGTAGCACAATGTCCAAATAAAAAATTGTTCCCACCATTCGTCTCTCATTCAAATGAAAATATGAAAAATAGAATATAATTAAAAAGAATGAAGATTAATATTTAAAAGCAAGTAGCTAGAGAATATATTAAAGGGCATATAAAAAAATATATATAAGAAAACTTCACAAAAGACTCTTGAACAATTATGCGTTTTGAAAAGAACCCCTCAAATTTAAAAACTCTTAATTTCACCCCTCCAACTTTCAAGTTGATGCAATTTATTCCCCTTCGTCAATTTTTGTCATTAAACCCTAACGAAAACCATAAAAAGATAAAATTACCCTTCAATTTTTTTTTTTTTTTTTTGTTTAAAATGAAAAAATGAAGAAAAAAAAAATGGTCACAAGGTGACCCACGGTTGGGTCACCTTGTGATTAATTTTTTTATAATAACTTTATTATTATTTTTAAATTTTTAATTTCAAATTCATACGGTTATCTTATCACTTTTAACGTGTAAAAACTGATGTGATATATTGCATTAAATTGAAAATTTAGGAGTATTATAATAGTCATTTTAGTACTTTTAACGTTTAAATACTAATAGAGGGGTACATTGCATTAAATTAAAAGTTCACAAGGTATCTCAAAGTTCAATCGGCTGGGACCACGCCTAATGAAGCAGAAGTCACTAGTTCGAATCTCTCTCCTCCTTCTTGTGCGGACATGTCAAAAAAAAAAGTTCACAAAGTGAAATTGAGAATTTTTAAAATTTGGAAAAGTTTTCTCAAAACGCATAGTAGTTCAGAAGTCTAAAGTGAAGTTTCAAAAAATAACTAAAATAAAGAATTGCACTTTTTTCCCGCAATATTTTAGCTATTGCATGTTGTTGGAGAAGTGTAAAACTCTTTTTTTTTTTTTTGGTGCATACTCAACGAAGAATGATCATCTCCATCTCAAAAGAAATAGAATTGTCCTCAAGAGGTAGCTCAATCGGTTGGAACCACGCCTTATGAAGTGGTAGTCACTAGTTCAAATTTTCTTCTCCTTTCTTACGTGGACATGTAAAAAAAAAAAAAAAAAAAAAATTAAAATTGAGAGGGACGATTAGTTATTTTAAGAAGGGAAGAATTGACAATTTTACCCTTTTACCGGCTCGTCTCCTTTCCATTTCATTTCCTATTCCATACTGAATTGTCAATAGCCTTAAAAAGTAGTGGAGAGAGGTATTGATGAGACAGAGAAAGTGGTGGTGACAGACTTTTATTGGATTGTGGAAATCTTTTTCTTAATTTCCTTTGTTTCTTTGTCTTTCTTCTGTTTTTTTTCCTGGTAAAGAGACACAGAGAGAGCATTGGATTCCGTTGGCTTACTTGAATGAGGCCAACAATGGTGGACTCTAGCTACTCCATGATTTAGTACGAAAGGAATCAAAGAAAAAGCAAACTAGAAAGTTCACCTTCACTTGCATTATTGGACAAAGAGAGAGACTTCTAAACGACTAAAACTAAGTCTTTGTATTATTATCGATGTACCTCTCCGATAGTTGTATTATATTGTAATCTCTCTGCACCAAAAATTACATAATTTTTTTTTTAATAAAAAAAATACAAAATACTACATTATAATTTTGAACGATATTGCTTCAATTGAATGTTTGAAAAACATTACAAATAATTTGGTAATTCCCTAAAATTTTAGTTTTGGTCTGACTACCTATTGTGTTGAACAAAGTACGAAATGGGAAAATGAAAGGGGCTTTTGGTTTTTTTTTGGTGTAAAAGCAAAAGACCTGCAGTCTGATCTTTTGTTCACCTGTTTGCAAATTTAATTGGGTATGGTGTATTTGGAAATTGTTGCGAGAATTAATAAAGAGCGAATGAATGATTTTGTCTTAAATGAGTTAAATTTGATTGATGCAATTTAATTAAGAGCTTTATTTAAAAATAGAATTTCAAAATTTACACGTAGAGATCGACTTTAATAACCATGGGCGGCTATAATTTGTTTGAACTAGGGTTTTTATTAAAAGAAAATATCATCCTAATTTGGAAAATAGGTAATATTTGTGCAAAATAAAATTTTTCTTTAACGGGGGAGATTCAATCTTATGCCCTATTAATATTTGATTTGCTAATTAACCATTAAAATTTGGGTAGCTAGCTAGTTTTATACTTGGCAAATAATTAGTTATACTCCTTATTATATAACTTTTTTTTTTTTTTTTTTTCGACATGTCCGCACAAGAAGAGGAGAGAAAATTTGAACTAGTGACTTCCGCTTCATGAGGTGTGGTCCCTACCCGATTGAACTATCCCTTGGAAATCCCTAATTATATAACTAATATTTTCATCGATTCTTTTATCATATGAATTAAATGGATGAATTAGGTTTTCTTCTTGGTAAACGATGAATTAATTAGGTAGCCAAAAAGAAAGAAGGAAGGCGACAATCCTAGTACCAGAATTGGAAAGGTTTCAACCGCCCCATCCTCAAAGTAGTGCAAAAGTCTAAATATAAAAGCCATATCGGCAGTACCAATAAATGATGTGTAAAAATTATAAAAACTAGTTAGAAATTAAAGATGAGATTGCATTACTTAAAATAAAATAAAATAAAGTATGATCAAGATTTCTTTTAATATATATATATTAGATGTCATTTGTTAAGAAAATGCTATGATAATGAAATGGACAATCTATTTTCCCATATTTAGAGGAGTGCAACACTGCTTTGCAGTTTCGGCTGCCTTTTGTTTTTTCTTTGCTCATTTTTAGTTTTTATCAAAGTGAGATTTGATTAAAGATATTATCACGTTTCAAAGTGAGAAGTTGGATCCAAAGAAACGCACTCTCACTTATTTGTTTGATCCATCTCTCACAAATTTCAAGTCTCTGCCAATACTATACTGAATACTTTCTCTATCATATCACAACCTATTTGACAATTACAATTACTAGTCTAAACACCCAATAAAAAAGAAATGACAAAGTTTTTCTTCAAACTGGGTTAAAAGAATTTTCTTCAACTTAATTTATAAAAGTGACATGTGTCCCATAAATATGTGAGAACAGTGAAATGCACATATTTTTTTTAATAGTAGGGGCAAAGTTGAAATAAATTTTATTAAAAATTCATGTGCATCTCACATGTTATTAATAAAAATGACACATGTCACTTTTATAGAATAGATTGAATGAAATTCTTTCAACCCAATTTGGAGGAAAACTTTGCCCAAAAAGAAAAGAGTATAAAGTTAACCAACAAAAAAAAAAAGAAAAAAGAAGCAAATTAAACTCAATTGAAACCCTCTCAAGACAAGTTGATTGTTAATTTAATTCTCAATCTCAAAATAATTTAAACAATAAATTCTAAATGTCCACATTCCATTACTAGCAGCAATATATATATATTCCACTTAGTTTGAGGTAGTTGAAATTTTGTGAATTCCCTCGAACTAAACAAGGATTCATAGATAGATCTTGAAGCTTATTGATGAGAGCCAAAACACCCTCCATGTTAGAGCCGTAGATTGATGGCGTGATTAACTTTGTTTAACCATCTGAATTAAGGACAACATATATATTTCAAACCAATTAAGGTTTCATAGTTGTCGGTAGATAAAATTGGATGCAACAAGTGACTGAGATGCATGTAAACATAAAAGCATCCCTTTTGTTTATGTCATATAAAGAAAGAGAGATCCTGTTTCTCCTATTAATTCTTGCTGCTATTCTTGTTGGGTTTGCATAAAAATGAGTTTGTTAAAATGAAGAGGTGACCAATTAATTAGCAGATAGGTAGAGATTATTCAGATAGAATTTAATGGGGTTGGCAGTGAAGGACCCCCAATTGCTATTAGAGAGGACCATTTGACAGCTTTTCATTTATTTTTTGTAATGAATATTGGTGGTGACTGCTGACCAACTTACTTTGTCGGAGGAGTTGGTTGTCTCTCGCTCCTTGCCAGTAAATTAAAGTCATGACCTGTATTTATTTCTTCACATGGTTTGGGTGGCAGTTGGGGAATAAATACCGAAGGAAGATGGATTTTTAGACTTTTATAATATTTCTAGGGAGAGGCTTACATACGGTCTAAAGTGAAATTTCTTTTCTTTCTAAAAAAAACTATTTCTAACTTAAAAAACTATATTTTCTAACATAATCACCTCTTAGCTGTAGCATCAGGGAAATAGTTACTCTCAAGGAGGAGAATTTGGTGAAAAAGTTGGATCGGGATTCCTCTAGTAGTTTCTTGCATTTAGAAAATGTTATCTATTAATTAAGGTGGTGGCATATTATCAAGGCAAAAAAAAAAATCCTCCTAAAATGTTATCAAGTCTTTAAAGATTAGTTTTGTTAGTTCCGTACGTACGTACCTGTCTATTGTCTTCATACAAAGTAGGAAATAGGAAAATGAGAAGGCTTTGAAATTGGAAATTATTAGGAGAATGATCAAGTCCATTGATGATGAGCTTAGAAGCTATATATTAAAATTGCATGAGTTTGGATTTATCTCATCATTTAATCAAAGAATTTGAGCTAATATTATATTTCTCTTTCACTTTTATCTTTTCAATTTCTACAAAACATATTGAGATTTATTATTTGTTGAGCAGTAACTTCCTGATTTATTCATTAATTTCTACCCAGAAAAACCATGAAAGCTGCAGAGTTGGTTGTTTCTTCTTTTTTTCCTGGTAATTAATGGTGTTTGGCTACTTTGAATTGAGGCCAACAATGGTGGACTCTAGCTACTCCATGATTTAGTATGAAAGGAATCAAAGAAATTAAAAAGGCAAAATAGAAAGCTCACCTCCACTTGCATTATTTGACAAATAAGGAGAGACGACTTGTAAACGACTAAAACTAAGTCTTTGTATCTCCACTGATGTACCTCTCCAATAGCTGTATTATAGGACAAATAAGGAGAGAAGACTTATAAACGACTAAAACCAAGTTTTTGTATCCCCACCAATGTACCTTTCCAACAGCTATATTGTAACCCCTCTAAACCAAAAATTACATAATTTTTTTTTAAAAAAAAAAAATACAAAATACTACAAGTCGTCTATTTTGTATTTTTAGAAAATACAAAATACTACAAGACTTCAAAATTTTCTGGTAATTTTGAGTGATGTTGCTTCAATTGAAAGTTTGAGAAAACATTACAAATTATTTGGTAATTCCCTAAAATTTTAGTTCTCTTCTGACTACCTATTGCGTTGAACAAAGTAGAAATGGGAAAATAATTTGTGTTTTTTTTTTTATTTTATCTTCTCAAAACAAAACACTAACAAACATTCTTGAAAACAAAAAAAATCATTTTCACTTTCATATTTCATCAAAACACTCTTTCAAACCAAATTTAAAAACACACACACACACAAAAAAAGGACGTACGTAAGACAACAGCAAAATAGAGGGAACGGGAGAGAAGTAGAGCAAATAATTTTGGGTCTTCATATATTTTTGGGTGTTCTAATTAAGTTGGCGTGTCATTGTTTTATTAAAGAGCACCAACAACTTAATTTGTGTCAAATTCCTATAGAAATTATTCTATATATACATTAAAACACTCTCTCAAGTCTCAAACCAATTGTTGTTTTTTTTTTTTATTTCCTCAAAATATATTAACAACGTACCAGAACCTTTATTAACTTTTTTACGTGTTTGATCTACAATTTATTTTTCTAGCTAGAAAGAAAATAGGATTTAGTTATGGTGATCGATCTTTCTAATTTTTTCACTACTTTCTTCCCTTTGACTAGCAAGGTCTATATATGTATGTTGGCGACACCAAAGACTTCGATCAGCAAAAGGCTCCTTTCAAGTTTTGAGTGTTTTGGTTTTTTTTTTCTAAGTCAAGTTTTGAGTGTTAGATGGGAAATGATACACATATTCTTATTTTCTATTTTACCCTCATATATTTCATATATTTTTTTGATGTGATAGTAAAAATTATTATTAAATTTTAGATAAATTAGTACTTTTAAATTTTGAATATAATACTAATTTTTACTGCAACATTAAAAAAATGTTCATGTAAAAATATGAAAGTAAGAATATATGTACCATTTCTAGAGTGAAATAATGCAAGTGCCAGCTTCCTTTTTTCTTTGTTTCTCACCTCTGTGGAGTCCAACCATAATTGGCCGCCACATTCAATCAACCAACATGTCTCTTTTGAGCTGATTAAGAAAAACACTTTATATATATATATATATATATATATATATATATATATATGTTAGGTGCTCTTTTGATGTTCTTTTACTGTGATATTCTAGACCTAGGTACATATTATTTTCTAAAAAGAAACTTCCCTTATTTCTCTCACTTAATTGATTTTCAGAAAATAATGTCCATCTAGGATGAGAAGAACAATAATTGCTCTTATGGTGTTCTCTTAGTGTTTTCATGGTCTTAGGTAGATATTATTTTATAAAAATCAAATGAAAGAAATAAATGAAGTTTTTTTTTTTTTTAAAAAAAATAATATCCACTCAGGAATAGAAGAAGACAATAGAGCATGTAACATTTCTCCAAAATAGTTTGTATTTGAAGAATGTAAAGCATTTGTTTTTTTAGACATTTTTAGGATAAAAACAGTTTCATTCTTTGGTAATGTGTTTTGGAGTATGTTGATATAAATGCGAAAATAATTTTAAATATTTGTGATTAATTTATATTTTATACAAAAATTTATTACAAATTAGTTTCTAAAAGCGACATATGTTCTTAGCATATAAGAAATACATTATTTGTGAGTAGAGTCAATACGCATTTATATGCAAATTGTACGAGATATACTTGCTTACCATTTGCATGCCATTACAAATTTGACGAAATTAGGATTGGTGAATGAGAATGCTACAAGTATGATTTTTGTTCTCCTTTTATTTCAAAATACCGTTAAAATATTTCAAATAAATGGAGCAAATTGATATACAATAATACAAAGTATGGGTTAAAAGTCATTTGTAAAACTTCAACCTTTTTTATTTATTTATTCTCAAAACAAAAATACTAACAACCAATCTAAAACACAAAACACTTAAAAAAAATTATTTTCACTTTTATATTACATTAGAATACCTTTTCAAACTAAAAAAAGAAGGAATAATTCAATATACTATATTTGTACTATTTCTAATAAAGTATGTGATTATCTTATGCATTAATGTAACATTAACTAGATTATTTTGGAGTGATAGCGAAGATGTGGTTATCATTGTTTTCCTGAGTCATTACAAATGATATTGGAGTCTCTTAATAGTAAGCCGTGTGGTACAGTTAGTAGAGCATTTTGATTAATGAGTATTTAATTTGTGATTAATTACCCTTAATTCAAGGAATTTGTTTTGTATTTGAAATTAGCTTAAAGCTCTATAAATAGAGTCATCTACTTAAATCACATATCAAGGAAAATGTAACAAATTAAGAAAATGAAAATTACCAAAAAATTAGAATGTAGTATTTTGTATTTTTTTTTTTAAAAAAAAATTATGAAATAGTTTTTGTCATTTTTTTGTGGAGAGGGGTTACAATACAATTTTGATGATAATTTGGGATAAAAATAAATAAATAAAAAAAATAAAAAAATAAAAAATTATCGTAGTCAATCACAATTGTTGGAGAGGTACTTCGGTGGGGATGCAAAGACTTTATTTTAGGTGTTTACAAGTCTTCTCTTCTTATTTGTTAAATAATGCAAGTGTAGATGAGCTTTCTATTTTGCTTTTTCTTTGATTCCTTTCATACTAAATCACAAACTTGGAGTTTTGGAGTGGAGTCCACCATAATTGGCAACATTCAATCAACCAACTCATCTCATTAATTGGGCTCTCTTTTTTTTCTTTTTTTTTTTGTTTAAAAAAAAAAGACACTTCTATACTTTTATATATATATATATATATATATATATATATATATATATATATATATATATATATATATCCTTCAAAATAGCATGTATTTAAAGAATATCAAAATGATATTTCTTGGCATTATGTTTTATTTTTATTTTTTTATGGATAAAAACAGCTGCTTTCTATGGTAATGTGCTTTGGAGCATGTTTTCTTGTTTTTGTTTTAACGAAAATTCTAATGTGATATAAATATGAAAATAATTTTAACATTTGTGATTATTTTTATATTTTATATAAAAATTTCTTAAGCAAAAGAAAACAAAACATAGAAATTGAGAAATATATATATCTGAGCAAGCACGCTACAAACTTCCTCGAAGCATGCAGTTTTGAATTCACTTTTGAGATCCCAATTACTTATGCATTTGCATCTTAATTTGCATCGTTTCCTGATTTATTCATTAATTTCTTCCCAAAAAAAACCATGAAAGCTGCAGAGTTGTTTGTTTCTTTTTTTTTCCTGGTAATGGACTTTCCTTTGTTTGGATTGTGGAAATCTTTTTCTTTCCTTTGTTTCTTTGTCTTTCTTCCTTTTTCCTGGTAAATTGGCTTACTTGAATGAGGCCAACAATGGTGGACTCTACTCCATGATTTAGTATGAAAGGAATCAAAGAAAAAGCAAAATAGAAAGCTCACCTACACTTGCATTATTTGACAAATAAGGAGAGAAGACTTGTAAACGACTAAAACAAAGTCTTTGTTTGGTAATTGGACCTTGTAATTTTCTGATAATTTTGAGAGATATTGCTTCAATTAAAAATTTGAAAAAACATTACAAATTATTTGGAAATTCCCTAATTTATTTATTTATTTATTTTCGTCCGTTTGCTTAGCATTTAGCAAATACTTTTGAGTAAAAAGGCTCCATCATCGCCATTCACAGAGTTTTTGAGCAAAAGAAAGCCTGCAGTTTGATCTTTTGTACGTCCACCTGTTTGCAATTTCTATCCATCTTCCTTCAATCAATTCTTCTGTGTGTTTTTTTTCCAAGCAACGTCCGAAATTACTTGTTTGACTCACTTTTATGTTATGTGGCTTTTTCTTCATTTTCATCTTAAACACTTCAAAATATTAAAGAAATGCTTTAAAAAAAAAAAATTACAAAAAAATGTATATTGCGGCACCTAAACCAAATCAAGTCCGAAAGGATATATACTTTGGGTCAATTAAGCTTTTAATATTGGTTACCTGTAATACTTTGGGTCAATTTAGTGTTATTTTCTTCTTCTTTTTTTAATTAAAAGTAGTTTGGCTCTTTTTACCTGTAATACTTTGGATCTTTTTTTATTTTTATTACATAATTTTTTTTTTTCCTCTGCACTAAAAATTACATAATTTTTTTTTTTTTTTTTAAAAAAAATACAAAATACTACATTTCACCCCTCAAACTTTCAAGTTGATGCAATTTACGCCCCTTCATCAATTTTTGTTGTTAAACCCTAACGAAAATCGAAGAAAGACAAAATTACCCTTCAATTTTTAATTTTTTAAAATGAAAAAATGAAGAAAAAAAATGGTCACAAGGTGACCCAACCGTGGGTCACCTTGTGACCATTTTTTTATAATAACTTTAATTTTTAATTTCAAATTAAGAGTAAATTTAGAATTTGATAATAAAGTCAGGGGTATATGGTTTTTTTTTTGACATGAGGGGTATATGGTTATTTTATCACTTTTAACGTCTAAAAACTGATGAAATGATATATTGCATTAAATTGAAAGTTTAGGAGTACTATAATGGTCATTTTATCACTTTTAACATTTAAATACTAATGGAGGGGAACATTGCATTAAATTAAAAGTTCATAAGGTGAAATTGAGAGTTTTTAAAATTTGGAGAAGTCTTCTCAAAACGCATAGTAGTTTGCGAGTTCAAAGTGAAGTTCCAAAAAAAAAAAACTAAAATAAAGAATTGCACTTTTTTCCTCATTATTTTCCTCGTTTGGTAAAAAAATTAAAAACGCTTTTAAGGGTCTAAAAAGTGTGAAAATGGCCAAAACGCACTTTTGGCAAAAACTTAAAAATGAAGCTTTTACCCAAAAGCTCTTTTTGACTTAAAAGCTTTATTTCTCAAACTCAATCCCAAACATACTCTAAGTCTTTGTATCATCACTGATGTACCTCTCCAACAATTGTATTATATTATAACCCCTCTGCACCAAAAATTACATAATTTGTTTTTTTTTTTTCTTTTTCTTAAAAATACAAAATACTAGATTGTAATTTTGAAAGATATTGCTTCAATTGAAAATTTGAAAAACATTACAAATTATTTGATAATTCCCTAAAATTTTAGTTTTGGTCTGACTACCTATTGTGTTGAACAAAGTACGAAATGGGAAAATGAAAGGGGTTTTTGTTTTTATCATCCGTTTGCCAAGCATTTAGCAAAGACTTTTGAGTAAAAAGGCTCCATCATCGCCATTCACAGAGTTTTTTTTGGTGTAAAAGCAAAAGCCCTGCAGTCTGATCTTTTGTTCACCTGTTTGCAAATTTAATTGGGTATGGTGTATTTGGAAAATGTTGCGAGAATTAATAAAGAGCGAATGAATGATTTTGTCTTAAATGAGTTAAATTTGATTGATGCAATTTAATTAAGAGCTTTATTTAAAAATAGAATTTCAAAATTTACACGTAGAGATCGACTTTAATAACCATGGGCGGCTATAATTTGTTTGAACTAGGGTTTTTATTAAAAGAAAATATCATCCTAATTAGGAAAATAGGTAATATTTGTGCAAAATAAAATTTTACTTTAATGGGGGAGATTCAATCTTATGCCCTATTAATATTTGATTTGCTAACTAACCATTAAAATTTGGGTAGCTAGCTAGTTTTATACTTGGCAAATAATTAGTTATACTCCTTAATTATATAACTTTTTTTTTTTTTTTTTTTTTTTTTTCGATATGTCCGCACAAGAGGAGGAGAGAAAATTTGAACTAGTGACTTCCGCTTCACGAGGCGTGACCCTTACCTGATTGAGCTATCCCTTGGAAACCCCTAATTATATAACTAATATTTTCATCGATTCTTTTATCATATGAATTAAATGGATGAATTAGGTTTTCTTCTTAGTAAACGATGAATTAATTAGGTAGCCAAAAAGAAAGTAGGAAGGCGACAATCCTAGTACCAGAATTGGAAAGGTTTCAACCGCCCCATCCTCAAAGTAGTGCAAAAGTCTAAATATAAAAGCCATATCGGCAGTACCAATAAATGATGTGTAAAAATTATAAAAAACTAGTTAGAAATTAAAGATGAGATTGCATTACTTAAAATAAAATAAAATAAAGTATGATCAAGATTTCTTTTAATATATATATTAGATGTCATTTGTTAAGAAAATGCTATGATAATGAAATGGACAATCTATTTTCCCATATTTAGAGGAGTGCAACACTGCTTTGCAGTTTCGGCTGCCTTTTGTTTTTTCTTTGCTCCTTTTTAGTTTTTATCAAAGTGAGATTTGATTAAAGATATTATCACGTTTCAAAGTGAGAAGTTGGATCCAAAGAAACGCACTCTCACTTATTTGTTTGATCCATCTCTCACAAATTTCAAGTCTCTGCCAATACTATACTGAATACTTTCTCTATCATATCACAACCTATTTGACAATTACAATTACTAGTCTAAACACCCAATAAAAAAGAAATGACAAAGCATTCCTTCAAACTGGATTGGAAGAATTTTCTTTAACTTACTCTATAAAAGTGACATGTGTCCCATAAACATGTGAGAACAGTGAAATGCACATATTTTTTTAATAGTAAGGACAAAGTTGAAATAAATTTTATTAAAAACTCATGTGCATCTCACATGTTATTAATAAAACGGACACATGTCACTTTTATAGAATAGATTGAATGAAATTCTTTCAACTCAATTTGGAGGACAACTTTGCCCAAAAAGAAAAGAGTATAAAGTTAACCAAAAAAGAAAAAAGAAAAAAGAAGCAAATTAAACTCAATTGAAACCCTCTCAAGACAAGTTGATTGTTAATTTAATTCTCAATCTCAAAATAATTTAAACAATAAATTCTAAATTTCCACATTCCATTACTAGCAGCAATATATATATATATTCCACTTAGTTTGAGGTAGTTAAATTTTGTGAATTCCCTCGAACTAAACAAGGATTCATAGATAGATCTTGAAGCTTATTGATGAGAGCCAAAACACCCTCTGGCCATGTTAGAGCCGTAGATTGATGGCGTGATTAACTTTGTTATAATGTCCTTCATCAATGAATCAACATTTCATCGATGGATTTGAAAGCCAAATTCACGTTTAGAATTTGGTAATTATGGCACCATATCCATTTCAGCAAAAACAACAACAACAAACAAAAGTCTTTTTTTTTTTTTTTTTTTTTTTTTTTTTCCAACTTCAAAGATTTCACCTTGACAATTCACTTCTTGGGGTCGCCGGCATCATAGTTGTTTGTCAAAATGCCCAAGTGGCCAAGCAGAGAGAAGGCCTCCACCCAATAAGTTTTTCATTAATAAATTGGGATGTTGTTGATCATTATAGATTTGGTGAATCATTGGGATTTGGGGTCTCCACAAGAAAAAAAAAGTAAATTTGGATTCTTGGTGATGTTGGCATCCATAATGTTACCATAGCCATGCTATGGACGATTATAATGGTCTAGGAATTGTGGACAAAATTGGATGCAAGAATCGTTTAAGATTGAAACATAAAAACATCCCTATGTTGATATCAAATAAATTGAGAAATTGGAAAATCAAAGGGCCTGGAAGTTAGAATATTAGTGGAGTGTCTGATAAACGGAAAGATCAATTCATTATTAGGATTATTGAAGAACAAGCCAGGCAACATCAATTGGCTTAATAAGTGTCAACAAATAAATTCCAAGGTCTGTTTAATGAGTTTGCTATTCTTGTTGGGTTTGCATAAGATCAACTCATAAGGGACTGAGCATAATGACACTCTTGAGAATAATACTAATTGGTGTACTGTATAATAAACTCTCTTGGGATTAGGCTTTCCCTAATAATTAAAACGGCCAACCTTTGATATGACCTTAAGCTATGCCCGTTGGCAAGGATGCCTACAAGTCGGCTGGATGTCACCTATGTTAGGTCGGTTTAACTTGAACTAATCTAGGCCGGCCAAACTTAAATCGATTTGGTTGGTCAGACCAAATTTATCATGGGTGAATAGGTGTAGGGGAGCATAAAGAGAACCTACACCATAGTAGGTTTTTTTTTTTTTTTTAGGAAACATAGTAGTCTCATTTATTGATAATAAAGAGCAAAAACTCTTACAAGGGCAAGCTCTAAAGTATCCGTAGCATAAGCTACATAGATACAAGCGTTAAAGTTGACATATTACATTTCAGACTCTCAACAAGATCCGCTACTATTCTTTCAAACCGACAACATATTATTGCTATTTACTCTAGCATAATGTTGAAATAAAAAATTATTTCTCACCATTCTTCTCTCTTTCGGATGAAAATATGAGAAATAAAATATAATTAAAACAAATAAAAAATAAAATAGATAGTGTGATAAAAAATAAATAAATAAATAAAATCAAAGTTGCAAAAAATATTGTATTTAACCATACGAAAAACTCATTGCTCTTTGAATAAGGCTAGATATTTCAATGGATCCTTCTCAAAATGCTTCCCAAATGATGTGGCAAGTATTTTTTTCCTTAAAAAATTTTCATTCTCTCTTTTGTCTCACTCCCACACAAAATAATACTTGCTATATCATTTGAAAAGATTTTGGAAAGAATTGTTGGGATACGTAGCAGCTCTCTTGCTCTTTTTCTTATGCATATCCAATAGCCTTCAAAAGTAGTGGAGAGGCATTGATGAGAATGACATGAGCCAGAAAACAGCCCTGGAAAGTGATTGTGGAAATCTTATCTTTCCTTTGTTTCTTTGTCTTCTTATTAATTTTTTCCTGGTAAAGAGACAGAGAGCTTTGGATTCCGTTGGTTACTTGAATGTGGCCAAGTATGGTGGACTCCACTCAGTGATTTATTATGAAAGGAATCAAAGATAAAAGCAAAAGAGAAAAGCTCACACTTTATTCGATTGTCGACGACTCCTCCACTCAATCTCAATGATTTAGTAAGAAATGAATCAAGAAAAAAGCAAAAAAGAAAGCTCACAGTACTTTGCATTATTTGACAAGAAGAGACGACTTGTAAACAAGTCTTTGTATCACCACCAAGCAAAATAGAAAGCTCAATTTAGGTAGTGAAATTCTGGATTTTGACGGTGATGATGAAGACTTTAATGGGTTAGGCCCGTTAGGGTTAGGGTTAGGATTTGGACTTTTAAGAGATCGAAATGTCCTGGACAGCATCCTCGCCATCTTCCTTCAATCAATCCTTCTCTGTTTTTTCCCAGGCAACGTCCGAAATTACTTGTTTGACCGACTTTTTGTTTAAATATTTCAAATAAATGGAGCAAATCGATATACAAAGTATGGCCTACAACGACAACTGGTGCTGATGATCAACTTTATTGGATTGTAGAAATCTTTTTCTGTCTTTCTTCTTTTTTTCCTGGTAAAGATAGAGAGTTTTGGACTCTGTTGGTTACTTGAATGTGGCCAATTATGCAGTCTCCGTAAATCACATGGCCATGGAGCCCATTCAAGGAAAAGATTTTCACAATTCAAATTAAGTCTTTTCACAAGTCCATAACAACCGGGGTGGTAAAATGCGTTTGCATGTCGGGTTTCGATAGTATCAAAATATATCTATAAAATTATATAGGTTTTATTGAAAAAACAAGTGGAGTAAGATCAATTAGCTTAATAAGTGTCAACAAATAAATTCAAAGGTCAGTATAATGAGTGAGTTTCCTATTGTTGTTGGGTTTGCATTTAAAAGCATAAAAATGCATTATTAGGTAAAAGGGACAGGACAGGACAAGATATGCTCCCTTTGTTAAAACATATATATATTTTAAGAGTTGTTATTGTTACATGTATTTTTTTTTTTTTAATTTCACATGAATTTTTAATAAAATATGTGATTATCACACACACACACATATATATATATATATATATATATATATACTAGTTTGTTCAACTTTAGAGTGGCATGTTTAAATGTGTTTAAGTTACACATACACATAGCATTTCCAACATATTAGGTAAAATATCAATATTAGTTAAAATTTGGGATGTGTAATACTAGCATTTCTCTTTTTCATATTTTTATTTGAAAGAGAGAGGAATAGTGAGAAACAATTTTTTATTTGAACATCGTGCTATAGTAAATAACGAGAGTTGTTATTTACTTATAGCCAATCTAGCTACTGGAAGTAAAAAAAGGAGCAATTTTAACAACTTCTTCAGATGTTTAGCATTTTTCTATGAAAAATATAAACTACAGTAAATAACAATTTCTTGCTATTTATTATAGCACAATGTCCAAATAAAAAATTGTTTCCCACCATTCGTCTCTCATTCAAATGAAAATATGAAAAATAGAATATAATTAAAAAGAATGAAGATTAATATTTAAAAGCAAGTAGCTAGAGAATATATTAGAGTGCATATATATATATATATATATATATATATATATATAAAAAGAAAAAAAAAAAGAAAAAAAGAAAACTTCACAAAGAACCCTTGAACTATGATGTGTTTTGAGAAGACCTCCTTAAATTTTAAAAACTTTCAATTTCACCCCTTGAACTTTTAAGTCGATGCAATTTACGCCACTTCGTCAATTTTTGCCGTTAAACCCTAATGAAAACCATAAAAAGACAAAATTACCCTTCAATTTTCGTTTTTTTTTTTAAATGAAAAAATGAAGAAAAAAAATGGTCAGTGGGTCACCTTGTGATTATTATTATTATTATTTTTTTTATAATAAATTTATTTTTTAATTTCAAATTAAGAGTAAATTTAGAATTTGATAATAACGTCAGGGGTATATGGTTATTTTATCACTTTTAACGTTTAAAAATTGATGAAATGATACATTGCATTAAATTGAAAGTGTAAGAGTACTATAATAGTCATTTTATCACTTTTAACGTTTAAAAATTGATGAAATGATACATTGCATTAAATTGAAAGTGTACGAGTACTATAATGGTCATTTTATCACTTTTAACGTTTAAATACTAATAGAGGGATACATTGCATTAAATTAAAAGTTCAGAATGTGAAATTGAAAGTTTTTGAAATTTGGAGTAGTTTTCTCAAAACGCATAGTAGTTCGGGAGTCCAAAATAAAGTTTTTTTTAAAAAAAAACTAAAATAAAGAATTGCACTTTTTTCCCTCAATATTTTAGCTATTCTTGCTGGAGAAGCATAAAACTCTTTTTTTTTTTTTTTTGGTGCATGCTCAACAAAGAATGATCATCTCCATCTCAAAAGAAATAGAATTGTCCTTAAGAGTTAATTTAATCAGCTGGGATCACGCCTTATGAAGCAGTGATCACTAATTTGAAACCCCCTCCCCTTTTCATGTAAACATGTAAAAAAAAAAATTAAAATTGAGAGGAATGATTAGTTATTTTAAGAAGGGAGAAATTGACAATTTTACCCTTCTACCGGCTCGTCTCCTTTCCATTTCATTTCCTCCATACTGAACAGTCAATAGCCTTAAAAAGTAGTGGAGAGAGGCATTGATTAGACAGAGAAAGTGGTGGTGATCGACTTTATTCAGTTATTGGATTGTGGAAATCTTTTTCTTTCCTTTGTTTCTTTGTCTTTCTTCTGTTTTTTTCCTGGTAAAGAGTCAGAGAGAGCATTGGATTCCGCTGGCTTACTTGAATGAGGCCATCAAGGGTGGACTCTAGCTACTCCATGATTTAGTACGGAAGGAATCAAAGAAAAAACAAAATAGAAAGTTCACATTATCAGACAAATAAGGAGAGAGACTTTTAAACAACTAAAACAAGTCTTTGTATCTCCACCAATGTACCTCTCCAACAGCTATATTGAAAGTTGTAATTCCTCTACACCAAAAATTACATAAAGAAACGACGGTGCCATCAATCATTTCATACAATGAAATGGTTAATGGTTTACATATAACAAAAATATCAACATTGCCAGGCCCTCTAGAGTTAAATTTTTTTGTTCTTGTCTATTAATTTCATACAAAGTAGAAAATGGGAAAATGAAATCGCTTTGAAATTGAAAATTATTGGAACAACAAACAAAACAGAGGGTTTAGCCGTTGGAGAATGATAATAAAATCCAATAATTATGAGCTTAATTAGAAGCTAATTAATTGTATCAAATTGCGGGGATTGTTGCAAACACAGTTCATAATAAGGTTAAATATTAAATCACATTAAATACCGTATAAAAGGGGTCTATATATACAAGCCAATAATACAGACATATAATCCATGTGTAACAAATACCGCATATAATCTAACAAATACAAAATAAGAGCATTTTTTGCAGTCTCATCAAAGAATTTGGAACTTTATATTATTTATCATTCCAATTTCTACAAAACATACTGAAATTTATTATTGGTAAGAAGTAATTGTACAAATTACATCCTCCAAAGAACACTAATACTTATTTGGGTGAAGTCTTCTTCGTCAACGTCGACATTTTGGTTTGGTGAAAGTTGGTGATAATAAAATAAAATATTAAAATTGAGAAAGATCCCAAACAACCCCTACTTCCTCAAAGCAATAACAAGTTTTGAGAGTACTGCCGAAGCTTTCATGCACACAAGATTCCAATCTCTTAATTTGCATCGTTTCCTCTTTCATTGCTTCCTTCCTTCCTAGCAAGAAAACCATGACAGAGTTCTTTCTTTCCAAAGTGGGAGAGTTCGCTCTCTCTAAATTATTTGAGTCGCTGTATGATCGATTGGCGGTTCCCAAGTTTTGGGACTTCATAGGCGGAGAGGGAAAGGGAATTCAAGCAAACCTGGACAAGTGGAGACAAAAGCTGCAAGATATTCAGAACATGCTTGATGATGCGGAGGAGAAGCAATATTCTGACACGGCTGTGAAGCAGTGGCTGGATGATCTCAAACACTTGGTTTACGATGTGGATGACATAGTAGATGAGCTTGCCACTAAAGCATCCTCGGTTGCTGAAAATCAGGCTCGCCCAAGTAAGTTACGCAAACTCAACATCGTAGGTGCTTCGTCTAGTACTCATAAGATTGATAGTACGCTGCTGTCAAAGATAACGGAGCTTACGGATCGATTCAATGGAATTGTGACTCAGAAAGATAAACTGAATTTGAAGGAAACTACTGATGGGAGTTCACATGGGAAAACAGAAGTACGGGCAACAACTTCTTTACTGACTGAACCTGAACATCATGTTTATGGCAGGGACAAAGATAAAAAGGCTATACTTGAATTGCTGGTGGGTGAAAAATATTGTAGTGATGCTCAAGTCTCTGTGATTCCTATACTTGGTATGGGGGGTATAGGAAAGACAACTCTTGCCCAGCTGGTGTACAATGATGAAGCAGTACAAAACTCTTTTGATTTGAAAGCATGGGCTTGTGTTTCTCAAGACTTTAATCATGTCAAGGTGACAAAAGCAATTCTAAAGTCCGTCATCTTTGCAGGCCGTGGCGACACTGATCTGAATTTATTGCAACCACTAAATGGGATAAACGACGACAATGATCTCGGGTTGCTACAAGAAAAACTTCAGAAAGAACTAAAAGGCAAGAAGTTTCTAGTCGTTCTGGATGATCTTTGGAATGATGATGATAATGATTGGAGAACCCTACGTGCTCCTTTTCTAGCTGGGGCTCCAGGAAGTAAGATTGTCGTCACAACTCGCATTGAGAGAGTTTCATCAACGGCGAGTATCATTCAACCCTACCGTTTGGAAGTGTTGTCAAATGATGATTGTTTCTCTGTGTTTACTCAAAATGCATTGGGGGCAAGCAACTTCAGTGAACATCCAGACCTTCAAGATATTGGCGAAAAATTCGTTGAAAGGTGTAAAGGCTTGCCTTTGGCAGCAAGGACTCTCGGGAGCCTCTTGCGCACTAAAAAGGAGGAACGTGATGAGTGGGAAAAAGTACTTAAGAGCAAGATATGGGATATACCAGACCTGGAGAGAAGTGGAATTGTTCCAGCTCTTATGTTGAGCTACCACCATCTCCCTTCACATTTAAAAAGGTGCTTTATGTATTGTTCAATACTCCCAGAGGACTATAAATTTGAAGAGCAGGAGTTGGTTTTGTTGTGGATGGCAGAATGTCTAATTCAACAACCGGAAGGGGATAAGCAAATGGAAGATCTAGGTAGCGAGTATTTTAAAGATTTGTTGTCAAGGTCCTTTTTCCAACAATCAAGCACGGATAAACTACGATTTGTGATGCATGACCTCATCAACGATTTGGCTCGAAGGGTTGCAGGAGATATATGCTTCAGGATGGAGGATGAAATTTGGGGTGGTAACATAATGAGATTTCCTAAAAAGGTTCGACACTTTTCTTACTTGGGTGGCATATGTTATAGTGCTAAAAAGTTTGAGCCTTTTTTAGAACTCAAATGTATACGTACCTTCCTCCGTCTTCCATGTCGTAGGTGTTGTTATTTGACTCATAATGTTCCTCATCAATTGTTGCCGAAATTACTATGTTTAAGAGCGCTCTCTTTGAGTTGGTACAACATATTTGAAGTACCAGATTCAATTGGCGATTTGAAGCATCTACGGTACCTTGACCTTTCTCGCACTAAGATTAGAGGTTTGCCTGAATCAACAACCACTCTATGCAACTTACAGACAATGATTTTGAAGAAATGTTTTTATCTAAAGAAATTGCCGTCAAATTTGGGCAACCTGATCAACTTGCGCCACCTCATTCTCGATCCAACTAAGCTGGAAGGAATGCCTCCTCAAATAGGTAAATTAACTCATCTCCGAACATTGTCTAATCTAATTGTGGGAAAAGGCAGCTGCTTCACTTTAAGAGAGCTAGGTTCTTTGTTGCATCTTCGTGGAACACTCATCATCTCACAATTGGAGAATGTCATTGAACCCAGGGATGCAAGCGATGCTAAGTTAATTGAAAAGACTGATCTTACTGTGTTGTGCTTGGAATGGAGTAACATATTGGATGAGTCACTCGACAGAACAGGTGAATTTGAGGTACTTAACATGCTACAGCCTCACAAGGCTTTGAAAGAGCTCACTATCAGGTGTTATCGTGGTATGAAATTTCCGACTTGGTTAAGAGGTCATTCATTTTCTCATATGGTGCTTTTAAGGATTGAAAATTGTAAAAGGTGCACGTCATTGCCACCAGTGGGCCAACTACCATCACTCAAACATCTTTTCATTAAAGGCACGGCGAGGGTGAAGAATGTCGGTCATGAGTTTTATGGGGTTAGTTGCTCACAACCTTTTGAATCCTTGGAAACTTTGAATTTCGACAATATGGAAGAATGGGAGAACTGGATCCCTCAAGAGTTTAGAAACCTGCGTAAGCTTTCCA